>NC_043713.1:16885111-16982605 GCF_006229205.1 Suricata suricatta | reverse complement strand
CCACCCAGACAGTCCAGTACAATCTATCTCAAGATCCTTAACCACATCTGTAAAATCCCATTTTAAGGTAACATTCACAGGTTCTGGGTATGAGGACACGGACATCTCTGGGTCACTGCTAGTCTGCCTGCTGTACCAGGTGTGACCCATATGGCTCCATTGGCTAATTAGAGCTAGAGTCTCCTCTGACTGGGGTCTCTACATTTGGACTGTATTTTGACACTGACCAGTTGTCAAATATTCTGAATATCATCCCTGTTTTCAACCTTCTTTGTTAAGGTGATCAGCAAAAATGACTTTCTAGGAGGCCAAAACTGATAGCAGGCAAGCTCAAAAATGTGTGAAACTGGTGCTCAACTGTAAGAAAATCAAGTGTGAGTCAAGGAAAACCACATACAAGGAAAGCGCAGGGATAGATCAGTGATACAAGTCTGAAATATTAGAGACAACAAAGAGAAAAGCCTCAGGAAAGTAAACAGCAAACTTTCTTGACCCAATGAGCAGGCAGCTGAAAAAAAGGCTTTCTGGAGTTTCAGTTTGATCTGGATTCCAACCAGAGAAACAGCCTGAGGAAACAAACAGAGCTTGTTTCTGTGCAAGAGAGAGAGGCAGAGTCCAGTCCAGGCCTGGAAGTAGAACTCTAGATGGGACCAGGTAGGAACAACCCAGAACTGAGTGTGCAAATATAGAGCATTTATTTCCCACATAGGTTCCTGAGCCAGTGCTGGAAGCCTATGGCTTGCCTCCCTTCTTCTGGGGCAGTGCTTCCCAGAGGGTAATCACCGATCAGCTGCATCGGAATCACCTGGTAAAATGCAGGATCTGGACCTCTTCCCGTAATAATAAACATTTCTGGGGAAGGGGTCCTAGAATTCGTATTTTAAAAGAGAATTTTTAATGCTTATTTATTTTGAGAGAGAGAGAGAGCGAGAGAGAGCGCATGCACTAGTGGGGAATGGACAGAAAGAAGGAGACAAAGGTTCCAAATCAGGCTCCGTGCTGACAGTAGAGAGCCTGGCCCAGGGTTTGAACCCATGAACCATGAGATCAAGAGCTGAGCTGAAGTCGGATGCTTAACATACTGAGCCACTCAGGCGCCCCAAAAGAGACGATTCTTAAGTGTTGATGTTCCCAGGCAAGAGCATTATGGATGGCATATTTGAGGAAGTGCAGGAACACTGTATTATCATAGGATATTGCACAAAGTGTTTTGAGTCACCCACGAAGGCAAGTGAAATAGTTGTAACCATCATCATGGGAAGAGACCCCAGAACCATGGACGACCTGAGAGATCAATTATGAGGACTTGCCTGGGCTTGGTCAGGAAAAGAGCAATACTTGATTAGTAATGTCTGCCACGGCCACAGTGGGGTGTGTGTGAGAATACGTGCCTCCTGTTTGCCATTTCCTCCTAGAAAGACCTAGCTGTACTTTCTCTTTTTATGATGAGGTATAGTGTACATACAAAAGCTTAGATGGAAACACACATGTACACTTTAAAGAATAAAAATAAAACGTGTGCTTTTAAACATTTCTCTAGATAGCAACTTCCAAAATCTCCTTGGGTGACACGTGGCATTGTCTCCCAACTTGTTAAATGTCTAATTTAAATAAATCCCTTTTGGCACCATTTAAGTCCAGTCCCTTTCATTCTATCCTCAGAGAAAAACAGAACAGCTGCTCCTGCTCTCTTATTCAATATGCCTCCCTATTTTTAAGAATTCAGTTCTCCAGAAAAAAAAATTAATGAGACTCTTCTATTTTAATGAGTTACTTGTCTAGTGGATTGGCATTTTTCCTCCCCCAAGCCCAACATTCTTGGTTACAGAGACAACTTAGAATAGGACATTGGGAATAGAAGGAATTTAGATGCCATCCAAATCTTTTCACAGATGGCACAAGAGGCCTAGGGAAATGGAGGACTTGGCTTGTGCACGCAGCAAAACCAGAACTACGCCTCGGTGATCCTGCATCTTAGTGCGGAGTTACTCAGACCATGACATTTCAACAATTGGTGTATTCTGATGTGAAAGGCCACACCCAGAATGAAACATGCTTTGGGGCTCACTTCCCCCAGGACCGAACATGCATTGGGGCTCAGTTCACCCAGGACCACACACTGTTGGGGCTCACTTTCCACACACATCAATGGCTTCCTTTTTCATGTCCTCTTTCTTTGCTGGAGGGCGTTAGACGCATGCCTGGAGCGGACTAGAAGAGCTGGGGGGTTAATTCCTGAGGAACCATGGGAACTGGGGGATAAATAGCCCTGGCTCCTCACCACTTCCTTGAAAGAACAGTTCTGAGTTATCTGTTGCCTGCGTCCCAGCAGGACTCTGTCCTCGGTGCACCCCTCCCCCCACAGCGGCCGTCTTACTAATAAGCCCTTTATTGGCTTTCCTCCTGTCCTTTCTCACTCCCTCCCTCTGCCCTAATAAGCCCTTTATTGGCTTTCCTCCTGTCCTTTCTCACTGCCCTACTCCCTCCCTCTTTGTGCTTTCTGAGATTATCTCCTAAGTAAACAAACTATTTGGACCCAAATCCTAATTTCAGGATTTTCTTTTTGAAGAACTCAAATGAAGATAATGCGTAACAAGAAAAGAGCTTTAGAAGAAGCTCAGCCAGCCGGAGCTGTGAATTCAGGAAGTGGCCTCTAAGTGGATTTCCAATGATAAGTAATCTTCAGGACCGGCTTTATAACGTAGGGAGCCCAGTGCAACATGAAAATGTGGGGTGCCGTGTTGGAGAAGTACGAAGGATTTCAAAATGGTGACAGCAGAGCATTAAGCCGAGGACAGAGCTCTGCCGAACGTCGCCTGTGTGACGGGCTGCATACCGCGAAGCCGGCCCCGATGATCTATGTGACACCAATAACTGGCAGTGATGATACCGTCTGCTGAGCCCTTACTTGTGCCCAGCAAGGTGCACCAGCCCATGTACTCCGCCTGCCTACCCCATGGAAGGACATCATTTACTGGAAAATCTCTGGCACTGCAGGAAGAATGTACGATGCTGAGTTGGACGTTTTCTGTGGCTCTAGAGTCGTGACTAAGGCTGAAACCTACAGAAAAAAAGGTACAAGTAAAGCCACTGTGATTGGCAGAATAATGGTCCCCCAAAAGCATTCACATCTCAATCCCCAGAATGTGTGAATATTTACCTAACATGGAAAAAGGACTTTGTAGGTATAATTAAGGATAAAGCCTTGAGATGGGGAGATTTCACTTGATTATCCTGCTGGTAATCAAGAGTTAAGAGGTTATCAAGGTTAAGAGACTCTTTCCTCATTGAGGTCATGTGACTACGGAAGACCAGCAAAGAGCTACAAGGTCACTGGCATTGAAGGTGGGGGAAGGGGGTCCACGAGCCAAGGAATGTGGGTGGCCTCGTGAAGCTGGAAAAGACAAGGGAATAAATTCTGTTGGAGCCTGCATAAAAGAACCCAGCCTTGCTCTAGAAGGGAATAAATTTATGTTATTTTAAGCTGTTGAGTTTGTGGTGATTTGGCACAACAGCCACAGGAAAATGACACACTCACATTCAAAAGAAGAAAGCCAGCATTCTGCCAGATACATGCTCACCAAGCTTAGGAGGATGCTGTGAGCAGGCACCATTACCTCCCGGAGCCCAGTGCGCAGCCGCCCCCCATCGGTGGGGATGGGGGAAGAGAGGCTGTGACCCCATGACAGGTAGGCTCCTGGGTCATGCAGGGCTCCTACAGGGGTGAGAGGCTGGTCTTTCCCCTCCCAAGGGGATGCTTTCCCTTCTTCAAACAAGTGTGGGGGGAGTTTCCGTGGCACTCATGCTGCTCGCACCAAGCTCCCAGGATGCCCTTCAACAGAGCGTTAAGAAGGTTTAACTGATTCCTGACTTTTCCTGTAAATGATGTTTGCCCCCATTGTAAAACGAACGCACGTGCATTTGCGTTTTGCAAACTATTTGTAGAGCAAAGAAAATACAATTCACCACTATGTAGCAACACTCTGTAACTATGATGTTGTTTCTTTCTAGTCTCTCATTTGCCTTGTGATCTTACACATCTCCTTCTATCAAAATGAAGATGATATGCAGCTTGTTTCATGTAACAATAATATTAAATTACTACTTTCCCACATTAGTAAAGGTTTCTGGAAGACTTTTCTGAACAGCAGCTGTAATTATCCAACATGTGGACAGTAATTTAACATTTTTTTCTGATTTTTTTTCCACTTTATCAATAATACTGTGATGAGGATTCTTGTACTGTCACCTCAATAGAAGACAGTTTCCTACCTTATCTTTTCCTTTCTTTTTAGTGGGGAGGGGTATCTTTAGATATATCTCTTTATTTTTTTTATGGATCTACATGCACAAGAGCATATGAAAACAGTCGTGAAGCGTCAGACTTTGGCTGAGGTCATGATCTCATAGTTCATAAGTTTGAGCCCCGCATTGGTCTCTGTGCTGACAGCTCAGAGCCTGGAGCCTGCTTTGGATTCTGTGTCTCCCTCTCTCTCTCTGCCCCTCCCCTGCTCACTCTCTCTCTCTCTCTTTCTCTCTCTCAAAAATAAATAAACATTAAAAAATGTTTAAATCAAGCATTGGGCATTGTTTAGGACTCTCTCCATTTCCTGCTTATGGAGAAATAAGATGAGCCCCACAACCCTTGTGAGGAATCATAACCAGCATAAACACAGTCTGTTTGTGAGCTGGAAGTTTTGGCTTCAATGCCTTTTATAAGTACAAACTTTCATTCTATTATTCCTACTTTAGTATCATTTACACAGACCACATTTTGAGACAGCCTTTAGAAGAGAAAAATCTAAGCTCTTTATTACGTCTTAGGCCCTGTGATACCTCGGTGCCCACATCCTTTCCCAGAACCCTGGCCTGTGTACTTCTATAAACTTAGCTTCCTAGTTCTGTTGCTGGCTCCCCGGACTTTGGCCACATACTTTCTGTTCCTTCTAGCCATTGAGGATTTCTCCGAATTTAATCCCCTTCTACTAAGAGTCCCCCACCTTCAAGCCACGTGGCAGGCTTGACCTTCCTGATGGCCCTGACCTGCTTTTGCCCACGCCTGGCATGGTAGCAAAAACCAAAGAATCCTCTATGACCAAGTACTTATGAGTTTATTACCAACTGATTATAGATGCTCTCTGAGTGTTCTAGCAGAAAAGGTTCGCCAAGAATTGGTTCTATGATAGGATCTATCTGGAAGATCAAATGTGCAAGAGTAGGATGTTCAGGAATTTTCTGAAAGAAGGGACTTGCTCTATCAGCAAGTACAATAGATAAGAAAGCAAACTAATGTAAAGAATGGGGGTATCACGGTAATAAACAGGCCAGTGGAATAGAGCTTGCAAAATGAGAACCAGCATCAAGGGGGACAAATGCACACGATTCTCCATTTGGGAAGAGACTTCAGAAGGCTCCAACATAAGAGCATGACGTACTTGATGGAAAGATGCCCACAAATGTAGCCAAAGGTATGAACATTCTCTAATGGTGAGTAAGACTGAAATGTGTCTGAAAACAACAGAGCCACACCATAAGGAATTCAGGGCAGCAGGTCTCAGATGGAGGTCTTTCAGGCCCACATTCTGCCCAGGAGAACATACAGATGCCTAGGACACCACTGTCCTGTCAAAAAAGCACACGCACACTTGTTCTTAGGGAGTCTTTATGCCCCCACCCCCACCCCGCCGAATTTTGCTGTTCTGGAAATTCTGAGTCTGCGCCTAACGTTTACCAAGTCTAAGTAACTTGTTCAAAATGGCTCTTACATTGTTCACTGCAAGACAAGGTAAATCAAAGGTCAATTTCCCAGGCTTTAGAGATGTGATTACTCTCTGGCAGGTACAGACCTCGGGCCCATCTAAGGAGTCTTCCTAGAGATTCCCACCTCACTCCTTTTTTCAGAACATCTTCCAGCCAGACCAAAGATCTAAATATAAATATTAGTAGTAGTCCTAATGTAAAAAAAAAAAAAAAAGAAAGAACCTCTAGGAAAAGCATGAATGACACGTTTGAAAAGTGGACAAAGGATATGAAAATAATTCAAAAAGGGTAAAGTGCAATGGCAAATACATATATGAAGTGATGCTGGGGTTTTCAAATAATTATATAAATGCATTTCCAAGCAATGAATCATCATGTTTAATGATCAGATTGGCAAAGCTGAAAAAGGTTGATAATCAATGATGTTGGTGAGAGCGTCGAAAATGGACCCTCTTATTCACTGTTGGAGAATGTTAGTAAAGTTACCTTGGAGAAGAACTTGGTAATAACTCTCAGAAGTTTAACAATACTGGTGGTAGGAATGAGAAAATGGTATGACCACCTTGGAAAGTAGCTACTTTCTTATACAATTAAACGTACATCAGGGCGCCTGGGTGGCTCAGTTGGTTGAGTGTTCGAGTCTTGATTTTAGCTCAGGTCGTGATCCCAGGGTTGTGAGATCAAGACCCATGTCAGGCTGTGCACTGAGCAAGGAGCCTGCTTAAGATTCTCTCTCTTTCCTCTGACTTCCTCCCCACTCTCTCTCTAAAACAAATAAACAAATAAAACAAAAAACAAAAAAACAAAAGAAACCTCATACATCTACCATATGACTCACATTACACCAAGAAATATGAAAACATGCATCCACACAATATCATGTACGAAAATATTTACAGCAGCTTTATTCATTATAGCTCAAAACTGGAAACAACCCAAACATCTATCAACAGATAAATAAACGAACAGATTTTGGCATGCCCATACCATTCTGCCCATCCGCTGGAATACGACTCATCAATAAAAAGGAGTTACTAATATGTACAACAACATGGGTAAATCTCAAAGAAAGTCAAACACTGTATGTAATTCTACTTTTTTAAAAATCTAGAAAATGTAGGTCAATCTATAGTGACAGAAAGCAGATCAGTGCTTGCCTGGAGCAGACAGCGGATGGAGACACAGATTGCAAATAGGAAAAAGGAAAATTTGGGGTGAAGGAAAGAGTCTGTATATTCATTATGCTAGTGGTTTCACAGATATAGATCTTTGTATATATGTATACACATATGTACTTTGCTAAAACTCATTAAGTTGAACATTTTAAAGAGGTCAGCTTATTGTATGTAAATTATATCTCAGCAAAGTTGGTTTTAAAACCTTAGGAATGCATTCTCTTTTATCCGGCAAATCTGCTTCAGGAATTTACTGTACAGAAACATTTGCACAAATGTGCAAAGATGTATGTACAAGAATGTGAATGACAGGGAAGTTTGTGACCATGAAAACAATGAAAATGGCCAACACACTCATCAATGGGGCAGTAAAGAATCAAAGACTGAGCAACTATTTTTTCTTCTTTGACAGAGAGAGAGGGCGCAAGTGAGAGACGGGCAGCTGTGGGGGGCAGCAGAAAGAAGCAGGGTTCATGTTCACCCAAAGCAGGGCACAAGCTCTTCTGATGCGGGACTTGAACTCACAAACTGTGGGATCATGATCCGAGCTGAAGTCAGATGCTTAACCAACTGAGTCACCCAGGCCCCCAGAGCAAGTGTTATAACCTAACCCGTAAACTCCGAGGGGCTGTTATCCTCAGGCCTGAGCAGAGAGCAGGCACATAATACATGCACCGATGTGGAAGGAAATTCACACTATAGTAGGTGGGAAAAAAATCAACTTTCAGGAATAGGTATACCCATCTAGAGTGAAGTAGGCAGAGTTCATTTGGGGTCTTTCAGGTTCTGCATCAAGACCGAAGGTCTGGGGGCCACCTGCGTGGCTCAGTCAGTTAAGCGTCTGACTTCGGCTCAGGTCACGATCTTGTGGTTCATGGGTTCGAGCCTCATGTCGGGCTCTGTGCTGACAGCTCAGAGCCTGGAGCCTGTCTTCAGATTCTGTGTCTCCCTCTCTCTCTGAGCCTCCCCTGCAAATGCCCTGTCTCTCTCTCTCTCTCTCTCAAAAATAAAGAAGTGTTAAAATATATATATATTAAGGGTCTTTAGGGAAACTGTTATCAGGGGAGGCTGGGTGAGACCATCACTTGCTGCAGGGAGAGCGAAGGAAGAGTCCCATGTAGAGGGTGGGAGCTTAGCCCACTGGGGGTGAGGGGTCCTCAGCAGTTCCTCAGGAGCCATGACCTGCTCAATGCTGGCCTCCCTCCAGCCAGGCCCAGGAGGTAGAGACGTATCCACAAGATTCTATCAGTGCAGTGCTCTGGGACATGGGGCCTCTTACAATCACAGCAACACAGGGCTGACAGCAAAGGAAGAGGGTCCCATTCTTCATCAGTGAGACCTATGCCTTGGTCGCTTGCAAGGTACAGAAGTTGGTGTAGGCGAAGGCAACAAGAGGAACCAAGCAGAGAGTGCAGGGCCTTGGGGCACCAGGTTACACTTCCTGTTGTCAGAAGCTCCAACAGGCCCCGGGCAGTGGGTGGAGCAAGAAAGCCAGGCAGCCGTCCAATGTGTAAATCAGGCCCAGCAGGGCTTGGCAAGAGAACTGGCTCCAAGCTACAGTGAGGGAGACAGGAAGTAGAGTCCAGAGGGGGCTTGGGGCACCCCGTAGAGTTGCTGGAAGCACTAAGGAGGGAGGAAGGCAGGCTCAATCTCAGATTATTGTGGAGTCAGTCCTGAATGAGCCTAGGGAAAGCTGCAAGGGTACCCAGCGCAAGAACCGCTGGGCTCAGCCTGGTTCCTGACCCAAGAGCCCTTGGGGGCTGTGGACACAATTCCAGGCTTTAGGAACACAATCCAAACTCAGCCCTTTCAGGTGCAACCGAAGCACCTGACAGGATTTCTCTCTGACCGTACCTGGTTCAGACGCTGTAGCAGAACCAGGCCTCTAAGTGAGGTATCTGAATGTTTCAACAGGTAGAAGTTGAGGCCAGAAAGAACAGAGGAAACAAGGCAGAGGATGAAGAACTCCATTCTCACTGATTGCCAGGGTCTTGTCTAACTGTTCTTTTGAGGGATAGATTCCCTGCAAGAGAAATTTGATTGGGAGCCGCCACCTCATGTCTCATCAAGGGCCCTCCTCCAATGCTATGTTGAATGGTTGGGGGCAGGGATGGTGTGGCTTATTCCAGGCCTGATCCTTCGGTGCCTTTTCTATTCAATGACGCACCACTGTGGTCTCAGCTGGGAAGGAATTCTGTATTTCAAACTCCTGTGTCCTTCATCTGTATTTCAAGTTCTTGTGTCTTTCATTTGCACGGAAGGTGATGGTTTGCATTCTTGGAATCAAATAATCATCCCTCAGAAAGCATTCTTAGTATATAGACTTACGGAGAAGCAATAATGCATGCTGCTAGATTGGAGGCCTTAGAGATAGAGGAGAGTCCAGGAACTTTTTGGAAGGAAACGTGGAATTGAGATATTAAGTCAAGTCTCATCCATGACCCACCACTTTCGGAGATTTCCAGGGGTGACTGTTTATTTGAGCTCTGACGGCCACTTTGACCTGTAACTTGGCCTTGAGATCATGGAATGCTCCGAAATGTAGAGGCCCATGGCTGTAGCACTGATCCATCAGGTTGCCAGGAGAGTGGTAAACCTCGTCCGTCATGTGCTGTGTTGGACAGTGTGCCTCTCCCACCCCAATTCACATTCATCTGGAGCCTCAGGGTGTGTAACCTTATTTAGACACAGGACCTTTGTAGATGGAATCAAGTTAAGGTGAGCTCACTCTGGATTAGATGGGCCCTTAATCCAGTGACTGCTGTCCTTGTAAGGAGAGAGAGATTTGGAAACACAGAGAGACACACAGACACGCAAAGAAGAAGGTCATGTGACAATGGAGGCAGAGAGTGGAGTGTCACAGTTACGATCCAAGGAAGGCCAAAGATGGCTGGCAACCAGAAGAAGCTGGAAGAGGTGAGAAAGATTATTCCAGAAACCTCCAGGGGGAGCAGGCCCTGCTAACACTTCAATTTGGGGCTTCCAGCCTCCAGGACTGTGAGAAGACACATTTTTGTTGTTTTAAGTCAGCCAGTTTTTTATGGAAGCCCTAGGAAAGTATTCCGCATTATAATGCATGATAAAAACCCTAGTTCTTGAGGAAGAAGGTATACAGGGGTATGCAACATTATTTGTTCATAAGCAGTCTTAAAAACAACCTGATTTTTAAAGCAATTCTTTTTTTTTTAATGTTTATTTTTTTGAGCAGGGGAGGGGCAGAGAGAGAGGGAGACACAGAATCTGAAGCTGCTCCAAGCTGTTGGCACAGAGCCTGATGTGGGGCTCGAACTCATGAACCATAAGATCATGACCTGAGCTAAAGTTGGATGCTCAACTGACTGAGCCACCCAACAAAACAAAACAACCTGATTTCTAAGTTACTAAATTTTAAGAATAAGAAAAAATTCATATCACTTTGGGGTGTGTTTTAGTGATGTATCAGTAATCAGAGCAGAGGCATGGGTCTGAGGGAACTGGAGTCAAGACCCAGGTCTGTCACTTACCATCTGTGTAATCTTGGGGACATTCCTCAACTTCACTCAGATGCAGTTTTCTCATCTTGAAGTCTAGAGTAATAATAGTTCCTACCCAAAGGGTTGGTGTGAGAATCAAGCAAAATCAAGTCTATGGAGATTGTGTGGGTCTGGCCCCTTGAAAGTGCTGTAAGTAGTACTTCCTATTATGTTTTGGACACAATGATTTTTTTTTCCAATAAGTTTGCTTCCATTGTCACAGGGAACAAATTTTTTTTTAACCAGACCAGTCTGCACTGGCAAACACCATCTTTTCTAGAATCCATGAGATGCCAAGACTCCTTGTCAGGACATTAATGTCAGGTCCCAGAGATCCAACCCTCTCTTTAACCATCAATGCTTGCCACCATTCACTGCCTATAGACCACCCAAAGCAGCAGCCTACAACTAGACTCTGGTTTTCTGCCAAGAACATCAACATCAGATTGTTCTTAAGCATCGTTCATTTCCATGTGAATCACTAGAAACCTAAGGATAAGGGGTTTAGGCCCTCGATGTCTCTTAATGCCAAGTCTACTCAAACTGGGAGAAGACATGTCTTGGCCGAGTTCACGTCTAAATCTGTCCGTGGGACACTGACATTATTCCAGGGAATAGTAATGGAAAGACATCTGCTTGTTGAAGACCGATCCTTCGTTAGAATGTCCAGCCTTCTTCAGATGACTCCAAGGTGCTCCTGCTTCTCAACATTCAGAACCCTATGGTGGGAAAGAGCCTTATACTATTTTTTTTTAGCTTCTTATAGTTTTGAGTTGCTTATCTTCTTTCTCCACTGGGGTAGAATTTTCTATTACCCACTTTTTTTTTTCTAATGCGGACTCTCCTAAACTCCTTTATAATGTTTTTCTCATGAATTGCCTCTTGAATGAATCAAATACTCTTACCGTCTCTGCCCAGGATGCTGGTTCACACTTGCCACCATCTACTAGGAAGGTCCAGGCTCAACACATACCCCCCTGGTTACTGAAACACTTTCCCAGGATTTGCATATATCTTGGATCTGTATATAAGTTAAGTTCTCCTTAAGTTCAGAAAAATATAGCTTCTCACCTGCTGCATCCAGGAAAGATGCAGGGCCCAGACCCGGAGTTCTCTGACCAATCAACATGTAAGTATTAGCACCTCCTCTTTCTTTCATTTTTCATTGGAAGTCCAGTAATTTACAAGGCAGGTCATCTTGTACCCATGGCTCAAATTTAATGCATGTTAGCATTTAGCCATATTTGTTTCAAACATTGCAAATACATGGGAAACCCCTGCCCTTCCTCTTTCTTGCCTTTTCCTCCTTTCCACATCCTTTTCTTTTTTTAAAAAAAATATTTATTTATTTATTTTGAAAGAGAGAGAGATAGAGAGCAAGAGGGTTAGGTGGCTGAGAAATAGGGAGCAGAGAATCCTAAGCAGGCTCTGTGCTGTGAACACAGAGCTCAAAGTCATGAACCATGAGATCATCACCTGAGTCAAAATCAAGAGTCAGATCCTTAAATAAAGTTAAAAATATATACATTATTCCTAGAAGAGAGAATATAGGATCAAAGGCTATGGACATTTTTCACACTCAACAGGTATGTTCCAAGTTGAATTCTAGAAAAGTTGTTCTGATATACATTCCTGCCAACAGTTTGTAAGATACCAATGTCGTTGCACCCTTGCCACCAATAAATATAATCTTTAAAGTATTTTTCAGTCTAGAACCTCGAGATGGCTCCAAGAATTGGGGCTTCAGAGCCTGAATGTCAAGTTCAGCGGGCTTAAGTGAGGTTGTAAAGGGGAGCTGGGGGCACACAGGAAGGTTTAAAAGATCTCCTGCAGATGCTCTAATGCCACTGGGTATCTCCAGCATCTTCTCATGAGTCAGCAGGTGAGCGACACAGGCACAGGAGTGCTGGTGACTTTATAAAAGTGCGGAACAGAGGCAGGTACCATAGGAATTTCTTCTTGATGGTTCTACCTAATTTCTCTTGCCTCAACCTTCCCTCTACCTCCCAACGAACCTACTGACAGCACTAGAGCAACCATGGGCCCAGGTCCACTTCTGTTCTGAGCCAGTCAAGCAAGGGCAGGATGAACTCACACTGCCTCCATTCCACTGGACGCAAGACCCACTCACACACCCAGGAGTGGTGTTCACATGTCACATCTTGAGTCACCTGCATTTCCAACCAGGATTCAGGATCCCATGGTAAGTATACTTATAGTGAAACATGAAATTATAGAAATTTACCACTAAATAATGTTAAAAATGAGTCTGAGAAACACCCAAAGCTTACCAGTTGGTTATCTTACTGCATTTTACTCTTATTTACATCTGCTGAGTGTGTACAATGGAAATAACATAAAATGGTGTGCTATTGCACACCCCTTTTCAACTCAAAGTTCAGCGATGTCACACTGGTTTTTTGACATCGGCCGTGGAAGAAGTGCTTACGCTAAAGACATTGGCCAATGCTAGAAACTGGGTCTTGATTCATCGTCTTGCCCATTGTCTAGACCTAACAAGGCCTAGAGAGAGAAAATGGTAACAGTTGAGGATAAAGTTGAAATGTGTGTCATGTCTGCAGGGGTTACATCATGAATATCACAAAAATATCCAGGAAATATTCTTTCCGTATTGAAATCTCTTACCTGACTCAGCAGAGAAGTTGCTCACATCACGATGAATGACTGAAGTCCCAGCTCACACTGATGGAGAAATCTAACCTGAAAAATAAGGTGAGTGTTTTAGCCTAAAACTAATTTTAGTTTTAAAATTATATGAAGAAACCATTCACAGAAAATTTTACATTAACCCTCACGGGGTATTGTGCTTTCTACTGGTGTAACATAAAACTATTTTTCAGATGCTGACACTTAAATACCAAAGCGACAGTGATGTTGTAGTGAAGCTGAGATTTTAGTTTAATTAATACAATTTACACGGCTGAGAGACAGTAGATCACTTGTCAGAATTCATGACAACAAATCTAGTGGGAAAATAGTGGTTTAGGCTGCAACTCCACTTACAAAATGATGGCTGATTTACAGGCAGAGGTGGACTGTGAATAAGAGAATTTGGCAAAAACAAGAATACTTTTTGTAAGAATCAAATGGTTATGTGGAATTTATAATGAAGAGGATTGTGTATATTAGTAGTGTTTATAAATTATGTGCCACACATCCTTTATGTCAGTAAAATTTATCGAACACGCGTGTATATTTTTCCTCAGAGCTGGTTGTTAAATATTTACCAGTAACTTCTGCTTGTCACCTGCGCCCGTATTGAACTGCACCCGCTAATAGACCCAATTTCTGTCCAGAGCCCCCCTCAGCGCCAATCATGCCTAGTATTATGGGCACCTGCCTTTAGACCAACGCGCCAATGCTACTGCTGTCGTAATCGGCAGAGGCCACGGCTTGTCTTGGCTCTCCGCAGCACCCTTCTCTGGGCTGGCCTGGGCGTCAGTGTCCCTCAGATTTCTAGTGGCTCCTATCACTGTAGAGAGCATTTCCAAGACTCAGTCATTGCTCCCAAACGTTCTGAAATCCTTGACTACATTTTAAAATAGTTGCACAAATGTCACACCACATTTTTTTCCCCAGAAGGAGCTGCCAACTGTATATTTTCTAGCCTTGAGGATTCTTACGCTTGATGTTTTAACTTGTTGTCTTGACAATGTTGAGTTCTACCTAGATCGTGTTCAATTTTCTTTGAGTGTCAGTAGGATCAAGTACGGTCTACTTAGCCCACAGCTACATATACGTGCTGGTATAAAATGGTAATGGCAGAAACGTCGCTTTCACTGAGCCACTTTTGTTTTATCAACTCACTCCAGCCGTGAAAGCTCACAGGGCTTGGTAAGAAATGACTTCTCTGCACAATTGAGGGACTCTTAAGAAATGAGGAAGGCAGGAATAATCATAGAGCCATTATTTCAACAGCCTCTTCTCTTGCATTAAATGTAGCTAAGATCATTGCCATAGACAAAACTCCAAGCTCTTCCTTTTATTCTTTTCACACGAATTTATTTCCAGGATCATGCATCCATCCTCACAGGAAGCCCCAGAGAGCAGTGTTGGTGTTTTCAGAAATAATTTATGGGCGTCGGAGGGCATTTGGTGCTTCTCAGGTAGCCCAGGTAACACAGGAACTGGCTGGGATTTTGTTCGAGACGGATGTCATCTGGAACATGAAGCAAAATGCCAGTGCCACAAATGAACTGCAGGTCGGAACAAACAGAGCAAACCCATCATTTAGCCACGTAAACGGCACATGGAACAGAGGCAACGACACGTGGAATAGAATTCATCCAGTTCCTGGACCATGCATGTTTGATTTCTGTCGGGAATAATTAGATTAACTCCGAATCATTTAATTTTTAAAAACAGTGTGCGTGGCCATCTTGGAACTCCATCTGGGGGCGCATGGAGCATCCTGATTTAATGTGCACCTCTCAGAGGCCCCTTCCCCTTTGCTCTAAAATATTGAAGAGACGGGCACCTGGGTGGCTCAGTAGGTTTGGTGTGCAACTTCGGCTCAGGTCACCATCTCGCACTTCATGAGTCCAAGCCCCTTGATAGGCTCTGAGACTGGAGGCTATATTGGATTCTTTGTTTCCCTCTCTCTCTCTCTCTCTCTTCCCCTTCCCTCCTCTCAAAACAAACAAACAAACAAACAAAAAACCATTAAAAAATAAAAATAAATACTGTCAGAGAGAATCTGAAAGCCTGGAAGACTACAGTTTGCTAATTTTTCTCTGGTCTTACTGGTGGAATTAAGGCAAACAAAAACTGAAAATACGTGACAAGCTATATAAAGATAAACAGCCAGGAGAATAGAGTTTCAAAAAGGGAATTCTTGCGACAGTTTCATTAAGAAAATTAGCCTGGTTGTAAACATTACCTATTGAATCCTTCCTCATGGAACTCTTTGTTGTTCACACAAAGAACTGCACATTCATACTCAGAAGCTGAAAAGAGAAAACAACATATGGCTGACAAAAGGCACGTTACCCAGAGCAAGACTTTTCGAGAGCATGTTCCCAGCAAACACAATATCCCCATAGCAGTTTCAAACGCCTTAAAAATAATAGGTGCTCTCAGGGTTGGTGCTCACAAGCTGCAGGGTCTGGTGCTCCCCCGCCCATGTTTTGGGGGGTCGGCTCTTTTCTTGCTCTTAAGTGACCCCTTTCCTCTCAGGCTCAGTTCTACTCAGGCTCTACTGACACTTGTCACATAAGTCACTGCCTATTTTAATGTTTATTCATTTTTGAGAAAGAGAGAGAAGACAGGGTGTGAGCAGAGGAGGAGCAGAGAGAGGGAATCCGAAGCAGGCTCCAGGCTCTGAGCTGTTAGCACAGAGCTCGATGTGGGGCTCCAACTCATGAGTTCATGACCTGAGCCGAAGTCGGACGCTCAACCAACTGAGCCAGCCACTCGGGCGCCCCAAGTCACTGGCTATTGATCAGTGCTCATGAGGGAGAAACTTCCAGCACTTATTGTTGGCAGAGGGTTAATAAGCCAGCAGGTGAATGAGTCTGCTGATTTATACTAAAAATCAAGACGTTCTGTCCTCTCTTCTGGTTCCTCACCATATACTGACACTAGGCGAGGGCACGTGAAGATGTGCATTCGCGCACACGCACACACCCAAAGGTGGGCCTGGGCTTTTTGCCACTTCTCTGTCACAAAGGCAGGATTTAGAACACCCCACACATCTAAGACCCATTTCCTCTTTTGTAAAGTGAGGGGGTGGGAGTAGGTGATCACTGGGGACCAGAGCACCTCAAAAGCTCAGGGGACCAGGACGCTACATCATACCTTTGAAAGGAGACAGACAGATGGTCTGTACAGTGGGGACAATGAAAGCACTCCTTCCATTGATGAACTGTCGCCCACCTCACGTGCAGTCCCCAAATCTCTCTCACATTCTCACAGGGCCCTTCCTCTTCAGTGGATTGTCCTGCCCTGGTTCAAACACCTGTGATTAACATCAAAGCTGAATTACAGTCCTTGGCAGGCGCTCACTGCAGAAGAAAGGCATGGATAGCTTCCCAGGAGAACCTCTTCAGGGTGATGGAAGAGGCTGAGACCAGGGAAAATTAGAATTGTTCTTACTAGGATTTCCCAGTCAGGAGCCCAGTGCGTCCTGCGGATGCCAGAAGGAAGCTCACTGAGAACGGGGGGCCAGTTACTTCTCTGCTCACATAAAGAGCAGCTCGGGTAAAAATAGAAACCTCACTGTAGCAGTCATCTACTGCTGCATAGAAAACTAACCCAAAATGTACTGGCTTAAAATAGCAACTATAAAAAAAAAAAAAGCAACTATTTTATTGTATTTCCCAATTATGAATTCTGGAATTCTGGCAGGGTGTGGCTAGTGATTCTTCCATTTCACATGTCATCTATAAAAGTCATTTAGGAGTTGCTGGATGGGCTGGGTGGGGAGGGTCCAAGTTGGCTTCTCTTGCTGGTATGTTGCTTTGGTTAAGGCAGGTTGGGCTCAGCTGGGAAGGTTGACTGGAGCACCTACTTGAGATCTCTCTCCCATAGGGGTCTCAGGTTACTTAAATTTGTTACTCAGCGTTCAGGGCTCCCCCAGGGAGTATTCAAAGGGGCCAGGTAGAAAGTAAAGCTTATGGTCTTAGCCTTGAAGTTTCCAGAACATCACTTCTACTGCATCCTACTGATGAAGGAAGTCACTACTGCCAACCCAGATTCACGGAGTGGTGAATTCAATTCTACCTCTCGGTGGGAGTAGCAAACAACTTGTAGCCATCTTGAATCTCCTACACCCACCCCAGCCCCTAAAAGAGAATTACCTATAGCAGGACCAGTGGGTTTTTAGCTACCATGTAGGGCTGCCCACCTCAGATCAAGGGCACAGGACTTTCACCCCCACACGCATAACACTTAACCCAAGTGCTGATGGCTTAACTCTAATGACCAAATCCTGTGGTCTATTTGCTCTTTGCCACTTGACTCAGACTCCTTCTCTTCATTTATTCTTCTTCTATTCGTATTGATAATAAAGACATGGCGTCTGTCTTAATTCCTTCAGGTCACGCTGACAAACATATCACAGACTGAGGGGCTTCAACATTGATTTCCCACAGTTCTGGGTTAGGAAGATGGAGATGGAGGCATCAGCAGATCTGGCGTCTGGTGAGGTCTGCTTCCTGGCTTGCAGCCCGCTGGGCTCCTGCTCTTTCTTCACCCAGCAGAGAGAAAAAGATCATCTCTCTCGTTTCCTTTCTTATAAGGGTGTTCATCCTACTCAGGAGGACTCTTCCGTCTTGACCTGAATTTCTGTCAAAGGCTCCAGCGCCGTCTGAATACCGTCACCTTGTGAGTTAGGCTTTACCATATGATTTGGGGTGGGGGCGGGGGCAAATGCATTCAGTCCACAGCAGTGTTCTCTTTAATCACAAAGTAACACATGCTCAGGGTAGAAAATAGAAGGATGAAAGTGACTCATAATGCCACAATCTGGAGATAAGCACAAGTAACACATCCTTCCATTCTTCTGTGCATCCATGTTTACATTTGTGGTTTACATTACGTATAGCTTTTATCGTGCTTTTCCAATAAATAACTCTTGACCATTTCTGTAAGTGGTCAGATACTCTTTGCGTTGTATTTTAATGCTCCCGAACGATTCCATGACATGGACTACCATAATTTATTCAACAATTTCCTAATTGTAGTTCATGCAGGCTGTTTTCAAATTTTGCCTTGGATAAGTAATACTCCAAATATTCTCACATTGCAAGCTTTGTCCATATTGTGTTATTTTTTTAAGAGAGATTCTGAGAAGTGGAATTCCTGGGTCGAATCCCCTCACCTTGAAATTATTCCTTCCTTGGACTTCTGTTTGGGTCACTCTTTCCTTCAGGATCCCATTATCTCTAGATAATCAGTCCTTGGCATAAGACTTCCTCTTTCCCACCGCTTATGGTGGGTGGTTGAACGTCTGAGTTTAAAATCCTAGAAAAAGAAATAAAAAGATTATTTGCAACTGGCAAACCTGTATTCCTTTTTTTAATATTTATTTTCAAATTGGTTTCATAATACACCCAGAGCTTCTCCCCCATAAGTGCCCCCACCATGACCATCACCCCCTTCAGTCCATGGTTCATTTCCAGTATTCAATAGTCTTTCATGATCTGTGTTTGGGGAGAGAGCAAAACTGTATTCCTAATAAACCCGAAGAAGTAAACACACATTAGTGAAGACAAAAGGTTCAAAAAAATGTCTGGTTATAAAAGTCATCTTCATGTTTCAGTGATATATGAGGGACCCCTGGGGGCTGAGTTGGTTAAGTGTCTGACTCTTGATTTCGGCTTGGTCTCAGCCTCGTGAATTCAAGCCCCTCATTGGGCTCCATGCCGGGCACGGAGCCTACTAAAAACTATACATGCAATAGTCAAGAAAAGAATGTTCAGAATGTAATCAAAAAGAAAAAATTCAAGTTTCAGTATTATATGTAAAAAGAAAATATAATAAAAATAATAATTTTCATAAGGGCAGTAAAAAATATAAAATAGTTGAGAACTTAATGCCACTGGAGCAAAATACTATGATTCTTAAAAGAGAGAGGAGATAAGAAAATACAGCAATTCTCTCTAATTGTGAATTAGAGTTTGAAACTATTCTAACGAAAATTCTAATTGCATACTTTACAGACCTTAGTATAATAAGCCTGAAATTCATTTGGAAATAATAGAGGGAATATTGATAAAAAGAATGGTGAGAGACAACTAGCTTTACCTGAAAACTGATTTTATTATAACACACAAATAATCAAAATGATATTTTAGAGGTACTCTCTAAAACATAAGCATAGACCAACAGAACAGAACAGAAATGGAATAGTTGTAATTTATGTACACAATTAAATGTGTAAGGAATTCAAACAGATAATAGAATTCTTCCATGCAGGACTATCTGTAGGTAGATCTAACTATCTTTCCCCTTCATCTTGCAGGTGTTTCTTCAATCCAATATTCTAATAATAATGGTATCAGTGTGGCTACATATCATGGAAGGAGTAAAAGCTGCCCAGACACCTCCCCGCTGGTGACAAGGAGCCTGTCCAACTTCAGGCACTAGCATCTGAAACAGTCTCGGTGACCGGCTTAGCGTCTGAGGCTTCCCATTCCTGGATCAAGTGGCTACCATCCAGGGAAAGAGAGACCAACAAAGAGTTCTGCAAGGCAGCATTCTGGAGGTGCTGGCACAGGGAGGCAAAGAATGATCCAGAAATCTGCCAGGGGGATGACAGGGAGGGCCTGGGAAGACACTACAACTGTAAGTCAGGTTCAGGTTGTTTCTACATTGTGCCTCTCACGACACCCTGGGAGTGACCCAGGACGTCAGAGGCAGCGAGCTGGGGTCAGGGGGAGCCATAGCTAGAAGAGAAGCAGATCAGATCATCACTACCCAGGACTGTCAAGGAAGCCACATGTTCACTGGTTGTCTTCCAGGAGAATCCGAGGGCGGGACGCCAGCTATGCTGGGAAGCAGGCTGTGTCATGCCCCAGCTGGTCCCAGCAATGATCTTGAGCCTACCAGAGGCCAGAACATTAACTCTTTGTTTGCCTTTATTGCTTAAAAGAAAAGAGGAGGGGAAAAAACCTAATAGTACTTCCCATCTCAACAGACATCTTTTAAAACGCAAGAGCTTCACTTATAAGAACAATACCTACTTGAGGAAGCTACCTTTCTTTATGCGTCAGATAGAACAGATTCATTACCACTGTGTATTCTAGGAGAGATTCTAATTTAAATCCACATGAGGGGGCTGACTGCATAAAGGAACCCTATGGTGAGCCATTTGTAAAGCAAATAATCATCCCTGAACAAATCTGTCTCTAAATCTGGATTTTCAAATTCTAGATCAGATTTGCCTGAAGAAAGTGCTCTTCTATAAATTTATCTTCTGTTCAAATTAGAATTCATCGGTATCCACGCAACCTTGAGAACAAGAGTTCTGTAATGAGCCACCGAGAGCGTATGTTGTTGCGAATCCAACGCCATCGATAACATTAGCTCAGTTTTTGCCTTTTATCCACACTTCACAAAATGTAGGTACCCTGCTCCAACAGAAGTTATGTTCTGTTTCATTGTGAAACCTTGGGCCTTAATCCACAACAGAAGGATACAAATGGTCTTTAATATGTGAAAAGCATTTCGGTCTCACCAGCAATCAGAGAAATGCAAATCCGCATCCCCCAAACACCTGTCTCTTCCAGGGTCAAGTTCTGGGTGAGGCGGCTGACCAGTTTGAGGAGGGAGAGCTCAGGGCACTCAAGCCCTCTCTTTAGGCAGGACCACGCTTCCATCCCTTAGGGACAGACCGGACAAAGACTCTGCCCAAATAAATTTAATTTGTGGAAAGGAAATGTTACTTGGAAAAATAAAGTTCTTAGTGCTTTTACACTGTGGTAGAGCTCAGCACGCTGGAGAAAGCACTTTGAGATCAGAAATCCAGCCACGTTATTAGTAATTCATTTGCTTTAGCACATATGGGAGATAATGCGTTCCTTGGCCCTGTGGTCCTGGTGGTCAGCTCTGCCAGGAACCATTTGGAAGCACTTCTGAGCCAAGCCCCGCGTGGGCGCTGCAGGGGATGGGGGGTGGGGGTTCCCGCTGCAGCTGCTCCAGCACTGGGATGACGGCTTCTCCTTTTGTCTGGTTAAAGTGAGCGTCCAGGTTCAGAAGACAATTGTGAGTTCTGCAGCCTGCACTGAACGAATACCCGGAAGGCTCTCAGATGCCCGGGGAGCCTTTTCTCGTGCCACAGTGCGTTTTCCGTTGTCACTCTAAAACCCAGCTGAGACCGGCTCTCACATCATCCAAAGTCACGTGCCGTCAGGCCCATAGGGTTGGGTGGGGCATAAAAGCGGCACCCTGTGCATTTTCTGCATGTTCTGTGCCAGGTTATGAAAATGAGCCCTCTCAAATAGAATGCAATAATGCTTAGTAAATTCACATGAAGCATGAATCTTCTTAATCTAACTTAGGTTAAACCAGACAATTTGCCAAGTAATTACTCCATGCCTCTTTAATCGTCAGTGGTAAAGGAAGAGAGTGGGGATATAACTTTCCTGTTTTAAACACGGTTATCTAACAAATACTTTTCACTGATTATTATACAAATCAAGGGTTGATTTAAAAAAAAAAAGGAAGGAAGGAAATAACCCACTAGTTCATTGGTAGGGTGGGACTGCATGAAATGATATTCTCTCACAGTTGGCGTGCCCTTCTTTTAATTGTTTTGCTGGGCTGGTGCCGAAATGAGCTTGCATTTCTCAGTATGCACTAATTAATGCTACGGAGAAGTGGCCAGGAAGCCTGCGGCCGGGAAGGGGAATTGAGTTTGGGATTAGCATTTGAACAGCATTTGCTGGGGGAAGGCAGAGGCAGCCGGTTTTCTGGCCCAGGCGGAAACCTGCTTCACTTCCATTATCATAGCACTTTGATTCCAACATGCAAAAGAGTCTTTCACCCATTCTTTTTTCTCACTTCCCCTGACCAGCGAGTGAAAGATGTGACGTCACCATCAAGATGCCCTTCATGTGGTCACCCATGAACAGATCGGTCAGGGACCAGGGCCATCCAATGGACCACCGATCACCCCTATTGAAGGACAGGATTGAAATCAGGCTTATCCTACAGTGATGTGAAACATTATGAATTTAGGCACCATGGGAAAGCCTTCAGGTATCCCAGGAATCTGTGAGCACGGACACAGTGTGGGAAAGCACTTATTCTCCCTTTAAGTCTTTCTGAAAATGCGAGCCAGTGCAATGGAGAGGATCCTGCATGGACACAATTTTGGGAATATTTCAGGTATAAATCTTCATGTATTTTGTTAATAAGATTTCAGGCAGGAGAGAAATCTTTTCATTGTTATGAATATGGTTTTGAGTTTTCTGGTGCCTCTTTTGTAATGGGGTTCCCAAGTGTATAAATTGCTAGTTTGTGCCACTGATATGAACACTGATGATTTTAAATATCCTTTTTTGTCCTCTATATCTCTATGATCTAAATGTTATTTCAGACTTGAGGTAGTCACATGGTTATGTACAACGTGTCTCTTTTCCATCACAATATCTTTAGGACCCAGAGGTGATGAGAATGTGTCTATTGTTGGTGTGTATATACAACCTCGTATACTTTTACAAGAAAAAAAAATACTGAATTTTACACTCCAAAATATTCCTGTTACATCATAATGAAATGAGACATGTATTGTTGAAAGTCATTTTCTGTTTTCTGTTGTGATACTGGAATATTATGATTTTATGTCTCAAAAAAAAAAAAATCAGGCTCATCCAGTTTCTAGCCAGAGGAGAGAAAGGAAGAGTCCAGAATCTTGATACTTCGACCCTGGATTCATCAGAACCACGGGAAGTCTGAGCTCCCTGTGAGACTTCCCTGACCTATGGCGCCTCCCTAGTGTCCCCTTTCTGTGGTCTCTGACTGCACCATTGCTCTGCACCTCCTCTCTGTTTTCTGCAGTCATGTGGTATCCCATGTTTCACAAGCGCTTGTCTTCACTCACTCAGGAGTGAGATTCAGCGTTCGATGGCGCGGTCAGGCCTGTGGACAGCTGTTATTGGGCAGACACCTTCACGGTGAATGTGGCCAGACAGGTTCTTCGAGAAACAGACTCTGGATGGAAATTAGCACACGCGGCATTGATTACCGTGTGTGCTTGCCACCAACTCCCATGGGATGGAAACAGAGGAGGCAGCGTTGGCCCAGGGACAAGCGGAGTAAGATACAGTCCCGATGAAGGTCTCAGGAGCAGAGACGGCCTTTCAGAGCTGCCCCAAATTGGGGCAAGGGGAAGAGGCAGTTATGCCTCTGTGATAATCAGTCATTAGATGCGGACTGCTCCAAAAAGGAAACAGGAACTTGGGAGAAGCCGTTCTCTTGGCTGGGGCAATTCCCCCAGGGCACGGACAGCCCAGGGCTGCCTGCCGGCAACACTTCAGCAGCTGGGAAGCAAATCCTTCATTTCTGAAGAGGGATCAGCGGTTGGAAACAGCATCCACAACAATGAATTCAAACAGTGGGAGGAAGAACATTCTAGGTAGAGGAAACAGCAAATACAAGAGCCTAAGGCAAGAGTTTGCTAGGTGTGTATAAACAATGGAAGGAGGAATCCTTGGAAGCATACTACAGAGACTGGGAGACTGGGAGTATGCTAAAGGACAGGGAGAGGCAGGCAGGAGCTAATGGGCTAGGAGTTCTGTATCTATTCTGGTGGAAAAGGGAGCCATTTCCGGGTTTAAGCAGGAGAGTCACGTGTACTTTCGCAGATCAGGCTGGCTGTCAGGTAGAAGGGAGCTGTAGGGTGAAGAGTGGAAACAGGAAGTAGTAAGGGGTGGTTGTACCAGGTCAGGTATGAGATTGTAGTAACTTGGATTAGAGTTATTGCAGGGAAGCTGATGAGCAGCGGTCAAATGTGCGATTTATCTTGGGAGTAGACCCAATAGGTCTTGCTGATTGGTTGGATATAGGATATGAAGTAAAAGAGGATTAAAGAGGACTCCCGAGGTATGTAGCCTGCCCAAGTGGGGAGATGGAAACGGTTTGGGTGTGATTACGGATGACTGGACAATAGAGAGGTAAATGAGTTAGGATTTGTCCTGAACATGCTAAGTTTGAGATTTCTCTCTTAGTCTTGGTTCCCCAGAAACAAGTTCTGAGACCAGAGTTGGAGCTGGGAGAGGGTCCAAAAAAACACAAATAGGTAGATAGGGAAGCATGATAGGGAAGAGAAGGCAGCCTATAGGAGGGACTTTATCAAGCAACTTACTACTGTGTGGACAATTAGAGCTTACTGTCTCCAGGGAACTCTGGAAAGCAGAATAGAGCATGTGCTGCAGAGTGGTCCCACCCAAAAGGTAAATAAAGATGCCAGGATATTTGTCAACCACTCTTATGAGTGCTTCTGAGTAATTAATTCCTCGGCCCTTCTGGCCGGCTGTACATTTAAGCAGAGGGAGCTCTGCCAGCCTGAGGAAGTACTCAAGCAAAGAGGCAGCTGCTGGCAACCAGAAGTCAGGCTGGTGGACTGACATGGTAAAGGCTGAAAAGGTACTGGTGGGAAAGAATGGATCCAGAGTCAGGACCTATTTAAGACACCAGATAACACAAAGAGGAGCTAGTATCTAAGGGAGCCAATTTCATAGTTGACTCTAGAGTCACAAAGAAAAAGTCATGCAGCCAGATGAGAGAGTGGTCTGATCCGAGTGACACCCGTGGACAGAGCTTATTGGCACTGCCACATCCTTTGAAGGTCCCAAGTCAGTACCAGTGGTTGTCTTCAGTTCTAGAATCCCAACGGGATTGAATGGATTATTAAGGGATGTCAGAGTTATTTCTCTGGGCACTTGCCTAACGACTGATTAGGTAACCTTCTCAATGTCATCTGTAGCCCTGGGGCTCTCTATAAATGTTCCTCCTCTACAAATGCAGAAGGTGAGGTACAAGAAAGAGAAGAGTTTTTCTTAAACTTAGGTTTTTCTTAAGCTGAAAGTTTGCCAGCTTCCCCTCCAGAGAATACTGCACACATAAAGTCTCATCTCAGTAACTGTTTCCATGAAAAAGGCTTGACTATTTTATCAATATTCATGGAAAATGATTTTTTTGAAGCTAATAACATCTCAAACCTAAAGGTCACATTACTTTGAATTCTTATCATATCGTGCTTTAATTCTGTGTCGTCTTTCTGTGACAGTCCAACACAAGTTCCCAAGCAGTAGTCATTACCCCATTACTTAATCAAAGTCCTAATCATTTAGGATCTATTGTCAAATATAATCATCCATTTATTTTAAACAGGTTGTCTTCTCTTTATTAAAGCCACAGTCAATGGACGTGTTGGAATTTCCCTAAAGAATAGGCAAATGTAACCTCATGGTTTCCATCTTCAGCCTCTGGTCATCTTGTTCAGCAACCGGTAACTAATTTTTCAAGGACCAAGGCAAAAGCTTTGCATTTAAATCTCAACAGCCTCCAATGTGGAGATGTTCCTGAAGCTTCTAAAGGACACACTGGAGAGCTGATTTCCTCTCAGCTCCAATTTCTGCTCTTAGCAGTCTTTACTTGAGTCCTTCATGTTTGTTTGGCTTAACTACACTCTGGAAAAGTGTTTATGCTCTTGCCCAGATTAAATCCTTCATTGAGTTCTCGTTATCTCCCAGAGGTTCCTAACCTGTAACTCATGGAGCCCTGAGAATTAAAGGGATAAGAAAAAGAAAGTTGTGTTCTAAGCTCTTCTCCTGACCTAAGAAAACCATGTTGGATGCGGTTATTGTTGTGGGTGTTTGACTGTTAGAGTGTGATCTGGAGATGGTTTCATGGTTGGTCAAGGAAAGCCATTCCAAGAAGTTTGGACATTATGCCAACTGTAGTGGAAAAGCACTAAGGATTTAACTTAAAAAAAATAGGGCATTTTTCAAATGCAAATCAGATTTTCATTTGCAAAGTAACATTTTAGAAAATAAATAGGGGTGGCATAAGATTTGAAGTCAGAGAAACCAGTTAGGAGGCTACATTTCAGGCTGGAAAAGTGTTAGTCTGTTCTAGATTGAATGCCATGGGGCATTATCAACAACAGTCAAACTACGGACAGAGCCCAATGGTCATTGACTGATGAATGGATAAAGAAGATGTGGTATATCAGAGAAAGATAAATACCATATATTTTCACTCATATGTGGAAGTTAAGAAACTAAACAGATGAACATATGGGAGGAAAAAAAAAGAGAGAGAGAAACAAACCATAAGAGACTCTTAGTGATAGAGAACAGAGAACAAACTAAGGGTTGCTAGATGGGAGGTAGGCAGGGGATGGACTAGATGGGTGATGGGCATTAAGGAGGGTACTTGTTGGGATGAGCACTGGGTGTTGTAGGTAAGTGATGACTCACTGAAGTCTACTCCTGAAACCAATATTGCACTATATGTTAACTATCTAGGATTTAAATAAAAATTTGAAAAGAGAAAAAAATGAATGTAGTGGGGATGGAGAAAATGGTCAGAGGTAAGGAGACTTAGGAGATCGAAAGTGAGTGATTTACTATGGCAGTGAGAAGGGAGGTAAGAAAGGAATCAAAGATTACTTCTTTGTTTCTGGATTGGACTGGGGTAGATGGTGGTGCCAATCACTGGTAGGAAACAGAATGAGCAGTTTAGGTATGGAGAAAGAAAGAGAGGTGAGGAATTCAACTTTGGGCATGTTGATTTTGAAGCGTCTACATTCAAGAAATCATTTAAGAAACTGTCCTGCAGGCAATTTAAAATAGAAAGCCCGGAGCTCAGAAGAGTGGTGTGAGGTAGAAACACAGGTTCATTCCCATCAATATGAAGACTACTCAGAAATGGAGGATAATAAAAAAATAAAGAGGGGGGGGGGGTCCAGGACAGAACCATAATGTATCTTTTTAATTTTTAACTTCAAGTAAACTCCACACATGAGGCTCAAATTCACAACCCCAAGATCAAGGGTCTACTGACTAAACCAGCCAGATACCCCAGAACCCTAATATTTAACACACAGATTAACAAAGAAGAGACTAACAAGAAGTTACCAAGGATTTAGAGGGAAAATAAAAAGCATTATGTTATCACATGGATGAGCCCTGAGGACAATTACACTGAGTGAAACAAAGCAGTCACAAAAGGAAAAACATTGCATAATTCCACTTATTTGAGGTCCCTGGAGTAGTCAAATGTATGAAGAAATATCAAGCTCTGGGGATTACGGTTGAACCCATGGGGGGCATTGTGGTTGAACCCACCTAATAGAGTCTTGCTAAAGGCTGGCCGGTGTGATCTGATGTCACCTAATGGAGTAGGTGGTAGTGAGAAGCTTGATCAAATAGTAGGGCTCAGGAAACCTTGCTAAACTGAGGATTTTTTTTAAGTACTCTCTACACCCAACAGAGGCTCCAAACCACAATCCTGAGCTCAAGAGTTGCATGCTCCACTGACCGAGCCATTCAGGTGCCCCTAAATTGAGGATTCTTGCTAAAGCTGGATTCTACAAGGAAGAATTGTATCCAAAAAGGAGAGGCCTTTTTGGGGGAAAGGGTTCAGGGGCAACTAGCTGAAGTTTAGTCAAGCAAAAAGTCTTTCTCACAGACCAAAAAACATAACACAAACCCTTTTTGCTGGAATTAAGCCAAGCTACCAAAGGCTTGTTGACTGATCTTATATATTCTCAATATCAGATGGAGTAGTATTTCTAACTGTAGGGAAGGAAAAAAAAATTCTTTCTCTATTGTCTTTGGTTCAGTGGGTGGGGACCATGAATCAAACCGAAAAAAAAGATTAACAGGAGGGAAAAAATAGAATTATGTACATACAAAAGGAGTTCACAAAAGAAATGTGACTCAAAAAGAAAGTTACATGAACAAAGGGGAAAAAAAAGAGAAATCAAGAGACAGACTTTTCACTATAGAGGTGGTTACCAGAGGGGAGGGGGCGGGGAGGGGAGAACTGGGTGATGGGGACTAAAGTGCACACCTGTTGTGATGAGCGCTGAGTGTTGTATGAAAGTGACGAATCACTATATTTTACACCTGAAACTGATATTACACTGTTAGCTGCAATTTAAATATAAACTTTTAAAAAGAGAAGGACATTAACCTGGATTATACAGGGTCAACCTAGGGCTCCTGTAAGTGTGAAAGAATCTGTGCAGAGGAGGTGAAAAAGATTCAGTCAACCTTGCTGGCTTTGAAGGTCGAAAAAGAGGCCACAACTGAGGAACACAAGGAATGGAAAGTGGAAGACGCAGGAAAAGGATTCTCCTTTCGAGCCTCGGGGAGGAACACAGACCTGCCAAAACCTTGATTTTAGCCCGATGAAATCCATGTCAGACTTGTGACCTCTAGAACTATGAGAAAAGAAATGTGTGTTGTTTTAAGCAGAAGGAAGAGGAGGAGAAGGAGGAGGAAGTCAGAATTTAGGATTATATACCATTTTAACCAAGGCAGTAAGTTAATTGTGGAGAAGTAACTAGAAAAAGGAAGAGGGTTGGGCTTCTAAGGGTGTAAATTGTGGAAAGGTAAATCTATGGGAGAAAATAAAGGCATATAAAAGTTATTTAGTAACGTTTGTTAAACAGACTCAAATTGGGGACTTTTCATTAAAGAGAGTTGTCTTGGGGATTAAGGTCATCGTGATTAAAGTCATCCTCCTTTTCCTGGTTCAGGACAGGGAGATACCTTTGGAAACAGATCCCTTACCTTGACAAAGGGTAATTTATACCCTGCTTTTGGATAGAGACGGGGAGGGCAGTGAGCTTTTCCTGTGTCTGCTGTTTCTCAACTACTTTCAGCTCAAAATACTCCTGATGCCAAAGTGGCGTATGTTGGGGAAGTGAACTCCGAGCCTCTTCATTGCCAATAGAAGATGTGAGTCTCGACAAGGCCCCATGTTGAATGGTGAAGGCCGTTGTGAAAATGAGGACGGGGGGTCGTGGGTGGCTCAGTTAGCTGAGCGTCCAAGTTCGGCTCAGGTCATGACCTCATGGTTTATGGGCTCAAGCCCCATGTCGGGCCTACTTGGAATTCTCTGTCTCCCTCTCTCTCAGCCCCTCCCCTGCATGTGCTCTCAAAAATAAATAAAAACGTTTAAACAAGAGAAGAAAAAGTTTGCAGTATAAAATTGTTTAGAAATATGGAGGTTAATAACCAAAGAAACAGCTACAAACAAGAGTGACTGAAGGGTAGAGAACAGAACTTCCCCACCTTGACTTTGTCAGGACTTTGCACTTGGAGAACTCTGTTGTAGGGGGGCTGGCTATCCCATCCTTGGCCTCCACCCAGTATGTGCCAGTAGGATCCCCCCTTCTAACTATGAAGATCAAAAGCCTCTCCAGACACTAGAGAGGTCCTGTCGGGGAAGGGTGGTCAATATCATCCCAAGTTGAAAACTGGAATAGGAAAAGGAGTGTTTTTGTTGTAAGAGAGGTGAAATTGATTTTTAAAGTTGTATCCATGCACTATGATTAAAAAAAATTAAAATGTAAAAAATCAATAGTAGGAGTGCCCGGGTAGCTCAGTTGGTTAAGCAGCCAACTCTTGATTTCAGCTCAGGTCATGATCTTGAGGTTCCTGAGATTGGGCCCCAAGTCAGCCTCTGCACTGACAGTGAGGCGCCTGCTTGAGATTCTCTCTCTCTCTCTCTCTGTCTCGCCCCCATCCCCTCCTCGAGAGTGTGCACTCTCTTAAATAAGCTTAAAAAAAATCAATAGTATTCACATATACCAATGATAATCACTTAAAAAGTATATTGATAATAGCAGTAAAAACTGTTAGGCACCTAAGAATAAATCTCAAAGATGAACAAAAGCAAAATAGAAAATATTAGATCTGTTATTAACTGACACAGGAATTTCTGAATAAGCAAACATAGATCATATATGGGAAGATAAAACTTCATAAAGATGGAAATCCTTCTGAAGGTAATTCATAAATTGAGTTCTGATAAGAATCTCCACAGGCCTGGGGCGCCTGGGTGGCATCCAGCTTTGGCCCAGGTCATGATCTCATGGTTCGTGGGTTCAAGCCCAACATCATTCAGGGTCTCTGCTTTCAGTCCAGGAACTGCTTTGGATCAGAATCCTCTCCTCCCCCGCCCCGCCGTCCCTTCCCCACTCACGTGCTTTCTCTCTCTCTCTCTCAAAAAAAATAATGAAAAAATCTCCACAGGGGTGCCTGGGTGGCTCAGTTGGTTGAGCATCTGACTTTGGCTCAGGTCATGATCTCGCAGTTCATGGGTTCAAGCCTTACATTGGGCTCTATGCTGGCAGCTCAGAGCTTGGAGCCTGCTTCTGATTCTGTCTCCCTCTCTCTCTCTCTCTCTGCCCCTCCCCTGCTCATGATCTGTCTCTCTCTGTCTCTCGAAAATAAATAAATGTTTAAAAGAAATTTTTTTAATATTCATAGGACTTTCCCTGGCTTGATCAAGTTGCTCTTAAAATTCATACAAGGAAGAGAAAATGGTTAAACATGTAGAACCAATTGAAGAGAAGAGACATATCCACTCATATTTGAACCTTGGTTTGTGGAATTACAAACCTTTGGAGAATGGACGGCCCATTCAATCAATAAACAGTCCCAGGAGATCCATAAGGACAAGTAAAAATGATTCCTATGACACATAGAAACCAAGTCCAGGTGTATTAAGAGCCTAAATCTGAAAGTGAAATCATAGACGGTATATAGGAAAATATCCCACCAATATAAGAAACATAAATCATAATGGGAATTACTACTGTTTGACTAAATTACTATTTTAAATTCCTTATAATCAAGGACACCATACATACATATCTAGAAAAGACCAGACCTTTTAAAGAAGCCATTTGTAATTCATTAAATGACATAGAATTGGGACCTAGTGAATTTTTAATTCTTTTAAAGATCTTTTTAAAGTAATATATACAACCAATGTGGGGCTCGAACTCACAGTCCTGAGATCAAGAATTCCATGTGCTCCTGACTGAGCCAGCGAGGTGCCCCAGGACCCAGTGTATTTAAAAAACGTTTACAAATCAATAAGATAAGCTTAATTGAAAAGAAGACAGAAGAATAAGCAGGGCATTCCAGAAGGCAGAAAAGGGACTACCCAATAGCATACGAAATGGTGCCTACCCTTATTTTAGTCAACAGGGACACACAAATTAGTCACAATAACCTACCATTTCACACTCATCAGAGCCTTGATTTTCTTCTGATACCTATTTCCTCCCCGTCTCAGGTAAAGCATGGTTTAAGGCGATCACAGCTAACAAGCCACAAGGTGATATGTGTTCTGCCGTTCTAGGAAGTTTATTCACTCTTAAAAGAAGAGACATGTAGGAAGTAACAGTCTGGGCTATTTTGGGGTCTCCCAGTGGTGCCCGGAGCTATGGCAGCCATCTTGTGAGTGTGTTGAGTGAGCTTAAAATGAAGGCACAGAGGAGCACACAGGAGGAAAATGGAAGTCACCTGGTCCTTAATGACGTCAATGACCAACCCTAGAAATGCCAAACCAGATTTTGTATGTATGGGGTGGGAGGGCACAGAATAGCAAATTCCCTTATTGTTGAAGACATTTTGAATTTGGTTTTCTAATACTCACAGCCTAAATCATCCTAAGCATCTCTGATGCTAAACTGCAAATTACCCAAAAGAAGGGTTCACTTTTATCCTCCGTACTAAAAACGCTGCTAAACAGGGGCTCAAAAATTACTTATTAAATAAAAGAGAGACTATCCGATCAGTATAATGGTAAAGTAAATGAATTCTTTTTTATACTCCCTGTTTTTGGTCCCCCTTCCCATCACTCCCCACCCACATATTCCCACCATGTCCACAAGGCCCCCTAAGTTCTTCAGATGCAAAATCAGAGAAGATAAAAATTTTCTCCCCTCCTCCATGCCCCTTATAGAAAACCCCTTTTATATTGCCAGAGTCCCATGTACTACAAACATTATTATTAACTAATTGCATGAAAATAATTGATTCCTTAATTTAGATTTCTGCCCAGATCATATTTCCATTTTTACAGCTATCTGCAAACACGTGACCAAAGAAGAAGCCTCTGTTAGGGTTCCCAGACCCAATCCCAACATGGCAGGAGGTAGGGTTCCACCCCCACAAAACACCAAGCAATTCTTGGACATCCTGCTGGTGTCCAAGAATTCAAGTCAATTCTGACACTGTCCACCCAGGGACAGCATCGGATTCTACAGGTTAAGGGTTCAGTCCCACAAGACAGTCCCCACCACACTCCAGACACAGTTCCAAACCCCAGGCCGTTACCTGTGCTTCTGAGCAGCTGGCTTCAGATTGGTGATTCCAATGACTTCCTCCTTACGTTCCATTAATTTGCCAGAGCGGCTTACAGAACTCAGGGAAATACATCTACTGGTTTGTTAAAGGATGGGATAAAGAATATGAATCCGTCAGATGAACAGAGAGAGTGGGGTTCTGAACAAAAGACCTTCTGTCCCTCTGGAGCTTGGGGCCGACTTGGTAGCACCTGGGAGTCTTCCGCCTCGAAGTTTGGAAGTGCTCCGAAAATAAAATCTCTCCTCTGCAGTTTTTATGGGGGCTGCCTTACATAGTCATGGTTAACTAAGTCGCGGCCATTGCCTGATTCAGCCTTCAGCCTGGAGGTCAGGACTGGGTGGGCATGAAAGGTCCAGCCCTCCGCTCCCTGGTTGGTCCTCCTGGTAACAAGCCCCCGCCCCTGGGCAGGGTCTAGAAGTCACCTTCGTTAATAACAAGACGCCCATTTCACTTCTCCACCGGAAGCGTATTCAGGACCTGCGGATGAAGACCAAATATATCGGAATGACCAAATATATATCTCTTACAAATTATTATATCAAAAAGGCAACAGTGGCAAGATGGAGCCCAATGGCAAAGTTAGTGAGATATTGGGGGTGTCAGGTGTTTTCCTGGCACCTCTTGGTACTCACATGCACACAGCTGTGCCTCTCGCTCTCCAGCTTGCCCACCCATCCAGACCAGCTGAGGCTCGTGACCACTGAGTAACACAAGCGTGTCCACTAGAAGCCTCGGGAGGAATGAGTCAGGCTGACCTCGTGCTCTTCCCCAGGTGACTGAACACCAACCTGCTTCTTCTCAGAGGGAAGATGAACGTGAAATTACTTAGTCACCTAACTGGCTAACCAGCTGCCCAACTCCAGGGTGCACCATTCGTAGAGTTTCATTCACAAGAGAGCCTGTCACTTACACTGGTGAGGTCAGTGCCCCCTGGAGTTGTGTGAGGACGTGCTACTAGTTTGGACTCAACCATTAAAATAGACATGGTGGCCTAGAGATTATCTCTCTTCATTTCGTGAGTGGGAGAACCCTCTGGAACCTTCCGGCACAGCCTCTTGCCAGCAGTCCTCTTTGTGGTGAGGCAGTAGAGAGAGAGAGAGAAGCTATGCAGAGTGGAGACTAATAGCAGGAAATGTCCCTCTATGGCTCTGGTTGTCAGCCCCCGCCTTGTACTGGAATCACCAGCACAAAACACCACAGAAAGACCGGTGACTGCATCCAAACTAACTGGTCTGGGGTGTAGCCTGGGCACCTGCGATATTGAACTATCCCCAGGGGAGCCGTTAAGCAGCCGGGCTGTGAACCACAGCTCCAAATCCATCCCACCCCCACCCTCACGCCCACGCATGCGCCAAACCATCTCGCGCCAGAAGGGTTTTCTTTTCACTGTAGCCTGAGTTTTTGTTTTCTAATACCTTATGCTCATTAGTTAATCTACATAACATGCCTGTAGGGCAAGTCCGTGCTGTTTGCCCTTTTTTTTTTTTAAAGTAGTCTCCATGCCCAGTGTGGGGCTTGAAGTCAACCCCAAGATCAAGAGTCGCATGCTCTATGACTGAGCCAGCCTGGCGCCCAATGTTTGTCCATTTTTGATAGGAGGAAACCAAACTCTGAGAACATACACATCTAAGTTAGGGATTTATGAAGTGCCTTTTCTCCTAGGGAATTTTTTTTAATGTTTTTTATTTATTTTTGAGGAACAGAGAGAGCCAGTGAGAGCAGGAGAGGGTCAGAGAGAGAGGGAGACACATAATCTAAAGACAGGCTCCAGGCTCTAAGCTGTCAGCACAGAGCCCGACACGGGGCTCGAACCCACAAAACGTGAGATCATGACCTGAGCTGAAGTCAGACGCTCAACCGACTGATCCACCCAGGCACCCCTCCTAGGGGATTTTTTAAATTGTTAGATGTGAAAATGTTCTTTCTGCCTGTCCCTTGATGGCGGGTAGATAAGGATTTGAGTGCCACACAAGATGATATGGTGAATACGTGAATGACATTGACACTTGGGACTACAAAGCATGAAAATAGGCTGTCCTAGGGCAGCACCAGTCTTGTGTTATAGGGACCTTTATTTTAGTGTAAGGTATTCATATTAATACTCAAATAATCTCTCATGGAGCTTTCCAAATCTTCGACTCTACGAATGCTCCACGTAGTTTCTCTTGCTTCTTGTGGCTCCTCTCTGTAACACATTTGGTGTGTGGGAGTCTACACATATCTGTTTGTATATGCGTGGGTCTGGACTTGTATGAATGCTCTTTTACTGTAGTCTTTTCAGCCATCTCTAATAGCATCTCAACGCACTTCCCCCTGGATTATGCCTTTACATCACTGCATGTCCAACTTCTTACCTTTTAGAACAGATTAACAAAATCTTGTACAAACTGTGAAAGACGTATATTTAAATGCGAGTCAGTAATTTTTTAAATTTAGTTTTGAGAGACAGGAGACAGAGAGACAGAGCATGAATGGGATAGGGGACAGAGGGAGAAGGAGACACAGAATCGGAAGCAGGCTCCAGGCTCCAAGCTGTCAGAACAGAGCCAGAAGTGGGGCTGGAACCCACGAACCGTGAGATCATGACCTGAGCCACCGAGGCACTCCCAGGTCAGTAATTTTTGTGTATAATAAAGGTGATCGACAAGATTCAGGGTGGCTTGATGAATGCAAAACACGGTCACTTTTTATTTGGCAATAATGTCAAACTTTGACAAGTTGCAAAAATATAAATGTCACAGAGTCTCCTGGTATATCCTTTGCTCAGATTCACCTACTATAAACATCCTCCCTCTGCACTCTATCCTTTGATCTCCTCCCCCCCTCCCTACCCGCTCTCTCTCCACACACACAATTTTTTTCTGAAGGATTTGAGGACAAGTTTCAGGTCATGACATTTTACCCCTAAATACTTGAGCGTGTGTTTCCTAAGGATGGAGATATTCCATTATGTAATCATTTTACAGTTATCAGCTTGATAAATACATTTTCATTGATTCAATACTCTCCCTGCTCTAGTTTTGTCAGTTAACCTAATAATGTCCCTGTGACATCCCTCCCCCCTCCCTTTACTGCACGAGCCAGTCCAGGGTAAGTTATTTCATTTCTTGTTCTGTCTCTCAGCCGCCTCCAGCCTGGAGCATTTCCTCTCTTTTTCTTTTATACCATTAACATGTGTAGAGAGTACAGTTACCCACCCCTCATCCCTTTTTTTTTTTAAATAGGACATTTCATATTTGGGGTTTGTCTGATGTCTCTTTGGAGTTAGATTGAGATTATGTGCCCTTGGCCGGAACACCACGCAGATAATGCTGTGTCCCTGTCAGAGCATCATACCTAGAGGTGCAGGACGCCCCTCTGGTGTTAATGTTGATGTCTCAGTCCAGGTGTTGTCTGATGTTTCCAGTGTACTATAGCTTCTCCCTTCTTCCCTTGTAATTATGACAACTTCCCTGGGGGGACACTCTTAAGACTATATGTATATTCTGCTCCTCACTAAAACATGCCCCTAGATTTAGCATTCACTCAGGATCCCTGCCTTTTCCAGTCTTTACCTTGGCGCTTGCGAAATGATGAGTTTTGGAAGACATGTTGAACTCCAGCACTCCCTCCACATTTGCCAGTATGTCTATAGCCCTCGCTCTTTCTTCTATTCTTTCCTTCCTTCATCTACCTAGCTTCGTGAATTCCAGTTTTTGCAATGGTTTATAAATTGTTACTGTGCTTAATCACCACCTCTGTGCTCCGATTGAGAGACTATTCATGCTGATTCCTCATGCGATGCTCATGACTGTTTGAAGTACTTTCTTACTTTCTGGCATAAAGGAATGTTTCAGACCAAAGCCTCAGGAGGCCATGTGCTTAAAGACCATCATCTTTGAACTTTTCTAAGTCTCCATTGGCTCCTAGGACCTCCCTGGGTCAGGACTGGAGGCTTGGGTAGAGTACCCTGTCTCATTTCTTCCCTTTGGTGCACATTCCCAACCTCAATCTGCCTTCCCCTTATTTCCTTCAAGGGATCACTCAAGATTGGGCCATCAACATGGTGCTGACATGCTGATTTAGGGTGATGCTCACTCACTTGGACACAGAAAGAGTTCAGAGGTCTGGGTTATGTACTCCCCACTGCAGGGTCTTGGGCTTGAGCCTGGTCTATGGGCCTGGGCATCAGCCCCTCCCACCATGTTCTGATCAACAACACATGAGCCTTGCCTATCCCTGGTGAGGATTTCTGAGACCCTTGCTCTGTAAATAGAGTTAACCAAGCAGGGAGGTCTAAGGGAACAGCCCCCACAAGACTGGTCTCACTTCTGACACCAATTATAAGTTTGGGGAGGATCCCAAAACCACCTTCAGTTTTGATAATTTGATAAAAGGGCTCAGAATTCACTGAAAACTATTATATTCATGGTGACAGTTTATCACAAGGAAAGGACACAAACTGAAGTCAGTTAAGGGGAGAAGCATGTTAAGAAAGAGCCCAGGAGGGATCCAAACACAGACTCTGGTCATTTTCTTCCTGTGGAGAGACCTCCTCCTGGCCATGATGTGTGACAGTACATCTGGAGCTTGCCACCCAGGGAAGCTCACCTGAGCCTTTAGTGTCTGAAGTTTGAGTTCATGTTCAATCACACACTGCCCACACACTGCCCTTTAGTCTCTAGCCCTTCCCAGAGGTTGGACTAAAATTTTAGACTCTAGTACCTCAAGGTCAGGACTGATATGCTCCCGCCCGAAGATCGTATTATTAGATTATCTGGAAGCCAAGGCTCCCAGGCAAACAAAGACTCTCAACAGGTAGGACATTCCAGGGCCAGAAGATCACCTCCCAGAAGCTGAAGGTAAAGGCCAGAAGGCTAATCCTTCACTACACACTGCAGTGCCAATGAGCCCTCCACCCTATGTCATTCCCTGCCCTCGTGTCTTATGCTGTGCTCAAGCACGAGAGTGGGGAGGGGCATTTATTGCATACATGGTACTGCTCTTCTCCCTCGACCTCTTCATGTATCCCCCCAGCCCCGACTCCTGCTGTTGGCGGTGTGTGCTACGCAGGCATGTGGTCAACATTGAAGGAGAGAAAATTCCAGGAATACTGTGGTTAAGGCGTGAGGAGTTCAAGAGATGACACAATAGGAGGACATATTATTCTACATTATTCTACATTCTGTAAGATTCAGAATGGGAAATTTAACATGACCAGAAACCAAAAAAAAATTAGATTCTATTTCCCTGCACACTTTAGGCATTCTGAACATTATCAACAAAGCACAGAACTTCCTTTGATTGAATCACTAGAGGTCAGCATCCATAGACTGATCAATGGATAACACAGCATCATGAGCACATGGTATTTGAAAGAGACAGAGGCAAGAAAATCTATATTGTTTCAATAATAACAGGTTCTGAAGAGACTTGACTCCTGCAGTTAACACTGTTGTTACCATTTGTCTTGTGGTGGGATGCATGAATTTAGCCAAGGATAGTACTTTTTGAAAAATAGGAAGAGATGGAGCCTAGATCCCAGGAAGGATCCTCATGTGTACTTTGAACAGTCACACAAAGTTAACAACCTCTTTCCTACCAGTTGGTCTAAATCTTCATTTAGATAAATCACCATACGTTATGTGGTCTCATGAATTGTGTAATACATTTTATTTTACTTTATTTTATTTTATTTAATCTTATTTTATTGTATCTTATTTTATTTTATTTTATTTTATTTTATTTTATTTTATTATTAAGTAGGCTCCATGCTCAACATGGTGCTTGAACTCATGACACTGAGAATAAGATTCACATGCTCTACTGACTGAACCAGCCAGGTGCCCCTGTAATACATTTTTTAACCAAAAACTGTGTATAAACAGGGAGTCTGCAGAAATTATTGGCCTGATGTTCCACATACCCAGGGGCAGCCCTGTTCCTGGCCATCTTGCACCTGCTGTGCTCCAGCCCTGGAATCAGTCTTTTGTCCGTGGAGCCTGGGCGTCAAAGACCAAGATCTCGGTGTTAGTTCAGTGAGCTCAATAAATAAAGAACTTTGAACTAGGGAGTTATAGTTAACAGTTTCTGATCTTTTATCAGACACACCATCTGTAGTGAATAATTGTCATTTTGAGTAGTCCAGCATCCAGTCCCCTCTTCCACCTGCGAGTACCCCATCTTCCATGGGGTGTCTCTGTTCTGTGCAGTTGGTGGGAGGTGGTGACATTATCACTTTATCACCAATGAAAAGAGCCATTAGCTGCTGCTTATTCCCAGAGAACCCCACTCTCAGACACCTTCCCCTGCGAGTCTAAATCTTGAGCAAGTATCACAGGAGCACAGATAGTAGAAGATGACGCTCGTGGCAATGTGTGCAGTGAAACTTCTGGGGTTCTGCTTGTCCGACCCTCCTGAATGCCCGTGTTTGTTTGTTTGTTTGTTTGTTTGTTTGTTTGTTTTACCATTCCCCAAGATAAGTTTCATCATCCACCCATTGATTTTTTGAGCCTCCAGTATGTTTGTAATAAATAATCTTTTCTTCTTTTCACATGAGATAGTCAGTATTGGTTTTGTTTCTTAAAACGACTCCTGACTGAATCAGCATACTATTTATGCCATTTTTTTTAATATTGTTTTCATCTGGTATCAAGAGGATTTCGATTCGGTTATGTTTTGCAAGTGGTTAATAGTTTAACAGCTTGTCTTGCAATCTCAGGATCCATGTAAGTGAAGCCTTCCAGAGGCTTGGAGTAGAGTTATAGGAAATTTCCATTTCAACATCGAAGCATGTAGCGTATCTAAGAATAGCTCATCATCCTTAGTTGGTGATTGTTTAATTTTGAAAGTGTTAATCAACAGCTTTCTCAACCACTTAAAATTTTGCTGTTACAAAAAAAATATTTTCCATATATATCTTATAACATGAAATGTTTAACTATATAAATAAGAAGAAACTCAGAAATCTCAGGGCTCATTCCTGACACGTAAAAGTTTTAAAACCACTAAATTTATTGTGTTTTGTGTCTTAGAGGTAAACTTTATTTCACTTTCATCCTAGGTACATTATTTACATTTATGAGTGTATAATAAAGAGATTGAGGTCAGCACAAAATCGTTCAGCCTTTTGGCACAGTTAAAACATTGGCAGTCTCCATGATGTTTAAATTTGTGTCTGTCACATTGGAGTATATGCAAATGTGTCATATACACTTCCAAAAAATAGTAAAAAAAAATCCATTGTGAAAAATGAAATTTGGATCATAGGTTTCTGTGTAGAATCTTGAAAAAGCTGTTGGAAACAACGGGTTTGCTGGGAATACTCTACCTCTCCTGTTTTATTTTTTAAAATCGCATGTTTCTAAGCTTGGAAAAGGTCCTACCTCCTTCCTGGCATCTTCCCAATGCCCAACTCAAAGGAAATATCTTCCTTCTCTGTGCTTCAAGCAATTATTTCCCTCTTATGGAAGAGAAGAGGCAAGGCATGGTCTCCCCTGACTGCTTGCCATTTCGACTTGGGATGTATTTATTTAATTTTATTCTCATGTGTATCCTTCATATGTACAATGCCATGTTTTCTCAAATGCATTTTAAGCTCCTTAAAGTCATGAGCCAGTTCTTGCACAGATATTTGTCACTTGATCAGTATTAAGTTTCACTTTTGCCTTTCAGACTCATTTTTATCTACTTCATGGAATGTTTTCCAGTCATGTCCCCTGCTACCTTTCAATGTCGCCTCATCTTCATGCTGCCTGTACTATCTTTACTAGACAGTTTTCTGTGAAGTACTCACTTGTAGCATCTAAATTAACTTACTTTAAAGGGAAAATAAGGAAGATCTCTGGAGTGCCTGGCTGGCTCAGTCGGAGCACGTGACTCTTGATCTTATAGTTGTGAATTCAAGCCCCATGTTGGGTAGAGAGATTACTTAAAAATAAAATCGTAGTAAATAAATAAATAAATAAAAGCTTTCCACAAATAGGAAACCAATATAGTTTGCCACAACTCGAAGGTAACATAAAAATAAATACTTTTTTAAAGTGTATTTATTTATTTTGAGAGAGAGAAAGAGCACACAAGCAGGGGAAGTGCTTTGAGAAAAGGTTACACCAATGGTTATTAGGTTCTTGACCTGAGCCTAAATCAAGAGACTGACATTTAATTGATTGAACCACCCAGGCATCACAATATGATTTTTTTTTAAAGCAACACTGTTACTTCTTAAACTCCAGTCAGCCATTGCTGCCTTTGGACTTTGAGCTCGAGGGAAAAAATAGATCAGCAAGTGTTAGAGCCATTTCTCCTTAACTAATCAGAGGCATTTGGAAAAAGCATTGGAAAGGGAATACCTTTCTTTGTCACCATGGGAGTCAACGTTATTGAAATTACCCACATCAACTAAGACCACTCTGTGTATCTTGGGAGGTAGACACTTACCAAGTTGAGAAACACATAAGGAGAGCAGTTGAAGAGTAGTAAGAAATGTTGTAGTTCGTGTTCTTGGTTTGTGCGTCTCCACAACACATTCTACAAGTTCTCCACTCTTGCTTGCATTATGGGACCACGCCATGCATTTCTCATCATTGACTGAGCCTCTGGTTTCTTATCTATAAAATATAAGAATTCTACAAAATGCTTTCTGGACGCTTCCAGCCCTAACTTTAACAGAGTCCACGATTGCTAGGTCATAAGTGTTCACTGGAATCTGGAACACACACTTCTGTTTGCCATCACCACCCAGCAATTGATCGCTGTTTATCAAATATTCAGCATTGGCTCAGTCAAGGTAGGAGCAGGATGGATGTTAGCCTTCCCTCTGACAAAGGACCAGAGTTAAATACAGAACCGATCCTTTCTCCCCTGAAAGGCAAATGCTCAGAGAATACAGAGGTTTGAACTTGGCTCTACCCCCCAGAGATTCCATTGTTCCAATTACTCCTGACTCTTTCACATTTCATTTCCATAAAGGGAAGGGAATCATAGACAAGCTAAATATATTTTAGCCTGCAATCCCAGTTTAAGTTAGCTGAACTATAAAATCATGTTGAAATCACCCAGAAATCACTTTTTAAAAGCGGAAATGGGGGCCTAGTAGAGTCGATGGCAGTCAGAATGTGCAGATTGTAAAGCTGCTGGTCTTCCCTTGGCAGTGTGAACTTCTAGAAGTTTTCCATCCATTAATATTAAGGATTTGGGGTTCACTAGCTCACCTTCATTTTCTCTGCTGGCAGTGACCTTAAATATTTACAAAAATCCCTAGTTTGAAGAAAAAAAAGCAGGAAACCAATTTGTAGTTGGTCCTAAAACCAACAAATAATACAAAATGCAAATAGGAGTTAAGATTTGAAAACTGTCTTTTATATAATAGTTGAAGAAAAAAAATCTTTCTATGATAGTTGAAGAAAAAATAAATGAGGATGCCTTATAGAATGAGAGAAATGTACTTCTCCAGCATGGTTCGTGTTAATAGTAAAGTCATCGTTTCATGGAATGCAATTTCTAGATGAGCACTTTGCATTTTATTCTGAGCAATAGTAGTAATAAAAATATTTGCCTGCAAATATATATTGGAAAACTATTGGCAGCACTCAACATTTAAACCTATAAGCCTGCTTGGGAATACATCATATTTCAATGCTCAACACGTAGGCCACTCACCTGCTTGGCCATTAGCCAATAGCAGAGATACAGGGCAGCTTACATTTATGCCAGTAAGTGTTATATACAGAGTTTAGGAGAGAAGGGAGAAAACCTCTTTTGCTTCTACCCTTCTAGGTTCTCAGCTGGGGCTCTGTAACAAAAGAGAGTCTTAAGAGAAAACCCTATGCATTGACTTATTCTAAGTTTCACATGATACTGGAGCCTTCCTAAGGCAATGAAGACCTAAAGAAATGGTTAATCCTGGGTGTTCGTACTAGGTTAAATGAAGAGTGGAAAGAGGTAGGAAACTGTGATAGGTTAAACAGGCATGAACTAAATGCAGTAAATTGAAGAAACTTAGCAAAGCCTATTCATTTGGATTCCTCTTGGAGTCTCTTGGTCTTGGGGAGAAGGATGCTCCTTTTCTCTGGATATAAACAGGGAGAGTGCCTCTCACATGGGGACCTATGACCTACATCAGGGAACGTTGGACAGTGTTGCCTGTAGCCCGCCATTTCTCATATTCCTTAAACTTAATAGAGTTAACATGTAAAGGCGCCATATTTTGGGGTAGTGTGTCGTCTGAAGCCTGTCACTACAAAGTGAGTATGCTCACCACCCTAGGAACGTTGGAGTGTTCCCACAAAAAGCCAGCCTCTAGATGCTTATGCCAAACAAACCCCTGAGTGAGGGGGTGAAGCTTTAGTCACCTCTATCGTTATGAGAAATGAGAGTCCAGGCTATGATCACCTGCAGGGGACCAGCCCACGCACCAGAGTTTAAGGGTCCCTGAGTAGGGGGTTGGTGTCGGCGCAGTATCTGTAAGAAAGAACACAGACAAAGTGCATGGTAGCAAGATTGCACTTTACAGTGATGCTTAGGATCTTTATATACCACAGGTGATTACATCATTCTTCTAATGATTACATTGTTTGTAACTTCCAGAAAGAATTATTATTTTCACGGTAGAGAAAACAGAAAATCAAAACAGAAACGAGGTACAATACAGAAGATCAAAAAACATAATTCATCACTCAAAATACATCAGCAGGAGTTTGTGTATGTATATAGTAATATTATTAACCGAGGCTTATGACAAGGCTATTTTTCTTTAAAGGTAAACATGATGATTTACGGGTAAAGTGCCCCTGACCAGGAAGGGAGTTTCAACCTGAAAATTTGCCCACTCACCGAAACTATAATTAAAGGTCATAGAAAGTTAACTCCAGTCCCTAATCCATCTTGATCAAGAGGTCATGCGCACATTCTCTAAAACAAAGGAAAGCAGGACCCAACAAGCCATATGACACTGTACGCTCAGTCTCCCAGGAGAGCGACTCAATCTCGATCCTCAACTGAGGGACCTCACTTGCACCAGGGTCACATCTTCGAGACATGCGCGTTCCTCTTGGTGACTTACAGAGGGATCTCAACAGGCCTTTTGGCTGAATGGGCCCCTACAATCACCCACTCATGATACAATTTCTGTTGGAGGAGGTATTTAGAAAGAGCAGAGACTATAATTTTATGTAATAGGATTTATTCCTATGCAGGAACAACGTCAAGCCCATCTGCAGAGTGAAGGAGTCATCCTTTGATTTTTCCTGTCGTCTCAGTCTTCCCGATTCATTAGAGTCAAAAAACTGGTTCAAGTTATAAGTACTTTCTCTCTACTTCAAGAAAACCTTACCCAAAATATGTATATCTCATCAAGCAAGCTAATTAGGTAAATGGCGCAGGGGAAGTAGGGAAAGGAGGAAGGCAGGACTTTTAACGACTAAAGAGAAGCTACCGTTGATCCTTGAAAGGATCAAAATGCTTTAGAAGCATTTCTTTTAAAGTTATTGGGACACTGGTTTTTTGTGTTTGTTCAAGCAGGTAAATTATGGGATCACTCTTCTCATTACTGAAGGTTCATGCACAATTCCTGGGGAGGTGTGACATGGGAATGGAATTAGAGTTACAAACCCCGAGCTACATATAACTTTGTGAATATAGTCTAGGTATTGAGTGAGAGACCACACATTTTAGGTGACGTGGCAAATTGCCATAGGGGATATTAGGAAGCTTCCAGAAATGATGTGATCTACTGGGATCTGGGATCTCCTTCAAGGAAATCCGGAGGCAGTGGGAGTGGGAATAGGAGGATGCAGATGAAACAAGATTGGCAAAGCGTTGGTCATTGTTTTTTTTTTTTAATTTTTTTAATGTTTTATTTATTTTTGATACAGAGAGAGACAAAGCATGCGAGGGGGAGGGGCAGAGAGAGAAGGAGCCACAGAATCCGAAGCAGGCTCCAGGCTCTGAGCTAGCTGTCAGCACAGAGCCCGACGCGGGGCTCGAACCCAAGAAGGTGAGATCTGACTTGAGCCAAAGTCGGAGGCTCAACCGACTGAGCCACCCAGGCACAAGAGTTGGTCATTGCTGACGCTGGTGATGAGTACATGGGGGTTCGGTATACCACATTCAACACCTGAATTTGAAATTGCCCCAAATGAACTCTTTAAGAAGTCTGTCAAAAGAATCTCACAGAGAGGCCATGGGCAGGAAACTGAGGCGGGGGGGGGGGGGCGGCGGCAAGGAGACAGAGAGCGATGTGGTTGAAGGAAAGCTTGTGTGGAAGAAGCAAGCAGGTCAGCTGGCCGAGTGTGGGCAGCCACTTGGCTGGTGTCTCCCCTTACATTTTTGTCCCTCCGCGGCAGGCAGGAGATCAGAAGGTGAGGGCCGGTGCCTGTCTGGAGTCAGACTGCGGCGAAGGCCAGAGACGCCTTTGGTGCTCCTGAAGTCCTCCGGCTCCGACTCTCCCCTCCTCCCGGCAGTGTGCTGTTCTCCGACCCACCCGTCAGCGCCTCCTTACCACACAGCATCTCAGCAGACGTTCTGAGTTCATTCCATTACTATTTTTAAGAAACAGTATGTTGCTGGGGCGCCTGGGTGGCTCAGTCGGTTAAGCTTCCGACTTCGGCTCAGGTCATGACGCTTATGGGTTCAAGCCCCACGTCGGGCTCTGTGCTAACAGCTCAGAGCCTGGAGCCTGCCTCAATTCTGTGTCTCCCTCTCTCTCTGGCCCCTCCCCCTGCTCATGCTCGTCTCTCTCTCTGTATGAAAAATAAATAAAACATTAAAAAAAAAAAAAAGAAGCACGATGGGGCTTTCCTCATGTGCGTGTTCTCTCTGTTGACCGGTGTATACATGTATCTCAGGAGGAGGGGGAGGTGGGGTCCCACCAGCGCAGGGAGTGTTAGGAGGGTAGAGAGAGGCAGTGTTCCATTTCTGGAATCTGAACTAGGATTTTTGTCCAAATACATAGTGTCACAAGCCACGTTTTGTTGAGAAATATGATTCACGTTTTCTTTTGTCTCCTCCAGAAGCCTGGCCCCCAGCACCATAGAGTTTTAAATTAGAGAGTTCCCATCAGTCCATGGGGGGAGGAGAAGCCTGTCCCTGCCGCCCCAGGAGAATGTGGGGAGAAACCAGGGGACAGGCACAGCAGAGGGGAAGGCGGATGCTAAGATCCTCCTTTTCTCTTCCTGCCCCCTCAAGAAAGCTGGAGGCAGCTTCAGAAATATCCAGAAATGTGTTAAAAAGCTGGAAGGCAGTGGGGCATCTGGCCTTCCCGTTTATGGCTGTCGGCTGCCTACTTTCTCCATCGTGGGCATAGGTCCTCCCAAGGGAACGCAGCAGCACGATAGGGCTAAGGTGGAGGGAGGGAGGGACAGTAGCTCCATGCCGAACTACCGGAACCTAGGAGCTCTCGCGTGTATGGGAGGCTGATGGGGGGACATGGGATGCCTAGAGAGTTTGAGTCACTTGACCACAAATATTTAGCGGCAGAGCTGGGTTTTGAGCCCCTAGCACAGCTGCGGCTGGGGAACCGCAGGGACAGGACTTCCCTATCGGTTGCAGTGTCTTCCTCTGTTTGGACCCTGGGCTCCGTCGGCGTCTAGCCAGGCATGTCCCCTCATGCTCCCCTTGTCCCACAGCAGTGGTTGCAGAAGTCCCCGTGTGTCTCACATCCTTTGTCATACTCCTGCCCCTCCTGCCCCTCACCGGCATGACTCAGATCGCAGACATGATCTCCTGGTTGGTAGAACTTTCTACGGTGCTCCGTGACTCTTTCCCTCCCTTGTGTTCCCATCGCGTCTCATGCAGAGACAGAGTTGCAGGACACTCACCTGAGCTGGACTGGGGGTCTTCAGGGACAGGAGAATGCCATAACCAACTCTGAGCTTCTAGCCTGGAGAGGGAAAGGCTGCCTGTGGGCTGCCTTGCTTAAGGCTCTTCACGCCCTGGGGGCACCTGGATGGCTTAGTTGGTTAAGCATCAGACTCCGGCTCAGGTCATGAACTCAGTTTTTGGGTTCGAGCCTCTCATCGGCTCTGTGCTGACAGCTCAGAGCCTGGAGCCTGCTGCGGATTCTGTGTCTCCCTCTCTCTGCTCCTCCCCCACTTGTGCTCTGTCTCTGTCTCTCAAAAACAAAGAAATGTAAAAAAAAAATTTTTTTAAGGCTCTTTATACCCTCCACCAGACTGTCTTTGGTACAGCAGAGACCAGAAAGAAGAAAATGACATTCAAAGCTAGGTTTCCATGATTAATTTAAGCCCTGCCACTCATGCATTCATGTGAGACTCTGATTTAAGACCGAGCTACGTTTTGCAAAATGCAAGAGACAGGGCATTCATTTTGCTGGGGTGGATCTTGGTTTTTAAATTGTGACAGCAATTCCTGAGTCAGACAGATCTATGCAGTCTGCAGTCCACACACATCCATCACAGAGGAATAAAAAGAATAAACTTAATGAAACCCTTCCCTTAAAGATTGCCAGCCGCATCTAAGAATTGATAACAGCCCCCATGCCAATTACCCAGTTAACCGTTACTTTCCCCCTTGCCTTTTTGCAGAAAGCAGGCTTGGTGTTATATTTGGTCTAGATCTATTAGAAAGTCTGTCAAATTGCCTCAGAGTCCAGTTGTTGAAAGGAGTGGGAGATAGTAAACCAGAACAACAGTATAATCACAAAGAAGGATTGCTACTGGCAGCAAAGTCCACAAATGTCCACTGAATTCTCAAAAATCACACCTAAGAGGTAGGAATATAAGCTTTCACGTTTCACCATTAAGATTTATTTGTATAACTTCAATGATATTTCTTTCCACCTTTGGGATTCCATGCTTCTTTGATGTCTATGACTTATGAGCAAATGAGAAAGTGCACTGGGAAGGGTTCTATTGTAGGCTTGGGAATGAGGTGTGATTTTACCAGCAAGGCTCAGGGAGGCTCAGGGGTTTGCTGAGGATCCCAGGAAGTCGGTAAGCAATCCAGTTCTCTTTCTCTCACGCGCCTTAGAAAGTGGCTGTGTTTTCAATAAACTTCTCGGTGGAAGTTGTGAATGGCCATAGCAGGCACCCCAGAACCAAGAGGCTGAGCCTAGTGAGGTGCTGCCAAGCTCCCGTGTAGGGGGTGGGGCAAAGGACACAGAGCACCGACAGAGCCATGGGAGCTAGAAAGGGCAGCAGGTGGTTCATAGCGTGGGCTTTGGGGCCTTCTGATGACCAATGGCTCCAGGGATGAATAAATGTCTGCATGAACCTTAGTTGAAGAGTCATACAGACCCAAGGTGCTTGGGCGGCTCAGTCAGTTAAGTGTCTGACTCCTGCTTTCAGCTCAGGTCATGATCTCACAGTTCATGAGTTCAAGCCCTGCCATCAGGCTCTGCGCTGATGGCATGGAGCCTGCTTGGGATTCTTTCTCTCTCTGTCCCTCCCCCCTTGCGTGCCCGTGCGCACTCGGGGGCGTGGAGGGGGCTCTCTCTCTCTCTCTCTTTCAAAATAAATTAAAAAGAAAAAGTGGCATACAGACCAGAAGTGATTGATTGGTCCTTCACAGCTCTATACCGAATGCAGAAGATAAAATCTTAGTTTTGAGGTTGTGCAAACCGTTTGCTCCATTGGCGTGCAGGGACCTTTCCTCAGTGTGACGGTTCACACGTGTTTACGGAGGAACTGTAGCAAAAGTCCACTTAGGGTATTTAAAAGATGACAAAATACCCACATGGGGTCCTTTCTTCAGCATCACCTGCGAGGAGCATCTTCAAGGACACTGCAGGGACCACGGGGAGAGGGCCACAGATCAAGGGAGACCCCCGAATGCTGGAGACGAACCAGGGACGGAAGGGGGAGGGGGAGAGACGGAGGGGGTGACAGTCATGGAGGGGGGCACTTGTGGGGAGAAGCACTGGGTGTTATATGGAAACCCATTTGACAATAAACTATAAAAACAAAAGGATACTGCAGCCCTTTGTGACTTCCTCTTCCTTTAATCGGCTCTTGATAGCAACTCCATTATTAGGTTAGGGCCGCCAGGAACATTCAGTCATGGCCCAAGCATTCCTCATCCACCCCACCCCCACAAGTGATATAGAAGGAAATAATCAAAGACACTTAAATAATCACAATTTTAGAAAATGTAAAGTAGAACAGATGGTTTCATTTTAGACCGTTAAGTAGAAGTGGGCTAGCATTTTTTTCTTTAAAAATGTGTATTTGCAAATTTCAGATCAATTCTTGCATCGCTGCCTGGGATTGAATCTTGCTTTTTTTTTGTTTTTTAACTTTGTCTCTGCAGACTCACCCCTTCTTCTTCAATCACAGTCACTATCGTGGGTCCTCCCCTGCATGGCTGTTACGGGACTAGGTAACAAATATCCCCAGGAAAAGTGTGGAGCAGGAATGATTGACTGTCTTGATATCTCTTTACATGGAATGAGGGAGAGGAGAAAGTGGGTGATGGGCATTGAGGAGGGCACATGTTGGGATGAGCACTGGGTGTTGTATGAAAGCCAATTTGACAATTATATTTTTTAAAAAATGATATCCCTTGACATGACCATAACTGCATGCCTACCACTGTCCAACATCATGCCCATGGCTCAACATCCCCCCCCCCCCACCCTCAGGTCCCTCTTGGTCTCTGGGACTATCCACACTCTCTCTTCATGTCTTTCTCATTGCCTGGGTCTTCCCTGTCAAGGTCAGTGCCATGGACTTTGACTTCCTTAGGTGCATCTACATTTTAAAAGTAAGATGCTAAGGGGCACCTGGGTGGCTCAGTTGCTTAAGTGTCAACTCTTGATTTTGGTTCAAATCATCATCTCATGGTTGTGGGATCGAGCCCCAGGCTGAAACTGGCACTGGGTGTGTAGCTTGCTTGAGATTCTCTCCCTCTCTCTCTCTCTCTCTCTCTCTCTCTCTCTCTTTCTCCACTTCCCCTGCTTACACTCATGAGTGCAGCCTCTTTCTTTCTCAAAAAAAAAAAGATACTTATCCAGAGAAATAGAAGGCAACAATCCAGAAAAGTATTTTGTTATAAAAGTTATGAATCAATATGAGAACTAAAGTTAAAATGTTGAAGGCTCTTAGTGTAAAGAAAACATCCTCCTCTCTTTTCCCCGTTCTCTGTGCCCCTTCTCAGGAGAGCGGAGAGTGACTTGTGACCATTCGCTTCCATGAGGAAGTACCCCCATAACTCTAAATAACATGACATGCCCCTGTTTCCTGAGGTATCTCTCTAAATAGCATCTCTTGACTTCTCATCATGAAAATGAGCAAGTTACTTTGCTTCTCTCCTTTTCCTCCTTCACTGAAGTTTTATTGTATTTTTGTGTTTTGGTCCTTCTCAGAGTCAACTGTGGAAATAGTTGAAGACCAACCAAATGAGAAAAGCAAAGGATTTATTCTGAGCTTGCTGTAAAGGGAGTGAGACACCATCACTGACATTTTGACAGAGATTCAAAGGCAGGCAGATGAATAGCAAAGTTGTAGAGCAGAAAACAGAGAAGGCTTCAGATGTGCCCTGTTGGGGGGCTGTTAGTCTGGGAAGCTGTAGGCGGGCCAGTCAGAAGTGGGGCATTCTATGTAACTGGTTAGGGGTGCGATGGCTTTGTCTGGCTGGTTTTTTAAAGTTGAAGAGGGGGTGAAAACTAGGGAAGCTCTCAGTTATGAATTGCCCTCGTCATTTTGGGCTGATTGCTACAGAAATTAATTGTTTAGTATCCTGCCTGCATTGTCACTAGAGACAGGAATCTGGCTTCCTGCAAGCCTGGCGTAGAGTGGGCTGGCTTCCTTATCATAAATATGGGGCTGGTCACCTGGGCTGCGGGTTGGGGATCCAATTTCTATTTTTATTTTATTTGTTTATTTATTTATACTTTTAAAATTTTTATTTTGAGAGACGGAGAGTGCACGTGCATGGGGAAGGGAAAGAGGGAGAGGGAGAGACAGAATCTTAAGCAGGCTCGATGCTCTGCACAGAGCCAGACCTGGGACCCAATCTCGTGACTGTAGCAGCATTCTCACACAGAGCGTTGGGACACCAAGGCTTTTCTTTCCGGGAAGCAACTTAGTTGGGCACTGCTCAGTTGGGTTTGTACCCGAAGAACTGAGGCATAGTTTTTTTATACATTTTCCATTTCTTTGTCTCCCATATATGGTGACATACACAAACACGTAGTCTGATTAAGTGTCTCAGTTTACAAGGTCATGAGGAATGTTGCCCCATAGGCGCATAGCCAGGTTACCTTGAAGTCTTTTTTTTTTTTAATTTCTCTCTTTTTTTCCTCTCCTTAGGGAGGGCACCCTACCACACGACCATGAGATCATGACCTATGCCGTAATCAAGAGTCAGATGCTAATCAACTGAGCTACCCACACACACCCAGATTTCTATTTTTATATATGGTCTGGCCATTGTCTGTTTCTATAATCAGTCTTTCAAAACTTAGTAACTTTATATAATAGAATTGAACCTCTATTTCTTAATCTTTCAACTGTAAACATTATCTCTTTCTCCCCATTCTATGAGATCCCCTCACCATTCTCTAATCTCCTTCTTTCCACTTTCCAATTTTTGCCAGCTATGACATTATTTGTATGATATGAAGATTTATAATATTATAATCCCTTTTGGTATATGTAAATTTCTACAATGTGTCAAGAGCCAGTAAGTAACATTTATAATACTGCAATTATATAGTGAAAGTATAAAAAATACATAATTGGATAATACAAATATTCTTCACCACTTGAAAAAAAAAGTGAAAGTCCATCCACAGAGAATCAACAGTGTTTTTACATCTTTATACCTGTGCCACTGGAAGGGTAATATTTTCAGTATCAGTAGAAAATTAATTTTGTTTTCTTATACTTACCAATATTTTTTCTTCCAAAGGGTATATGTCAGGTAATTGATACTCTGGGTGAGTACTGGATTTTAAGATCTAGGTTTAAGACTTGAAAGGCATTGTTCAGGGGTGCCTGGGTGGCTCAGTAGGTTAAGCATCCAACTTCGGCTCAGGCCGTGATCTCGTGGTTTGTGGGTTCGAGTCCCACGTCAGGCTCTGTGCTGACAGCTCAGAGCCTGGAGCCTGTCATCGGATTCTGTGTCTCCCCCTCTCTCTAACCTTCCCCTGCTTATGCTGTCTCTCTCTTTCTCTAAAATAAATCTTAAAACCATATGAAAATTTTTTTTAAATAATGGCCTTGTTCCTTTGACATCTACTATCCAATGTTGTGAATAAAATCTTCTGATATCAATATGACTTTCATTCTAAGTAATTTGGTTTTCTCTTTCTTGAGGCTTTCAGGATTGACTCTTTATTCTTCTTATTCTGGAATCTCATGAGGATGTATCTAGGAAATTATTCTGGATGAAAGTCTGAAATCATCCTACCAGTTATTCTGCTTGCGACTACGCCTGACCCTCTCTCATCAATATTATCAGAACCTTCCAGACTCTCCTCCCCTTCATACAAGGAATCTTCAGATATTAATCACCAAGGTTGTCTTGTAACTCCATGCTTTGACTATGCCATTCCTAGTTATGATAATTCCTTGAGAAACAGAGTATTATAGCAGAAGGAAAACCATGTTACAGTCATGGAAACCTGAGTTCAAACCACAGTTGTATCAGGAGCTCCTGGGTGGCTCAATTGGATAAGCTTCTGACTTCATCTCAGGTCATGCTCTCACAGTTCAAGCCTCACTTCGGGCTCTGTGCTGACAGCTCAGAGCCTGCAGCCTGCTTCAGATTCTATGTCCCCCTCTCTCTTTGGCCCTCCCCAGCTCATACTCTGTCTCTTTCTCTCTCAAAATTAAATGAAACATTTAAAAATAAACAAACAAAACAAACAAACCACAGCTATATCTTCCTACCCCCAGTTGAGTGTTTGGGGCCGCCCATCCCTTTAGAACACACCCCAGGCATTTCTTCAGTCCTCCTAGCTACCTGAAGAGTGTAATAGAGAGATTAGGTGCCAACTTTAGGGCTTCTGCTTCCTCTTCATTCCCAACCCCTGGGGTTGGGGTGGGTCCACTTCAAGGCTGATAAGAAAACAGAATAGTCTGTGTTGTCAGCCTAGACTTAGGTGTCCAACAGGTTTGGGTTCCATCCTGTCTCAGCTACATACACACTAAACCATCTTAAGAAAAAGTTACTCAACCTTCCCAAACCTCCATTAGATGGAAATAACAACTCTGTTTCTTACGGTGGTTGTGAAGCATAAATTAAATGAGAATCTGCATCCGGGAGGTGTCTGGGTGGCTCAGGTGATTGAGTGTCCGATGTTTGATTTGGCTCAGATCATGATCTTGTGGGTTCATGAGATTGAGCCCTGCATTAGGCTCTGTGCTGACAGTGCAGAGCCTGCTTTGGATTCTCTCTCTCCCTCTGTCTCTGCCCTTCACCCACATGTGCATGCAAGCACTCTCTCTCTCTCTCCCTGTCTTTCTCTCAAATGAATAAGCAAACTTAAAAAAAAAAAAGGAATTTACATCCAAAGCACCAACCACAAACCAGAACTGTTGGTTTTTCATCAGGGTAAAGAGTTAAAGTCTGACACTTGTCATTGGAGCATGTATAAAATGGTGCAGCTAAATGTTCATAAAATGCCATAAAATACCCATTCTCCAAAAGGATGCACATATAAAAATAAAACCTTGCCCGGTAGACGTCCTTATATAAATGAAAGGAAGCTTAAGTACAGCATCTCTAAAGTATAGAAGATCATTGGGCTGGTTTTCAAAACCACAGTTGAAGGTTTAGAGCTCCCAACCAGGTATTAACGGACAACTGAGCCAGATACACACTAAGCAGAAATTATCATCTGGGCCAAGTGTGAGCAGATGGTATGGGGAGCTGCATGCACCCCCTCTGGGAGGAACAGACAAGAGAAGATGGTGCGGGAAGGTGCCATTGAGAGAGAAATGATCAAGGAGAGGAATAACTACTTCTAAGCTGAGAATGACTAAGATAAGGCACCTAGCGTGCTTCTGTGTGTTCATGTTGATGAATGTGTCACAGGCTGGGTCAAGGGAAAAGGAAAAGAAAATAACAATAAAAGTAGTATGTAGTGCCACGAGTGATGACAGATAAAAGTCTGAAATAGATTTAGTATTGCTTTTTCTTTCTAATGTGTTATTTATTTTTGAGAGAGAGAGAGAAAGCATTAGCAGGGGAGGATCAGAGAGAGAGGGAGACACAGAATCCGAAGACAGGCCCCAGGCTCTGAGCTGTCAGCACAGAGCCCAACGGGGAGCTCGAACCCACGAACCATGAGATCATGACCTGAGCTGAAGTCGGACGCTTAACCAACTGAGCCATCCAGGCACCCCTGGAATAGATTTAGTATATCTGAAACATGATTGACAAAACAGTGACTGGGAGCATATAAAAATTTTTATTAAGGAAAATTTCAAGCATGTACAAAATAACAGAGAATAGTTCACTTTGTATATTCACCACAAACTTCAAAAATGATCATCTCATATCCAATGTCAGCAATCACCCATTATTTGGTCTTTTGTGTCTGGCTTCTTTTACTCAGCATAATGTTTTTGAGATTCATCCAAGTTGTAGCATGCACCATTATTTTATTCTTTTTTATTGGTTAATAGTATTCTATTGTATGGATATGCCACTTGTGTTTATCCATTCACCAGTGGATGGATCTTTGGAATGAGATCCAGTTTGGGGCTATTGTGAATTGTGACATTATTGTGAATAATGTCACTCTGCACATTTATGTACAAGTCTTAGTGTAGACATATGTTTTCATTTTTCTTGGGTAGATTTCTTGGGTAAATTTGCTAGGTATATGTATGTTTGACTTTTTAATATGCTGTCAGGATTGTCTCCCAAAATTGCTGGACCATTTTTTATTCTCACCAACAATGTATGAGGATTCCAGTTTCTCTATGTACTTGGTACTGTTTCTTTTTATTATAGCAAATCTAGTGGATATGAGGTGGCATCGCAAAGTGTCTGTAATCCTCTTGTCCCTAATGATTAATTATGTCGAGCATCTTTTAATGTGTTTATTAGATATTTGTATGTTTACTTTGGTGAAATATCTATTTAAGGATTTTGCCCATTTTTTAATTGGGTTTGTCTTCTTATTGAATTGTTAAGAGTTCTTTATATATACTGGATACAAGTCTATTGTTTATTATCAGGTATATGATTTGCAAATATTTTCTTCTAGGCTTGTCTTCATTTTCTTCACAGTATCTTTTGAAGCATAAAAAATTTTAAGTTTAGAGAGGGAGAGACAGAGAGGGAGAGAGAGAGAGAGAGCAAGCAGGGAAGGGGCAGAGATAGAAGGAGAAAAAGAATCCCAAGCAGGTTCTGTGCTGTCAGCACAGACTCTGGTGTGGAACTTGAACTCACACTAAGAGTCAGTTGCTTAACCTACTAAGCCACTCATGTGCCCAGAAGCATAAGGTTTTTAATTTAATAAACTTCAATATACCAATTTTTTTTTCTTTCATGGCTCATGATTTTAATGCTGTATCTAAGAACCCTTTGCTTAATCCCAAGTAACAAAAGCTTTCTTCTATGTTTTTTCCTAGAAGGTCTGTACTTTTCACTTTTACATTTCGTCTATAATCCTCTGTATATGATGGAGGTAAATGTCTGAATTTCCTTTTCTTTTTCTTTTTTTGCATACAAGATATGCAATTGTTTTAGTGCCATTTGCTGAAAAGAAATATCATTGAGATGTTTTGAGACCTTTCTATTCCGTTAATTTTTTTAAATGCTTATTTATTTATTTTGGGAGGGGGTGATCAGGAGAAGGGCAGAAAGAGAGGGAGACACAGAATCCAAAGGAGACTCCAGGGTCTGAGCTGCTTCGCCCAGTGCAGGGCTTGAACTCACAAACCGTGAGATTATGACCTGAGCCAACCAACTAAGCCACCCAGGTGTCCCTATTCATTGATTTTTCTATCTTTACATAAATATCATACTGTCCTAATTAATTATAACTTAATTATAGTAACTTTTGAAACTGGATAGTGTAAGTCCTCTAACATTGTTTTTCCTTTTCAAAATCATTGTTTTGTGATAAAGTGATCATTAATACCAAGACACTTCCATTTTAACTTAAAAAAAAAAACTCAAAAAACTTGGGATCAAACCACACTGTAATCAAGCTTCGACATGGGTTAATTTCTCTAGCACAGAGACATTTACTTTTTCATCCACCAACTCTCTAATGGGTACCTTCTCTGGGGCAAGCACTATAATAATCATGATTGAGATTCAGTCTCTGAATCTCACGGTCTCAGACAGAGGCATGCATGTTCACAAAAAATGTGAAGTCCTTAAAGTTCAAGTGCTTACAAATCATGCACACGAATGTTTTGATTTTACCAAAATGGGTAAATGAAGTTCATCCAGGGATGGGCAGGGCATGGGAAGAAGCAGCATGGCCTGAGGGCAGAGCAGAGAAGGGTCATTCTTGAGAAGGAGGTGAGGGACAGAGCACAAGTCTGGACACGCAGAGCATGCTCTTTAGACTCAGGAACCTCACGCCATGTTGGCCATGACTGAGGGAAATAAGAGCTTAAAGGGATTACAAAGGAGGCAGACCCCTTACCTGCTCTGGGCAAAGACGGTCTGCTCCTAACCCTGTTCCATCCTCTCAAAGAACAGTCTCTTCCAGCAGAGAGGGTTCAGGGAGAGATTGCACAGCCACACGAATCTCCTGCTTCTACGGAAAAATAAGTAGAAGGTGCACTACCCATGTGAGTCACCAATATTATCTTCAGAAATATATTTTTAATATTTTTGTTATTATTATTTATTTACCCTGTACAGTTGAAACCAAAAAGGTCTGAGGTCGCTCAGACCATTATCTTGCCTGAACCCAGGATGACCTTTGTGCCATCCTGCCAATACTCATTAACACTTCCTCAAGCTTGATTCTCTTCTCTTCCTCCTTTTCAAAATCTGCTGAATGTTTTATAGGATAAGCCTTTGCCTCTAGAGCTTTCCTTTCAACCGCCATGTGGGGCCAAAATGGTCCTGATGAATGTGATCTCTCTTTACTGGTAACTGTTCAATTATCTCTAGTCCAATACTGAATTGATGGTGTGTATCATGTGAACCCTTGAGACCATTTCTGCTAGGACTGGAGACTGAGTCTATATTTCAGGAATGGCAGGCTCACAGAACATGGCCAATGTCCTCATCATGGATTCACAAAGCCCAGTGGGGTTCTGCCTGATCAATGAGGGCCCAGGCAGGGGAGATCATAGATCCCCACTGCAGCCATCCAGTCTCCTCACAGCAAATGCACAGCCTTCGTACTGCTAAGCACAAAGCACCCACATGCAGGTAGCTCTGGGCACAAAATATGGAGGCGGGACTTGGGAAAATATGTACGGAGAAGAATTAGGCAATGCCAGAGATATCCCTCCTCCATTTGTATTAAGTCTTCTACCTTTTGATCTCTTATAGACTTTGAATAGAGGTAAAGTTTAGAATGTGGGTGATTTAAGAGCCTTTGGGTGTCAAGAGTTATGGCATATTGTCAAGGCGCCTGATGGCTCAGTTGGTAGAGCATGTGATTCTTGATCTTGAAGTCATGAGTTTGAGAGCCACATTGAGGTTAGAGATTACTTAAAAACAAACACATAAATAAACTTTTTAAAATGACATGTATGATTGATTGGTCAGTTATATCACATATGGCAAACACATAGCCATCCCAACCTCTTTCTTCCTTGAATTACTTCCTCCAAAGAAGCTGAAAAGTGAGATCCCTACTTACCTTCCATCCTTGCAGCTGGAGAAAGTCATGTGACCCGGTTCTGGTGAAGGAGTTGTAAGAAGATGTATGACAGAATCTTTTGTAAAACTTTTTCCCTTACAGGAAGGCATTTGAGGAAAAGTTCTTTTATTGTTAGTTGCCACCCCTCCTCCACTGCTTCCTGTTTTGGAATTCTGTTGCAATGTCAGAAGCTGTAGCAACCATTTTGTAGTCATGAGGCCTCAAAGGCAAAGATGCAAAGCCAACACATGGAAGATGGTGGACAAGGAAAGACAGAAAGAGCTTAGCTTCTTGGGGCACCTGGGTGGGCTCAGTTTGTTGGGTGACTGACTCTTGGTTTCCATCTTGGTCATGATCTCACAGTCATGGGACTGAGCCCTGAGTAAGGGCTTTGTGCAGAGCCTGCTTGGGATTCTCTCTCTTTCTCTTTCTGTCTCTGTCCGTCCCCTGCTCATGCTCTCTCACTCTCTCTCTCCCAAAATAAATAAATAAACTTTAAAGAGAGAAAGGGGGGAAGGAGGGAAAAAAGGAGGAAGGATGGATGAGTCTGGCTTCTTGATGCCATCACTGAACTACTCGTCCAGCTCCAGTCTGCATTCCTCCAGACTTCTCATTCAGTGAGGTAACAAGATGCCTTCACTGTTGAATCCATGGTTAATAGTGTTTCCTGTCACCTGTAGCTAAATATATCATAGATGGTATGAGCCTACTTTTTTTTGTTTCCAACCTTTCTTGCCTTTACTTACACCAAAATGTACAGAACTCTTCTAGTCCCTGCCTGGAAAATCAATCAGGAAAAAAAATAGCTGAATTTCCAGGTAAACACCCTCCTGTTGGATGATTAGATGATGATGAGTCCTTGATAGCACTGAGAAAAGAGAGTAAATGGTGAGGGACCCACTGTGACAGTAGCCCTTGTCCCAGTAAATCTGTGAGAAACAGAAGGACTAGTGTTGGGGCACCTGGGTGGCTCAGTTGGTTAAGCGTCCAGCTTCGGCTCAGGTCTTGATCTCATGGTTCGTGGGTTCGAGCCCCATGTCGGGCTCTGTGCTGACAGCTAGTTCAGAGCCTGGAGCCTGCTTTGGATTCTGTGTCTCCCTCTCTCTCTGACCCTCCCTAGCTTGTGCTGTCTCTCTCTGTCTCTCAAAAATAAATAAAAATATTTTAAAAAAAAAGAAGGACTAGTGTTTTGTTGTACCATCCTGGTTAATGGGTGGGTTTAATAGTGACTGATGAGAAATATCCATCTTGCACAAAACAGAAGACCAATATTTATAGAAGGGAGGGAAGAAGGAAAGTAATAAGGGAGAAAGGATGGAGAGAGGAAGGAAGGAAAGATGATGGGTACAAAATTAAGAATATGATGGCGAAGTGTAGCAAAATATGCCATCCTAAAATATGCCACTTTGGCTTACAGATTATTCTGAGCTAAAGAAACTTGAAAAATAGGAGGTGCAGTAAGGGTATTCTTACCTCCCCCTTTCTCTCTGAAAGTAGGAGAGAAAACTCCCAGGAGAAAGATTTCCTCAGGAGGAAAGAAACATACTTATCACCAGAAATGGGAGTCAAGGTCAAAAGAAATCTGTACAAATAGACCTTGTTAAAATAACTCCTATCTTCTGATAGCTTCCCCATATATGTTACTTTTCTACAATCGATACTCTTTAATAATATGTAAGCTCTTGAGACTACCTGTTTGGGGTCTTTGTTTTCCTCTGGGGAAACAAAGGTTCTACATGTCCACGTAAGAACCTTTTATTCTGTCTTCTCTCAATTTCCTTCCCAGGCCCCTTTGGAGACCCTTGGAAGGGAGAGGTATAGGTTTGCGTCACCTACAAGAGAAAAGCAGGACCATAGAGAGTTATAAGGCAACAAGCAATAGCAGGATTAAAATCAGAGGGTATATAGCAAAGTTTGGTCTATGGGGCAGTTGTGAGGATTGAAAAGAGCCCCATGAAGGGACAGGAGAATCACCTGAAATGGAATTTGTCCTGTAGGATGTGGAGGATGAAAGAGAGAATATCCTGAAAACTAGTTCACAAAATTTCATTTCTTTAGGATTCAAGGGCTTTGGAGAGAAAACGTGTTAGCTTGCTTGGAGAGGAGTCAGCTGTCCATGGCCATACCTCCCTGAACGCCCCCGATCTCATCTGATCTCAGAAGCTAAGCAGGGTCGGGCCTGGTTAGTACTTGGATGGAGAGGAGTCAGCAGAACCTGGAAAAACAAATACCCAGTGAGGAACCAGGCAAGTAAAAAGTAATTTCAGGAAGGAGTGGAGTTAGTAAGCAGGGAGAGCATCTGCCAGGGAGAGGCCCAGGCAAAGGCCCCCAGACTCTGGGCCGTCGAACCACTCCCACCTGGGTTAGAGAGACTGGGTAACAACACTGTGGCACCGTGTATGTTAATATGGAGGACGAGCTGGGAACAATGTGCCCGATGACTCTGGACGAAGGAGAGGAAACTGGAAAGAACAAAATGGCAAGGACTGTAATTGGTAGGACAAGGGGTGGCTTAGGGGCGGGAGCTTAGCACCTTTAAAATCTTCATCAGCCACTTCACCCAGCCCCCCATAGACAACTGACTAATGTTCAAATTCACGTAAAATGTTATCTACTTTTAGCCTACTATCTAGTGACATAGCCAGTTTTATTAGAGAAAACTGTGTTCGTTTGCTAGGGCTGCCATAATGAAACGCCACGCAGTGGGTGGCTTTAACATAAATTAATTTCCTCACAGTTCTGGAGGCTGGAAGTTTAAGATCAAGGTGTTGGAGGGCTGGAGTCTCCTGGAACCTCTTCCTGTGGCTTGTATATGGGCACTTCTCCCTGTGTATTCACACGGTCTCTCCATGTAAATACACAGCGCATGTGGAATAATTTAGGATAACCCCCATATTAAGATTTTCAGTTTAATTACACCTGCAAAGTCCTTTTTGCTACATAAGATAACATATTCACTAATTCTGAAGATGCATTTTATGGGGTGAGGGTGAGGTGGGGTCATCAGTTAGCCTACAACTAAATCTGCTTCTGCCTCTGATACCCCCACAACCAATCAGATCGCTTCCTCTAAGCCCTGCTACGTGGTTGTCCCAAAGCTGCACTGGCTATGAGCTGAGGACTCATCTTAAAGAAGAGCCTTGGAATGATACAGCCAAAGAAGTCATGTTTAAATCAGAAAGGCTTAGGTGTGAATGACTCTGGGGTTTCATTAAACCCTGCTGGGTATAATGCCCTGTTTGTTTTCTTGTTTTGTTTTCTGCACACTTATTGCTAATCAACTCCAACCACTTTCCCAATTGCACAGATCTCCTCTCAAGGCATTCAATTAACAAGAGGTATTTTAGAAATTCCTGTTGCTTCTCCTCTGTGCTAGATGTTTTCTTTCCTACATGCTCACATCTTTCTCTCTCTTGACTTACTCATTTTGGGGGGAGGGGGGCTCATCCTCTAACGTAGCAGTGTACAACAGAAGTTCTGCAGCGATGGGCTGTTTGCTATCTGCACAGTACTTACAGTAGTTGCCAGCCACAGATGGCAACGGAGCTTGTAAAATGTGAGTTGTGTGACAAAGAAGTGAAAGTTTAAATCATATTTAATGGTAATGGATGGAAATATGTTAAATATTTATTATTTTTGAGAGAGAAAGAGACAGAGCATGAGCAGGGAAGGGGCAGAGAGGGTGACGCAGAATCTAAAGCAGGCTCCAGGCTCTGAGCTGTCAACACAGAGCCCTATGTGGGGCTTAAACCCACAAACCGTGAGATCATGACCTGAGCTGAAGTCAGAGGTTCAATTGACAGAGCCAGCCAGGCGCCCCTGTGATGAATGTAAATTTAAACAGCCACATACAGCAAGTAGCTACCATATTAGACAGCATTCCATTAGTAGGTTCCAGTGAAAATGCTTTTGGGAGGTAATTTTTTGAGACCTTATACTCCAAAAATGTCTTTATTGTACACTCACACTTAATTTATGGTTTCTCTGAGAATGCAATTCTAGTTTAAAATATAATTTCACCTTAAAATTGTGAAGAGATTGCCCCATCTTTCTAGCTTACAGCATTGTTTTTATTGTAATCTGCTTTTGACCTTGGAACGTTTTAAGGTTTCATCTTTGTCCCAACTGTTTTTGTACTTCCTGAGGCAGTGCCTTGGTTGTAGGTCTACTGGCAAATATTGTTCTGGGCAATTGATGGGCCCTTTCAATCTGCAAATCCATGTCCTTCAGCTCTGAGAAAGTGTCTTACTGATGATATCTTTCCTTTGTTTTCTCTGTTCTCTTTTCCCAGAAGTTCTATTATTCAGATGATAGACATCTTGCAATAATTCTCTAATGTGGTTATACTTTTTCCTCCCCTTCCCAGCCCTTTCTTTTCGCTCTGCTACCTGAGAAATGCTTACATCTCTATTTTCTAACCCTTCCATTGAGTTTTCAACCTGTGCCCTCACATTTCTATCAAATTTCCATCAAATATTTTTGTTCTCTGAAGGTTCTCTTTTTATAACATCCCGTTCTTGTTTTATGAGTATAATATCTTCCTCAATTCTCTAAGAATACTGGTATTTTTAAACGTTTATTTTTATTTCTTGTGAGAGAGGTGGGGAGGGGCAAAGAGAGAGGGAGAGAGAGAATCCCAAGCAGGCTCTGCACTGTCAGTGCAGATGGAGAGCTCTGTCTCACACACTGTGAGCTCATGGCTTGAGTTAACATCAAGAATCAGACGCTTAACCAACTGAGCCACACAGGCACCCCAGAATATGGCTAGATTTTTAAAAATAAGGTTTTTTTCTACCTGTATAGTTTCCGTTTCCTCCAAGTTACTTTTTTGTTTGTTTGCTTGCTTCTGTCTCTTACTTGAGGGTTTTCTAGTAGTCAATAATCCTTGGCTGTTGACTCAAATATAAGAGCTGGGAATGAAATATTCTTAGAAAACTCTGGGGTTTATCAACTATTAACCTCACTGTGGAATGATCTGGCTGGACCACATAATTGAGAAGCCTGATATCATCTGTGTCTTTAGGTGTTTCTTCCTCACATGGTGAGGTTCTTCACAACAAACTCTGATCTTTGCTGCAGACTCTCCAGTCTCCTGCCAGGAAGGTGTGGGCCTGGCTGCTCTCTTCCTGGTGTCACAGAGGAGGAGAGCAGGTGGGTTCAGCACGCTTGGGTTACCTTATCCTTCCACTTTTTCAGTTCAATACTCATGTCTTTAATCCAGAGACCATCTTCAGAGACCAACCCTGAGTCTTCTGCAGGATGAGCAAATAGTGGGGCAGATCTCTGCATCTGACTGCTTTTCGACAGACTTTCAGACAAGCCTCCTTATTTTAGGAAACTTTTTTTGTCTTCAATTTCAAAAGTCCCTGCTGCTGCTAGTTTGGGAATTTTGTAGCATTCATTCTATTTTACAAATCAGATTGGGTCTTTATTTTCCCCACTGCCAGCTTAGAATTCACCTTTTTTGGCTTTGTGAAGCTCCCCTACCGGCCATTCCCCCAACTTCCAAAATATGGCTGCTGCTGTCTCCTGTCCCCTGCTCCCTGTTCCTGTGGGTTAATGTCTTTAAAACAATAAAATCCCTCCACTGTCATTTTAATGAGGTTTCAAGTGGCAGCAAAAGTAGATGCATGCCTTCCCCATCCTTTCATATGCCAGAGGGAAAATGAATTCTTTCATCCTCATCATTCCCCCTAAGCTAACTGGTTCCAAAGCAGTGTCTTTAACTGCACAAACATTTATTGAGCAGCTACTATGGGTCAGCCAGTGTTTGTCTCTACCCAGGGTCACCCAAATGAATAGACATTGGGTAAAGGTTTGCTGGATGGGGCTGCAGCAACATGGGAGTTCTAATTTTTTTTTAATGTTTATTTATTTTTGAGAGAATGAGAGAGACAGAGTGCAAGTGGGGGAGGGGCAGAGAGAGGGACAGAGACACAGAATCCAAAGCAGGCTCCAGTCTCCGAGCCAGCACAGACCCCAATACGGGATTGGTTCAAACTCACAAATGGTAAGATTATGACCTGAGCCAAAGTCAGATGCTTCACTGACTGAGCCACCCAGGTGCCCCAACAGGGGAGTTCTAAAGAAAAGGGGTTAGGTTGGCAGCTGGGGGCGTGGGGTTGTCAACCCTGAATCTTGTTCTTTCCCCTCTGTGACTGTGTTTGTTACTTCTTAGCAGCCTGTCTGGATTCTGGGCTATATCCCACAGTGCACAGGGCAGCCCCATGGCAAAGAAGTTTCCAGGCCAAGTGTCATCAGTGCTGGGGATGAGAAGCCAGCTGGGGTATGTCGGTGTGCTTGTCACTGACGTGTTTAGTTAATGTAATATCACAGGAAGTGATGCGTGTCACTTCTAGGCAAAAACTTTTATAGCCAGTGCACAATACCATGTTGACTTTTTTCTGCTTCAACCATCATGGACATCTTGGGAACACAAAGATGGAGCTCCCCTCAGCCTGGGTGTGAATGTGAGGGAAAAGCAGAACAGACCCTTTCCAATGACTGATGACAGACAAGAGGGCAGAGCCACCAATATTCTCTGCAGTTTTTAAGGCCCTACAATTTGGAGCTGGTCCCGCAGCATGACTCAGATGACCCTGACTGCTTTGTTGCCATGTGAACATAAGGATGTACCTCCCTGTCTGATGTAACCTGACTTGGGCCCTTCCACTCAGATCCCATGTTCTCCCTCATTCCTGGTGCCCCCGCATGTGGCCTGATCACTCTTCCTATGTTAGAAGTTTTGCCACTGAACTGAATATCTAGAGTCCATAATGAGGGACTTCTCTCCCTACTTATGTCATAGTAAACCTCTGACCTAAGTTGTATAGTACTTGTTGCCATAACAGCCACACAACTCAGATTTTCCAAGTTAACACACACACACTTGCTATTCTTACTACACCTCAACCGGCTCTGGCTAGGTCAGCATTATTGACTCTGTAATACCTAGGATTACATGAACTTTAAATCCTAAGACGTATGGTCAGGTGTTGGTCATGGTATTCTACTTTATTCATAGCTCTCAGTGCTTAGGAAATCGAAGTTTTCTGTTTTGACAATTTGTACACCTTACTTCACATGTCAAATTAATCTGTGTAGTGATGAATTGGAACTTCACCCAGTGTGGACTGATTCAGAATGAATGTATGGCACTAACAATGTGTAAATTAATGAATATTCCAGCCAAGAATTTATTGTTTCCACTAACAAAAAGAGATCTGGACACTCAATGTGATGTAGAGTATGGACTTGGAACCAAACAATAAATAAGCACTTGTGAAATCCAGTAACTGTGAAAAGACAGAAGAAGCTACAGGTCATGACTTCTACATCTCTCCAGAAGAGAGCATCTACCAGGAGCATGTCTTTACAGACTTTAAAATCCTAGTCTGCTCCTCCTCTTCACCCCTACATAATCTTCTCATTGTTCTTTTAGTTTGAAGTGCCCTCCTGTCTCCTTTCCTCTCACCCAAATCCAACGAACCTCTTCCTAATGTCAAATTCAAGATTTTCCTCTGCTCTGAAGCCTTCCAAGCCAATACCACTCTCTTTCTTTTCATAGCACGTATAATTTGGGCAATGTATTTTACTATTGGATTGTAAGGCCTTCATGGGCAAAGATCTTATCATATAGATTTTGAACTTCCACATAGCGAAATAACTTACGACTTTTCATTCATATGTTCATTCAACAGATTGAGCATCTATATCCTGAGTTAGATTCAGAATGACAAAAGCTCTGATCTGGAAGAGCTCCTGGAGTGAAGGGTCTAATAGGTATGAAAACAGGTGAATACATTATAATAAATATGTAGAAGAGTTAAGACTGAGTGTTGTGGGCTGTCTGAATCTTACCTGGGCTCTAAGAATGGTTCTGTTGGATCAAAGTAGGATTAGCATACAAGGTATGGGAGACACAGGGAACACCACCAGACTGGTAACCAAGGTCCAGAAGTCAGACAGCAAGCTCTGATGAGTATTCAATACCAAGAGGCAAGAAACCATTGTCAAAAAACATGGACAGTTAAGGAAACGCACCAGCAGGTAAATTCAAGGGGGAGCTGATCTAGAAAATTGCCTATACCTGTTCCAGTTACTATGGCTGCATAACAAATGACCCCCAAATTTAGTGGTTTTAAACAACAATAACTTTCATTTCCCTCATGAATCTATACCTTGGACATGGCTCAATGGTGATAGCTTGTCTCTGCTGTACTCAGCATCATTTGGAGGCGGGGGCTCAGACTCTGAGAACTGGAATCATCTGAGGGCTCATTTGCAAGTCTGATGGCTGATGCTGGGAAGATGCAAGTGGCTGGGGACTGAAGCAGTTGGCGCTCGGTGGGCTACCTATTTATCTCCATGTGGCCTTTCCATATGGTCTCTCCAGCATGTCCACTTCAGCATGACCAGGTGCACTGGTTTCCTGCATAGCAAATTACCTCAAACCTAGTGATTTAAATAACACACAGTTGCCTCACAGTCCCTGTAGATCTTCATGGCTTGATTGGGTCCTCTGCTTAGGGTCCCACAAGGCTGCAACTAAAGTGTTGGTGGGGCTGCACTCACATCTGGAGACTCAACTGGGAGAAATATGTGCATAAGCTCATCCAGGAATTTGGCAGAATTTATTTCCTTGTGCTGTAAAAATCTTGGCTTCTGGCTGATTCTCAGGTGGAGGCCATGTTCAGCTCCTGCCCTGAGTCAGGGGGAAGGAGAATGGACCCCACATCTCAGTGGAAGCAGTATCTATCTGTCGCCTGATGAGAAAAGCAGGTGGGAACGGGGATCAGCAAGTGTGGCTTTCTTTAGGAAATACAATCTGCCACTGCTTGCCCGCTGGCCACAATGATTCATGCGCTCCCCCATGCAAAATCCACTTATTTCCTCTCTTCCAATCTTTGAGTTGCCTACCAAGATGTGGCGTGAGGGAATACTGCTTCATGTTAACAGCCAAGTGAGGAAAACATCATGAACATAATCAGGAGGAAAACTTTCAAAGAGGGGGGTTTTCATCTTGGCAGAATTTTGAAGTGGAAATTGGTTGGGTCCGTATAGGAGCTTGTTAAATGATATTCTCTTTGGCACCGAGAATGTAGGGTCTCGTACGGCTTTCTGTTTTGCGTCTGTTTGTCTGTTTCATCTCCCCGACAAGACCATTAACTTTTAGAGAAGAGAGACATTGTATTTCATGTCTTCTATATTCCTTCTCTAGTCCCCAGAGAGGGACTCGCCTAATTCTCTCTAAATACCCAAATTCCTGAGGGTCCTGTGTGTAAATTGTTGCCAGGTCTTGGAAAAGTCTAACCTGGAAGAGTGTCTTTCAATCCTGCTCTCAAGATACACAGTATGATTTTGAGAAGGTGGCTGGATGTCTGATGAAATTTCTTCCTTTCAGTAATCTGTCTCCATGAGGAGTAGGAGGAAGAAGTCAAGAAGTCAGGAGATGCGGGCTGAGGCATTTGGCTGTGCTCACAGATGCATGGATAGCTCTGTGGAAGGTCTGGTCTTAGAAAATGTCTTCAAGGGCCTTCCTCCTCCCCCTCCTTCCCTTCCTCCCCAGTGGAAGAAGTTTAAAGAGTTGAACTGGTTAGGTGGCTCAAAAAGTGATTCCGTTTCCTCATTGTTTGGAAACATCTCTAAAGGGGTGTTTTGATTCTGAGCTATCTTTTCAAACATTTGTAAGTCAAAGCTAACTCTGAGCAAGGCTTTGATAGAAAGGTCTTTCCCAATGTACTCTGCCTTCCCATTTGTGCTGCTTTTCCCCCCAAATTTACCTCCCTCCAGCATCATTCCAAAACTCCCTCTTGTATTTAACTATAGTATCTTCTCTTTCATCTTCTTTATGAAATACAATTGGCAGTAGGGAAAGAAATTGAAATCTATCTGCATGAATGTATGGTAGTTGCTCAAAGCTACATTCTCAACCTTGACAGTATCTGAGAATCACCTAGGTAGCTGCTAAAAATGCAGATACCTGGCCCTACCAGAGGCCCCTAAATGAGAGTAAATCCATGAAGGGCGTTCCCTACCCTTCTCACGCTCTTGTAGTGAATTTTCTTTTCCTTCCCCCACTTTCCAAGTTTGCCTTTGAGAAGAATAGCAAACAAAGGGTAGGACTAATTTACGAGGATCTTTCCTGCTCTAACATTTATGATTCTATTAATTATATCTGCTCACAATTCCCAAACGTTCATAGCCTCCCTGCAAGATTGGATTTTTCTCCTGAAACCAAGCTAGGCAGCCACATATGTGTTCTAATTTCACAGCTTCTTTTCCCTGTGGAATTGCTTCTGATTAAACCCAAATCCCAATTCAAATTAAAATATAGCATTAGGAATTGAAATAAAAACTAAAGAGGATCCCAAATTTGCTAATTTTTCTTCCCTCTTGGGGTCCTTAGCACCATTGTGGCTTTGCTAATAGCATCCTTCACTGACTTGTCTTACAACCAGGGTAATTAGAACACTAAGAGCTCAGGTGGCGAAAATGCCATTTGCTGCCTTCTGGGCAAAAGCTTCTGTGCTGTCCCCTGGAGACGTGAAGCTCATGGGCACCACTGGGTCTGATGGTTCCCTGTTGTCCCATGGTAGCAGTTGCTCATTCATTCATTCATTAACTCATTGCACCAACTTTTCAAAGGATGATGAAGGAAAGAATGGAAAATAAAATACATCTTTGTCTTTAGCTTATACTTGCTCATCTATTAGTCTAGAAGCTGTGGTCAGAGACCTACTCCATTGTAGCTAAAGATGGATGACTAAGGGGAAAGGAAAACTGAGCTCAAGAATTTTGTAAATGTTTCCATTATTGTATGGATCAGTAGACCGAAATGGATATGAGTGCAGTCCCATTATTTTGCAGATGAGGAACCAGACTCCAAGAGATGAAGTAACTTGCCCAATATCACACAGCATGTCTATCTTCTCCTAATCTGTAACTCTGCTACAGCAAAGAGCAAACTGAGCGAGACCAGAACTTGGCTTGTATTTCAGCAAAATCTTCCTGTTTATCCAACTGGAAAAAATGACTTTTTGCTTCTTTGGTAAACTTTTCTTTTTTTTTTTAAACATTATATTATATTTATTGCATCTCAATAAAAAATATTTATTTAACTGAAAAAGAAGAAAATACAAAGAAATGAGTGCAGGACAATTTAGTCTTGCCATTTGTACTCTTCCATTTTGATTTTATTTATTTTTATTTAAAAAAAAATTTTTATGTTTAAGTTCATGACACTTCCTCTCTACTGTATCTCTGAAAAATATATCTCAGCATTGACCCAAAATGTATTCACAAGACTTGGTCACTTTTCCCCTAAAGGTTTTATATTTGTACCAGGACAATGTTTTGTCTTTAGCGGTCAGATTTTGGTCCTTAGTCCCAGTCCATGGTGACATGTCTCAATAGAAAGCAGGAATGATGTTAAAGAAAAAATGGCCTAAAGATATTTGGAAAATCTCCCTAAGAGAATAAATGAATCTCTTCAGCATTATTTCAGAACACAAGAGCCTGCAGCAAACTCCGTACTTTGTATAATATCACAATGAGTTCAAAATCCACACACAACAAGATGGAAAAGGGCACCACAGATGACGACAATACTGAATTGGACAAAACAGTGTAGAGCACATAACATCTACAGCCCTTTTGCTCCATATGGTCGCAGACCAACAGCACCGACACCACCTGGAGCTTGTTAGAAATGCAAAATCTCAGGCCCATTGCAGACTTACTGCATCAAATGTTCATTTCCCAAGTTCCTGAGGGCGCTTGTGTGCAGGTAATGTTTGAGGGGCATTGGTCTACAGTGTGTTCGCATTAACAACGGAGCCATGGGCGTCACGAAGGGTTGCGGAGTAGGTGGGGGACAGGCAGCTCAGAGCCCTACAAAGTTAACCTAACTTTCCAAGGATCAGCTTCATCAAGTGTCAACTGAGGTTTTGGTTAACAAGCTGTTGTAATGAACTTCTGGCAGAAAACGTTTCTCAGTCCAAATTGTGCAGGACTGACGGTTGACTGACATATGCATCACACGTTTGGTATGCTCGGTGAATTCCGGTAATAAAAATGTGAGTCATCCGTTTTGCTCTCATTTACTTCCTATTTCTGGAAAGAAACTGTACGCATTGCACAATTCATTGAATTGGGCAGCCGGTGTCTAATTTTCCTTCTGAAAAAAAAAAAAAGAAAATCCTGAAAGGCAGGCCAGTATTGGCTTCACCAGGAATCTGGACTCAAGTTTCCAAAGCAAAGTGGTTGCCATTAAAAGTCAATGTGTGATTTTTCAGTTTTCTCCTTACATTGCTTTGTTCCTCCCTGTCAAGTGTTTCTTTAATCTGGAGGCTTTCAGCTCCACCTTTAAAGTTTTGACTCGAGCTATTGATTCCAAAGTAAATACTGACTAAGGTGGCGGCAAAGTCAACTTGTTCTTTGAAAAGCAATTAATCTGGGTGTTGAATGAAATCAGATGTCAGCAACACACTCATTGTTGTTACAATTCTATTATACAATGGGGTTTGGAAGAATTCCTTTCTCCAGGTTGTAACTACACCATACCAGTTAATCTGGGTGAGGAATGGAATCTGTGACTGGCAAGGACCCAGGAATACTTGACTTCATAAATCAATAACTATTCTTAAAGCTACTATTGACCTCTGATCAGCAAATCTGACAGCAAGGAGAGGTTATGGCAACTATTTTCCTGGTAAAACGCAAACCTTGTGGTTAAACATTTGCTGAAAGCCCTGCTAGTGATCTCTGATAAAAGTGAACCTAGGGTGCCTGGGTGGCTCAGTCAGTTGAGTCTCTGACTTCGGCTCAGGTCACAGTCTCACAATACATGAGTTGAAACCCCACAAGTTCGAGCGCCATGAGATCGAGCCCTGCATCAGGCTCTCTGCTGTCAGTGGGGTGCCCACTCTGGATCCTCAGGCTCCCTCTCTCTCTCTGTCGCTCCTCAACTTGCACTCTGTCTCTCAAAAATAAACTGAAAAAGATTTTAACCTAATTTGGCCATGTGTCTTTGCAGTGTTCTGGAATGTCAGGAGAAATTAACTGCCTGACCCAATACATGCTAGTTCCTGGAGTGAGAGATTTCTTGGGCTGTAAGTGCTGGCAGAGAAAATTCTTTTTTCCATTTCTCTCCTCTACCAGTGGGCCCAAAGTAGAGGGATCTGTTAGGAGATTTAAAAAAATTATTTTTCTTCTCAGGCTGGCTCCTACCTTCACATGAAGAAATGGTGCAAGAATTTGTGTTAGTCCTTCATCTCCCTCAGTGTCTAATGTAGTGTTTTGTGCACAGTGGGTACTTAATAAATACCTTAAACAATTAATTATTTTTTGAAAGCAATTTTAGGTTCACAGCAAAATCGAGATGAAGGTGCAGAGATTTTCCATATGCACCCTCCCGCAAACACACACATAAAATCATAGCCTCTGCCATTAGCAATGTCTCCCACTAGAGTGGTATGTTTGTTACAATCCGTGAACCTACATTGACTCATCATTATCACCCGAAGACCATAGTTTCCATTAAGTTCAGTCTTGACATTGTACATTTTATGGGTTTGGATAAATGTATAGTGGATGACATGTATCCATCATTAAAGTATCATATAGAGTAGTTTGACTATCCTACAAATCCTCAGTGCCCCACTTTTGCTTTCCTCCCCTCCTCACAATAACCCTTGATTTTACTGTCTCCATAGTTTTACCTTTGCCAGAATGTCATATGGCTGGAATCATGTGGTACATAAAATTTTCAGATTGGCTTCTTTCACTTAGTAATACGTATTTAAGTTTCCTCATATCTTTTCATGGCATCCTTTCACCTGCTAAAGAATACCTTGGTTGCTTTCAAGATTTGGTAAATATGAATAAAGTTGCTATAAATATCTGTGTACAAATAAATACTTTAAAAATGAATCAATTATACTTTCCACTGGCTTCAAATATATACAATAATCTATTTGAATACTCACCATATTGAACTGTATTATTTACTGATATGTCTATTTCCTTTTCAGTGCTATATATTTTTGTTTTATTTTATTTTTATTATTTTTATAGAGAGGAGGAGGAGGGGCAGAGGGACAAAGAGAAAATCTCAAGCAGACTCCATGCTCAGTGCAGAGCTGACACAAGGCAGGATCCCATGACTGAGCCATAATCAGGAGTCAGACACTTAACCAACTGAGCCACCCAGGTGCCCCAAATTTTTATTTATTTATTTTAGTTATCTGTACATCCAACATGCAGCTCCAACTCACAGCCCCCAAATCAAGATTTGTATGCTTTACCGAGCCAGCCAGGCGTCCTTTTTAAGAAAGAGTCTTTGTCTTATTCACCATCATTTCTCTTGGTGCAGAACAGAACACTCATGCGTTTGCCCCATCCTTTCGTTGTTCCTGGGAAGAGGGATGGCAGAGGAGAACAGGACAACCTTGCCTATAAATATCTTAGTGATGGATTTAACAAGCTGTTTTTTAATAAATATAAATACAGTAAGACCTCAACTATAAGAGCAAGATTAAGGATTTCCCCATAAAAACTTAGGAGGTTAAGCATCTTTAGCTTTATGGGAAAAAGAGAATTGGATTCCAAAGTCTAAGATGATTCTATGAAAGCTTTTATTAATATTTTTTGTGTTCACAGAGAGAAAATGGGAAGCCGAGAGCATCCTAAATAAGGAAATATCAACAATGCATTGAATATCTTTAATCAGTGCTAATGGGTGTCATGTAATTAATTCAAGTTACCATCCCTTCTTCAGTGGAAACATTTCCCTTCCCTGCAGCCCACATGGGATGCTGTATAATTGTTCTGATTTGCTGCAAATAAGATGCTTTGGCTTCCTGTTGATGGCTCTTGACAAGCTAGGGCTTGCTGCCTTTCTGATCTTACACATAGGGGCTGGCCCCTGGATCTTTTGCAAGAGAGTGACCCAGAAGATTTGGATGTTTGGGGTAACTTAGGTTTCCTCTAATTAGCCTAGTGCAATAGACATTTCTCAAATCCCTCCACCAAGACCCAGGACTGTGCAGATTTAACCCTGTTCCCACCACCTTCAACTACAGAGGGACCCACTCCTTTCCCAGATCCCAGCTTCTCTATCCAGACATTGTAGGGATCTCCAACTTTCTGCTTTACTTCCCGTCCGTTTAATTAGTACCACATTAATATCTTTATTTTCTACCACTAATTCCTATTCTGAGGGCTGTAAACGATCTCAACCCTAATAGTCCCTCTCTTGTAATTTGAAGTTGAGCCATTAACCACCATCTGTCATTCACTAAAGCACATGTGATATAATGCATTAGCTGATGAAATATCAAACTGGCCTTCTGATCAGAGACTTCAAATAATTCACAGGGACATGAACACAGACCAGCTTTTGGAGGTAATAGTCAAAGAAAATAGCTTACATGCTCCAGAACATAAAGTGATGCTCATAATTGCATTAAATACTCCACAAAGATGGAAAAGAAGATAAATTATTATATTATTATTATTATGTATTTAGGAGGGATGAGAAGAGAAAGAAAGCAGCTATGGAGGAAGACAATAGCAGATCTCAGCATAAGGCAGAGTCTAGATCAAGGACTAAAATGGCTATAATCCATCCCTATGAAATAAGTAAACACAGTCATGTTATTGTTTCTTAACAGTGTGAACTTTCGGCTGCATATGGAGAAGAGAAGTCTGGCAATATGACCTTTGCAGAAATGATGGAAAAACTGATCTCATACCACTTTTCTTTGGGAAAACCCATGTTCTATTCTACCTCCAAAGAGAAAACTTGAAGCCCATTATGCCAGGTCCGAGGCTGTGAATAAGCCATATGGTGTCTCTGCGGAAATTAGAACAAATGCTCCCCTATCTTCAGGCAGATTCACCCCCTCATCAGCATCCTGGTAAATAGAACACAGACCACATTTCACCCCCTTTGCCCCCTCAGCCAGTTACCTCTGAGCTGTGAATAAATATCATCTTTTATAACAACCCTACTCAGTACTATACCTAAAATCTTTTAATGGCTGTTGCTCTCAAGATAAAATTCAGGTTCCATATTATAGCCCCAATCTTGCTCTCCTCTACTTCTGCAATTCTGATTAGACAAACATGAGACCTTTTAACTCTGTCTTTTGTATCCTTTAATTTCTCATTTATATTTTCCATCTCTCTGTGCTATGCTCTGCGTAATGTCTTCAGACCAATCTTCCAGTACATTAATTCTTTCTTCAGCCATGCCTAATACATTGCTTAATATGTCCACTGAGTTTTTAATTTCAATCATTGATTTTATTTCTCTACATTCTAGTTTTAAAATCTGCTATGTTAACTTCTCCCACTACTAGAAGAAATGATATATGTATATATTTGAAATTATGTATTTTTTAAGTTTTTTTCTTTATTTTGAGAGAGAGAGAGGGAGGGGTAGAGAGAGAATCCTAAGCAGGCTCTGAACTGTCAGCATTAGCCCAACATGGGGCTCAAACTCATGAACAGTGAGATCATGACCCGAGCCAAAAGCAAGAGTTGGTTGTTTAACCAAGTGAGCTACCCAGGCACCCCCCAAAAATTATGTTTATGTGACATGATAAAGTTAGCTAACACAACAATTGCAATTATATTATAATATTAATGTATCAGATGAATATGTTATATACCTTAAACTTACACAATGCTTTATGTCAGTTATATCTCAATGAAACAAGAAAACAAAAAAATCTGTCATTGTTGCTACTGTTTCCTATTCCTTAAGGATATATTCAAGCTTGTCAGTTTCTCACCAAATAGGCTTAGTAAATTTAAAAATAATTTATTTTAAAAACATAATTTCTTTTGGATAATTTCAACATTTGAAGTCTTACAGGTCGGTTCTGCCCGGTTTTTTTCTATTGGCTCTCCCTCATGGCATCTGGTGGACTTGAATGTGTGTTCATTCATTCCTTTATTACTGTGAACTATGCATTTTCCTTAAGAAATTATTCAAGGGAATTTTTTGAGGCCAATGATGAAAGCATGGTCTGAGATTTACATTTGCTTCTGCCGGCTTCATTGACAATACTAACCGTTTGGGACAACTTTACAGTGAAGTCATAGCTTGAGGTTTTCCGGAACACCCAGGGGATGGGAATTTGGCCCACAAATCCATGGAAAAACTTTGTTTTCTATCACAGCTTTTCTGGGCCAGAAATTCCTCCTGATGTACTCAGGTCCAAGAAGACTTCCCTTAGGGGTGAGAGCGGGAGGGTGGGGTTATTTCTGGCTTATCACTAGACATTGGAGGTATAGCTTATGAGGATCCCAACTTAATGTGTGGAAGATATCCTACTAGACTTCTAGGCTTTGTCTTTTGTGGCTTTTTATCCAAGAGCCCTTGACAATGTAAGTTCAAGTTCCAGAAAACACCGTCCGTGAAAAAGCATCCTCAGTGTTCTGTTTATTTATCTGGGTCTCTGCCTTTACTTAGATTTTAGCTTAATACTTCTTTTCTGTCATGTCCGTTGTTATATGCTTGCAAGAATTTTTTTTTAAATGTATATTTTATCCAGGATTGTTCTGGTTGTTTTCTTCCAGAGAGTCAGCTGGGACTTCTGGTCACCCTTGGTACTGGCAATGCAAGTCTGATCTCAATGTGTGACCTTGGACAGGTTCCTTAACCTATCTGTGTTCAGTTTACTCCTCTGTAAAATGGAGATAGTAATAGTTGTTAAACATACATAACATAACGAAAGTGTAGGGCTTACAACAATGTGAGCACAGAATAAACACTCGGCCTGGGTTGACTCCTGCCTTCCCCACCTCTGATAAGCTCCTCCATTACTCCCGTTTCTCACTCACTATTCCTTCCTGCCTTATTGTCACAGTAGAACTGAATGGTTTCTGTAGCTATTACGTAACATTTCTCCCCAGTTGGACTCACCTCTAGGAAAGAGGGACCATGTCTGTCTTAGCTGTCTATGTCTAGCTTTTAGTATATGACATGGCCTGTGTTAGGCAGTCACCAAACACTTGTCGGATGAATGGATACATACTCCCCATTTTTAAGGGAGTACAAACAGAATGTAGGCTGTTTCTAAGTGGAAATGGCTTAATGCATAATTCCTAACTCTGGTTAAGCACATAGCTCTGGTATTGGGCCAGTTGTGAAGATACTAACTTTTTTTCTTAAGTTCATTTACTTTTGAGAGAGAGAGAGACAGAAAGAGCATGAGTGGGACAGGGGCAGAGATAGAGGGGGACAGAGGATCTGAAGTGGGCTCTGCACTGACAGCAGAGAGCCTGATGCAGGGCTTGAGCTCCGAAACTTGAGCCATGAGATCATGACCTGATCATGACTGACAGAGCCAGCCAGGTGCCCCTGTTTTTGTTTTTGTTTTTGTTTTGAGAGAGAGAGAGAGTGGAGGAAAGGCAGAGAGAGAGAGAGAGAAGAGAGAGAGAGAGAGAGAGAGAGAAGCCCAAGTGATGGAGTCTGACATGTGGCTTGATTCTACCAACTCTGAGATCATGACCTGAGCCGAAATCAAGACTCGGATGCTCAACTGACTGAGCCACCCAGGTGCCCAAGATACTAACTTTTTGTATCTCAGTTTCCTTTTCTGTGAAATGGGTATGACAACAGCATGCTTGTGGGTTAAGCAAGCACTCAGTATTGAGCCCAGGCTTTGGTAAGAGCGCAGCAAATGCCAGCTGGAATTATTTCCACTGTCCTTAATTGTCTGGTCACTCAAGAAAACAGTCCACCTTAAGAAAGCATACACTGAAGATGTAAGGAAGGACCAGGGATCATCTGGAAAGGTGGAGTGTGCCGATGTCTTCACTTTTCTCGTTTCTGAAAATGTGTGGGACACGGTGTTTAGACGAAAAGCAGAAAAGTGTTTCTCACTGAGCCTGTGGTGTTATTTTCATTCTCCAGGGTGTTACTTTAACGCTTAACTAGAGAAAATGTACACACATTTATAGAAAGAGCTTCAGGCTCCTCCAAGGCCATCAGGTTTCACCATTTGATTTACATTTAGTGAAATGGATTATAAACTTTTATCAGAGTCACCAGAGCAAAATAATGGAGCCTCCTGAGGAACAGGAGAAAGGAAATCCATTTCTTAAGCTGGAAATACACGCTTCCCGGGCCTTTGAGGCATAAACTCCTCGTCACATTAAGTGCAAGCTGAAAATACTGTGGTTTTCCTGTGTATCGGCCTTCAGACAGGTCTTAGCTGATTGTCATTTGCACTGAGTTTTTTCATTACCATTTCAGATGGAATGTTAGGGGTATAGTGCCAGCTCCCACTCAGGTTTCTGTATCCTATCTGCCTGACTCAGGGATGTTATGAACGTGAGTTCGGTCCCTAGGTGTATTTCAGGCCAGGTGTATTTCATACCTTGTGGTCTAAACAAAAAAGAAATAGCCTAAAATGGTAATACTCTCCTGCAACCAGGCTAGAAGATGGTGGTTATTTGAGTTGAAATACGCTGCAACAAAGCTAAAAAAAAAAAACCAACCCACAAACAAACGGTGACACGTCCTCTTCCTGCTGGAGGAACTCCCCTCTGCCTTGTGTCATCCAGCTTCAGGCAGTCACACTGGGGACATGCCGCCAATCACAGCTGAAGGGAAGAAGCAGCACGCTTGTGGTTGTTTGCATCGCTTTTTAAAAATGCTGCTTTAGGGGCACCTGGGTGGCTTAGTCGTTTGAGCCTCCGACTTCAGCTCAGGTCATGATCTCACCGATTGTGGGTTTGAGCCGCATGTCGGGCTCTGTGCCGACAGCGCAGAGCCTGGAGCCTGCTTCAGATTCTGTGTCTTCCCCTCTCTCTGCCCCTCCCATGATCATGCTCTGTCTCTCTCTGCCTCTTAATGATAAATAAACATTCAAAAAAAATTTTTTTAATGCTGCTTTAAATGGAGGAATCATCATATTCAAACCCAATGAGGACTAACTGTCCTTAAAATTAACTTCTCACCTAAACCGCTCAGACCCCACCCCTGATTAGTGTAAATCTGCATTATGGACGTAGAGCCCCGATATTGGTATTTTTAAGTCTCCCCAGGTTATTGCAATACGCTGCTGAGGCTGAAATCTGCTGACCAACTCTTCTCTATGTGGAGAAGATCCTAATAGCACACAGGCTTGCCAAGCATTTTCCCAGCTGATGGTACCAGCCATGTTATTATCCCCAATTTACAGATGGGAAAACCAAGGTCCAAATTATTTACAGGTTTATCCAAGTTTTAGATTAATCACTGCTTAGTATCAGAATGTGATAAATACCTTTGAGGAGAACACTTCCTCACTTTTCCTCGATCCTCAGTAAAGGACATTTGAATCACAGATTTTTAGACGAGAGAAGGACCTCGTGCGAAGCGAGTGAACAAGGCCTCGGAGACGAGCAGAAGCCGATCTTGGCCATGATCGTTATGTTTCCTGCACTCCCTCGGACCATGCGCTAAACAGACATTCGATCAGATAATGGGGTGAGGTGACCAAGGTCACACAGCCCCCACACCTGGCCTCTGTTCCCTCATTTGGAGGCTGCATGTCCTTGTATGTATACGGGGACCACACCTCCGATATTGTATGAGTCACTCAATGCTTTTAAATGGTTTCTCTCATTCTTCACAAAGTATACTTGTTTTATTCCTCAAACATGTAATTGTTTTTTTTAAAGTTTCAAAAATATAGTAGTTCTTTATAGAATCAAAATACTTGTTACAAAGTTGGGGTCCAGAGTTCCCTCTCCCCAGTTCTCTCTCAGCTTCCATTGTATTTGTCTTGGAAGGTGTCGGACATGCAAGTTCATGAATGGTCTTGTCTTTGTGCAGGAACTGTTTGCTCCTTCACACGGAGACTTGTCTCTGCCCCAGTTCAGAGAACCATGATGGACATCACCTTACGGGTTTGCTCGGGCACCGTCAGCTTCCTGTTTTCCACTGTGGTACTTCTCAACTCTCCACATTTCATTCATTTCTCCCTGCCCTGTCTGTGGGCAGCGCTTTCTCTTGAGCTCCGATACATACAGTCTTGGGCACCATCTCTGAGGAGGGCTGAACTTGAAGACGGTGTGTATGAGTATGTGGGGGGGGGGTCTCTGGTACCTGGACAAGAGTGGGCTGTGTTGACGTCAAGACTGTGAGGCGCTGCATGGGGTTTGGGAATGTAAAGAGGGGCTGGAACATTCCACTGTTGTGGGCACTCAGTGCAGGACCGTGCAGGTGGGGGTAGCCATTGGGGGATACAGGTCTAGGTGACAATATCACCATCTGTTAGAGGAGAACCAGCCTGTCTAGGAATCTAAAGGAGAATGAGTCATATCCTGAATAGACGAACCCAGTCTTGGGAGTTGCAGATCCCTCAACATTGAGATGCTATTCATGGGATTGTACAGTGGGCTACTCAGCCTCCAACACGGACGTCTCGAGGGTGGGCACTGCCTGGCTGCCTGGGATATAAGGTTGTGAATTGCTGGGGTGGCTGTGCATCCCTGGAGGCCATCGCTCTACTGTAGACATGGAGACGGAAACCTCAAGGCATAGCAAGTGGTATTGAGTTTAATGTGCCTAGCTTCTAATCCTATGTGACCTTGACCTAGCTCCTTAATTTCTCTGGGCCTCAGTTTCCTTATATGTAAAATACTACCTACTATATAGGATGGTTGTTTCCACTATTATTATTTTTTACTGAGAAATAATTGAGATAACATATAGCATTATATTAGTTTCAGGTGTATGACATGATTTGCTGTTTTTATATATTGTGAAATGATCACCACAAAAGTCTAGTTAACATCCATTTCCATATAGGTACAATTTTTTTTCTTATGATGAAAACTTTTAAGATCTACTCCTTTATTAAGGAAAGAGCCTAAATGTTCGTCAACTGACAAATGGATCAAGAAGATGTGGTTTATGTATACAATGGAATATTACTCAGCAATGACAAAGAATGAAATCTTGCCATTTGTGGTAATGTGGATGGAACTGAAGGGTATTCATGCTAAGTGAAATAAGTCAGTAATAAAAAATATCATATGTTTTCACTCATATGTGGAATTTGAGAAATTTAATAGAAAACCATGGGGGAAGGGAAGGGGAAAAATTAGTTTCAAACAGAGAGGAAGGCAAACCATAAGAGACTCTTAAATACAGAGAACAAACTGAGCGTTGATGGGGGTGAGGGGAAGGGGGAAATGGGTGATGGGCATTGAGGAGGGCACTTGTTGGGATGAGCACTGGGTGTTGTATGTAGGCGATGGATCACGGGAATCTACCCCCAAACCAAGAGCACACTATATATACACACCGTATGTTAGCCAACTTGACAATAAATTATATTTTTAAAAAAAGATATACTCTTTTAGTTATTTTAAAATATAAAATGCAGTATTACTAACTTCAATTGCTATGTTGTATATTACATCCCCATGACTTACATATTTTATGACTGGAATTTTATATCTTTTGACCACCTTCACCCAATAATTACTATATTTTATACAAAAAGCACTCATTAAGTTACCCATGTATAGATTTTTGTATTTGGCACTGAAATTTGCCAAAAAAAGAAACAACTAAGGTGAACTTTCTTTTACTGTGCATCTTACAAACAGTCCATAGTAGAAAGTAAAGAGAACTAATATTACATATAGCCCTTGAGAGTACCTTCTGGATCGCCAATGCAAATAGTAATATTGTGTTTAGTATAGTTTATGAATTGTTGTATTTGCTCATTCTTAGAAAATTAATAATCTAGTATCTTATACGGTGTCTTCCTGCTTATTTGAATATTTAAATAATCTAGAAGTCTAGTTAGAAACTGTGCCGGAGGGGCGCCTGGGTGGCTCAGTGGGTTAAGCCTCCGACTTCGGCTCAGGTCAGATCTCACATTCGTGGGTTCGAGCCCCGCGTCAGGCTCTGTGCTGACAGTTAGCTCAGAGCCTGGAGCCTACTTCTGGTTCTGTGTCTCCTTCTCTCTCTGCCCCTTCCCCTCTCATGCTCTGTCTCTCTCTGTATCAAAAATAAATAAAACATTAAAAAAAATAAATAAATAAAAAAGAAAAAAAAAAGAAACTGTGTTGGAGAATTCAGAGTTGCAAACATGGTTCCATTTTCTAAATCTTTGAAAAACAGGAGTAGAAAAGAAATGGAATCAGAGCAGGGATTCTGGCTCTCTCTCTCTGGAAGGCCCAGGAAACTTGTATGTTGTGTCTTTTTAGCTGACTAGTTGTATGTGCGGGCGCGCATTTGTGTGTGTGTGTGTGTGTGTGTGTGTGTGTGTGTGTATCTGAAACTAGGATTCAGGCAATACTAATGAAATCACTTGAAAATGAGCTTGTAGCTACTGAAATAAAAAAAAATTTATAAATAAGAGCTAGAGTCCATAAATTACAGACCCAATGGGAGCAAAGGATGTTAGATTTTGATTTTGATTTTTTACAAAGCCGTGATAATGACATTATAAAATTTTGTAGTATTATTCATTTTACTACCTTATAATACACTTTACATCCATGGGCTAATAAAGCTTAAAACTACCACTGTATGACATTGCTTTCAGGCCCTCTATTTCCTGCTGGGAGGATAGGAGATAAAAAGACATATTTAATTAGGGGCCAGGGGCCTTGGATATTAATCTTCAATTTTAACTAATCATGGAAACATTATATGGGTAAAAGAAAAACAACTCTTGAATAACTTTACTGATCACTTATTTCTTTCAGAACAGTCTGGTCATCAGAAAGAACTCTGGCATTTTCTTCCCTTCATAAAAATTGTTGCCATGGAAATATCTCAGTTCCCCATGTCCTTCAACTGCCAGCATCTAAACAGGTCATAAACAGGCAGATTAACTGAAGTCCAGCAGAGTCTTTTATGATGGAAGTGAGGTTTGTGACAGGCTACATTACAAAGCTTTCCCAAGTGCTTTTTCTCAGGAGGAGAGAATAAAAGAACCCTTCCAGAAGCTCAGCTATATTCTCTATCCGTGGTTTCTTCTGCTAACTGGCTTAGATCTCTGCCTCCTTCCAAACCACATACACTAAATCCATTACTGTTTTCCATGCAGAAGTCTTATTTTATTTTGATAGGCTAATAAATACGAAGATTCTGTTTACTGGAAATGGCATGGTAGCTCTTAGAGACTACTTTCCCCAAACATTGGGAATTGATGATATTTTGCAGGCAGTTCAAGCCATTGCTGGCGTTTTAGCCAAATGATCTCGTTAACTGATAATAGTCATTCATTTCGTTCCTGGGGGAACTGACCGCTGTATGATTTTATAGCCACCGCGAAAACATTCTTCCTGGCCCTGTGATTTTGAAACACAGTGGGTTCAGAGGAATCATAAAATTCAGTTCTGAGCAGAAATGTTTTATATCCTGAATGAATAAAGAGGGGGAAACTGAAGTGCCGTCTTAATTCATATCTGGGTCCGTGATTCCTACGTGTCGTTTTATTTCATTCTGATTCGGGATCCCTCCCCACTCAGGAGCTCTATTTGGTGCGCATCTTTTTGCAAAACGGGGTTAAACAAAAACTGGATTTTGTTTTGAGGGTTTTTTTTCACAACCCCTCCAGAACTGGGTGACGTCGAAGAGTCTGGCTTTTGAGACTGTGAATCTAGAAAATACGTGTCAGGCTGCTGCCTAGATCTTCATACTTACTTGCAGCGGAAGCTGTGGAAAGGCGCGCCTATCGGGAGCACACAGGTACATGTGTACACAGAGTTGGGCTTAAAGCAAATTAGGAAAAGGATTGTGTTTATTCCTTAAGAGAAAGACAAGAATGGTTTGTCTAAACTGGGAGCATTCACAGCATGATAAATCCCTCATACGATGTCCTCCATGATGCTGGAGCCGAAGGGCAGGAGCAAAGCGCTCACTGTACTAGCCCAGACTACTGACTCCCAAGCCCGTGCTCTAAGAATGGTACCCGGGGCTCTGCCGTGGGACACTGTAATTGCCCTTGCGGTGTGAACTTCAAAACGTTAAAGGGCCCTGGTGAGGACCCTGACAGGTCGTGTTACTTACCAAGTGTTTGCTGTGATGATAAATGACACAAGCCCCCTCTAAGTCTGTTGTCCACTCACTTACCTAAACATTTTCTCGAGTTTATGTTCATTCTGAGGCTATACCTGGGGCTAAGTTTCAGAAGCTCACTATCCATGGCGTCTAATATAAAATGACTTATTTTTTATTAAACATTTTAAAAAAGATTTATTTATTTTTGATAGACAGGAAGAGAAAGATCATGAGCAGAGAAGGGGCAGAGAGCAAGGGACACACAGAATTAGAAGCAGGCTCCAGGCTCTGAGCGAGCTGTCAGCACAGAGCCCGGGGCAGGGCTGGAACCCACAAACTGTGAGATCGTGACCTGAGCCGAAGTCGGATGCTTAACCGACCGAGCCACCCAGGCGCCCCTAGAATGACTTGTTTTAAGCTTCAGTGGGTGTCCTCTGGGGATGTTCTCTTGGCTGTTCTGGAATTTAATGAACAGACTCGGCTTGTTTCTCACGCATTCATTATTTTATAGGTGTCCTTCATTTTAATCTGACCCTTCGTTTTTCCAGGCTGGAGACTTACCATTTTCAAGGGCTAGTCTTACATGAAAAAAAAAATTTATATCAAGCATTTACACAAGGTAGTTCTCATGTAGGGGAATGTGGTTGGAGGTGTATCATAATAAAAACACCCCAAAGTCTACTGAATATTTGGAATTTATAAATACAGTTTGGCCTTCAGAAATACTAATTTATTGGCACAGTCTCTCTGTGAGACAGGGAAAGGATGGGCTTACATTTAAGTAGCTGTTTCATATCTTTTCCTTCACTTTCTTTTATCACATCCCTGCATGTATACCCTCACAGAATCACTAAGAGCTCCTAGATACAGATATCACACTCAGACTTTTGTGTCTGGAGCTTACCACCTGTTTGTCCGGAGTTTATTTGGGGAGTGGGTGGTGGTGGGGAGAAAGTAGGTTCAATGGGGACATCCTAAAATCTTAGACATCCTTGAGTAGTTATGTAGTCAGTTGGATTATACACATATATTCAGGATTCTGGTTTTTTTCTAAGATTTTAATTTTTTTTACGTAATCTCTACACCCAATGTGAGGCTTGAACTCCGAACCCTGGGATCACAAGTTGCCCACTTTACTGATTGAGCTAGACTAACGGCCAAGATTTGCAGGTTTTTTTTTTTTAAGCAAACAAACACCCAGGTTTTGAAATCCGACAGAATGCCTGGGACAGAGATGTATATTTCAGAGTCTTTGGGGAAAACATAATACCTGAGAACAGAGGAGAAAACAAGATTCCAGGGGATATGATGAGGGGGAAGAAGAGAAGAGGGCCCCCCCCCCCCCCCCCCCCCCCAGCAGTGAGTCCCTTGGGAGCTCACCGGCTAGAAGGGAAAGAGCACATGGTGGAAACGGAATAGGAGAAGCTGGAAAATGGAAGGGAAACCAGGCGGGTGTGTGTCAACGAGCCCAGGAAGCACAACAGAAAGTTTCCAGAGAAAGAAGAGAATTTTGTGTGGGATGCCATGGAGAGAACAAATAAAACAGATTGAAGTGTAGCCACTGGCATGTCTTTGTTGAAATGAATGAGAATTAGGAGCACCTGGTGGCTCAGTCGGTTGAGCGTCTGGCTTCGGCTCAGGTCATGATCTCACAGTTCGTGGGTCTGAGCCCCACGTCAGGCTCTGTGCTGACAGCGAGCTCAGAGCCTGGAGCCTGTCTTCGGATTCTGTGTCTCCCTCTCTCTCTGGCCCTCCCCTGCTCGTGCTGTCTCTCTCTGTCTCTTAAAAATAAATTTAAAAAAACATTAAAAATTTTTAGAAATTAATAAGAATCAGACTGGAGGAGTCAGGAAATCATGGTTGTGAGGGAGTGTAGACAGCTGGTGTAGAGTTGATTGTGAAGGGGAAAATCGAGATAAGCTAGTATTTGGAAAGGAATGTGAAGTCAAGGGAAAGCTTTGCTGGTTGGTTGGCTGGCTGTTTTGGGGTTGGAAGAAAATTTAAATGTTGATGAAAAGGATTCAGTGGGCAAAAGAGGAGATAACTGGGAGCAAAAGGTTCCAGGCATTGTGGGGATGACTGGTCCATAATGGAAGGAAGTAGCAGTGGGGCCTGGCTGTGGGTGTTTGATGGCTTCTGTTTTCACCTAGAACCTCTCTAGAACCAGGAGGCAAAGCCATCCACTGAGGGGGAGGGGGTGGAAGAGAGGTCATGAATAGGGCAGCAGAGTCGAGGTTGTGCCCTTAGGAATTCACATCGCAGAAAACTCTAGGGCTTCTTTATTTTCTCCAGTGACTCTCAGCTACCCAGGTTCAGGCTGGGATAAAGCAGAAATAGCAGAGGAAAGAAGGAGACACAGTTTGGGAGCTACTGAGAGAAAGATTAGAAATTCAGCTAGACCAGGAAGGTGGTGAAGTAAGCCTGAGAGTTTCAGAGCTAGCCTGCGGCAGGGGATGGGGGGAGGTGGATAATGATCTTGGTGATATGAAAGGACATGTGACAGCCTAAACTGGGGTGGGAGGAGTCCATGAGGAGAGGGTGTTTGAATCACTGAGTTGTCGGGGGTGGATCAGTGTGGACTATTGACAAAATCTAGGACGTGGAGGAGAAGGCAATTGGAAACAGGGAGGTCAAGGACTGGAGAAGCCCGGAGCATGGATGGGCCAGCTCCAATCCGTCTGTCATATCCTCGGCAGGTCACAGCCCAGGTGTTGAGGTGGACAGAATAATAGTGAATCGGGCACCAAAGTCTTCCCTCAGTACAGGTGCATGGAAGGAGGGATCTGCGGACCACGGTCACAAGCAGGAAGAGAGGCACAATGACACAGGCCTCAAAGAAGTGATATATAGGGGCACTTGGGTGGCTCAGTCGGTTAAGCCTCCGACTTCAGCTCAGGTCAGATCTCGCGTTCGTGGGTTCGAGCCCTGCATCAGGCTCTGAGTCTGTGCTAACAGCTCAGAGCCTGGAGCCTGCTTCTGGTTCTGTGTCTCCTTCTCTCTCTGACCCTCCCCCTCTCATGCTGTGTCTTTCTCTGTATCAAAAATAAATAAAACATTAAAAAAATTTTTTTAAAAAGAAGTGATATATAGTATTAAACTTCAATGGCAAACTAAAAAATGAAATGGAATGTATTTTTAATGTGCTGTAGTTTTAACATAGAGCAGTCGATGTTAAAAAATTGCAGATTTCTGACTTTTTAATTTTTTAATGTTTATTTATTTTTGAGAGAGCGAGAAAGACACAGCCCTAGCTGGGGAGAGGCAGAGTGAGAGGGAGACACAGAATCTGAAGCAGGTTCCAGGCTCCGAGCTGTCAGCACAAAGCCTGACGCAGGGCTCCAACCCAGGAACCAGGAGATCATGACCTGAGCCGAAGTCGCATGCTTAACGAACTGAGCCACCCAGGCGCCCCTCTGACTTTTTTATTTTTAAAGAACCTGAATTTATGTGATTATGAGAAATTTCTGTCATAGGAAAATAGTAGTTTTGTTCGTTTCATATAAATTGGAGTTGAGGCTCCACTGAGCAAATCCTGGGGACCAAGCAGAGTGAGTGGTCATGGCGAGCAGGGCTTACTGGAATTATTTCTCAAAAGGTAACAAGGCCATTTCCCCAGGTTCAGTTTCAGCCATGAGAAGCAGGAGATTTCTCTGCACAGGATGCAAACATGTCTGGTTTTAGGAGAAAGGGTAAGAGAGGAAGAGACACTGTTTTTGCACAAGTCTCTAAGAGTAGTTCGTAAGAATGCCCTTCCTACTGAAACAGGTGGGGACACTCCCGGTGACCTGACCTCTTAGCCATCACAGTCTTTGCATGTCCAGAAATTTTGCTTTCTCTTGGAAGCTTTGCTCGTCTCTGTAAATGCGAAGATTGGCCCTGCAGCCCTTTACAAGGCTTGTTGGAGGCTCTCTGCTTGTCCTAAAGTGCGTCTGAGGTCATTAGCCTTCTTCCAATAAGCAACGCCTGCCCCTTCCTTATGGCTCTCCATTACAACCGGCCCCAGAGAATCCCAGTGGCCTCCACGCCGGGAAGCAAAGGGAGAGCCCTGGGGGGGGCGGGGGGCGGAACACAACACCACAAGCTGTTTTGTCCTCCCACAGGCTCAAGTGCTGGTGTTTTGACTCCACCTTCACCATTCAGAGCTCACTTTCTCAATTCTTGCTTTGTCTCCAGGCAATAGGCCTCAGGTTCCCAGAAAAAACAAGTAGATGAAGTGGAGAAACCAGAAGCAAACTATGATGCAACCCCAAAATAAATTCAATAAACTGCTGTGAGGTCTTGGATATAAAGTTTTAAGGAATATTTACAGCTGTTTTCATCTGATAACCTCCCCCCCGCCCGGGGAAGGAAGCTAAGCTATTTCACAGCATTTTGAAATTCGGACTAACTTTGAGATGGTTGCTTCCCATTGTCTTGAAGATCTGAGCCTGGAGTGGGCCCCTCTTGTCCTTGTGTGTTCGGTCCTCCCATTTCATTCAGGGACCTTCCCCGCCCTCCTGCCATAGGGTCCTGGTAGGGCTGTCATCGCTCTGCCCCTCTCTCCTTATACAGGGATGGGCCTCCTTCCTCCCTTGACTGATTAGCTTGGGCTGCAAGCAATCTTGTCATTTGGGAGAACCAGACTGTGAAGAGCCCAGCGTCAGAGCCTTGATGACATTATCTGTACTTCTGGACTCAGGCATGTCTTCCTATTTGCATACAGATGGTAGCCCAAGAGAAACACGGTTCTGCACTGCCCTTTTTTTTTTTCCCTTTTAGACAACATACCCTTCAGATTACTTCCCATCAGTGGACGGAGAGCATACCTATTTATTCTTACAGTTACATAGTACTTCATCGTGTGCATGTATCCATACTTGATGCAACCACTTGTCTATTGATGGGCATCCACAGAGACGGGGTTATTTTCCAATCTTTCAATATTTCAAATGTACAACACTTCGTATTTCCCCGATGCTGTTAGCCTTAGCAGCGGGATCACTGGATCGCTGTACCTGTGCACTTTTTGCAAGACACGGACCAATTCTCCTCCACAGAGATGGTTTCGTACATCACCAGCAAATGTGTGACAGTTTTGTGTCTCCACAATCTTGCCAACAGAGTATGTTGTCAAGCCTTTGGTTTTTTTCTCTCCGGAATTTTAATCCTGTTCTCTCAGGTCTTGCCCTCCTTGGAAAGGCAGAGCAGTCTCTCACCAGTGTCCGTGGCATTGACTTGATAAAACAGTGAGACATTCCCTGAGGTGAGGTTTTGGAGAAGCTGGTGAGGCAAACCTAGAGTGGGTAGAGGAGTCGTTCCTGTTTAAGATAAGATTATGACCTGACCAGAGATGCTGAAAGAACAGCACACAACACTGGAAAGAGATGAGGGCGGGGCGGGGGGGGGGGGATGATGGCAGGGAGCACTGTGGGGGCTGCATTCGGAGGTGAGAGACAGAAAAAAATTGTAGGGAGAAACCTAAAACGTTTGCTCCCTGCTAATAGTTGTGCAGGTTGGTTTGGTTTATCTCAAGCCCTAACTCATGAAGTATGAAAACATGGGTCATTCAGGGGCACCTGGGGGGGCCAGTCGGTTGGGCTTCCGACTTCGGCTCAGGTCATGATCTCTGTGGCTTGTGGCTTTGAGCCTGCATCGGGCTCTGTGCTGATGGCTCAGAGCCTGGAGCCTGCTTCAGATTCTGTGTCTCCCTCTCTCTCTCTGCCTCTCCCCTGCTTACGCTATCTCTTTCTCAAAAATACATAAACTTAAAAAATAATTTTTTTTACATTTACTTATTTTTGAGAGACAGAGCATGAACAGGGGAGGGGCAGAGAGAGAAAGAGACACAGAATCTGAAGCAGGTTTCAGGCTCTGAGCTAGCTGTCAGCACAGAGCCCGATGCAGGCTCGAACCCACAAACCACAAGATCATGCCCTGAGCCAAAGCTGAACGCTAAACTGACTGAGCCACCCAGGTGCCCCAAGAATAAATAAACATTTTTTCAAAATTAAAAAAAAAGAAAACATGGGTAATTCAAGATTTCTAGTCTGTGAAATTGTCTTTCTCTTTTCCAGCCCTTTGGGAACTAAATCCTTCCAGAAATAATCCCAATGCCACTCCTCCAATTCATTCTTCCTTTAATACGTAGCAGAAAGCTATTTCAACATTGTTAGGGAAATCTTTGGCACCATTGGTTGAGGTGTTTAATGAGTTTAATCTTCCTGTTTTTAATAAAATAATAAATGTAGGGGCGCCTGGGTGGCTCAGTTGGTTAAGCGTCTGGCTTCAGCTCAGGTCTTGAGTGCTGACAGCTCAGAGCCTGGAGCCTGCTTCGGATTCTGTGTGTCCCTCTCTCTCTGACCCTCCCCTGCTCAAGTTGCCTCTCTTTCTCAAAAATAAATAAAAAGCATTAAAAAATGAAATAAAATAATAAATGTAAAGAATGTCATTTTAGAAGCATTCTTTTCAAATTTTATTAGTGGGATAAAGGAGTTCTAACATGAAAAGACACATTTCACCTTTTAAATTAAGTAGAGATTTTTCAGGCCACTCAGATACATTTTTAAAAAACACAATCAATGAACTTGTTAAAATTGTTAATTAAAACAGCTGTTTTAGATGGTCTACCACAGAGTTGAAGGGCATAATTTATTTTGCTTCTGGCAAATGAAAATGCAATGTAAGGAGGAAAAAAAGTATTCCTCATGCACCAAAAAAATCGGATCAAATAATTGAGCCTTTGTGTCATTGGAAAGGTTTAGACTGAAATGTATCACCACACTTTTTGTGGTTGGCTGATTAACTGCTCCCAAAAATATCTAGGTCCAGGGTGCCTGGGTGCTCAGTGGGTTGAGCGTCCAACTCTTGATTTCAGCCTACGTCATGATCTGAAAGTCTGTGGGCTCTGTACCGACAGTGTGGCATCTGCTTGGGGTTTTCTCTCTTTCCCTCTCTCTCTGCACATCTGGCTTTCTCTCTCTCTCAAAACTAAATAAATCAACTCAAAAAAAAAAAGGCAAAAAATCTAGATCCTAATCTCCTGAATCTGTGAATGTTAACCTTATTTGGGGAGAGGCTTTGCAGGTGTGAATAAGTTATTTTAAGGTGAGGGAATTTTCCTGGCTTATCTAGGTAGGCCCTAAATGTAATCACCAAGGGTCCTTATAAGAGGGAAGGAAGGGGGAGCCTTGACCACAGGCCGAAGCAAGAGGTGGTATGACGGATTCAACAAAGAGAGAGAAGGATTTGAAGATGGTAGGCACGAAACCGTGAGCAGAAGAAGGCAGACAGTTCTCCCCTCGAACCTTGGGAACCTTCGTTTCAACCCCCTGATACTGATTTCAGCTCTCTGGCCTCCAGAACCGTAAGAGAACAGACTTCTGCTGTTTTAACAGGATTTGTTACAGTGGCCATTGGAAACTAATACACTCTCCGGTTTCTAGGAAATCAGAGCTTGGTCTCTGATTTTAAAGTTGACTAAATTAATGGGCATGAATAAGACCATAAAGGCATTATTGAAAACAACAAATTTGGCATATTTTAGGCAGAAAAACAACTATAATACATTTCAAGTGTTTCATTTGTAAATAAGGTCAACAGCTTTCCCAGCTGGGCGTGATGGTGATCTAGCTGCTCAGCAGGGTCTCCCTCCTAGACACTGTCTTGATTTTTTTTTTTCAAGTTTACTTACCTATTTTGAGAGAGGGAGGAAGCACAAGTCAGGGAGGGGGAGAGAGACACAGAGAGAGAGAGAGAGAGAGGAAGGGAGAGAGAGACAATCCCAAGTAGGCTCTGCACAGTCAACCTAGAGCCTGGCACAGGGCTTGAACCCACAAACCATGAGATCATGATGGGCCAAAATCAGAGGCTTAACGGACTGAGCCACCCAAGCGGTTTTTTAAATGTATTGTTAGGCTTGCAGTTATTTAGTCCCCAAAGGTTTCATAAAGTAGCTTAGGCTGCAATAATGGTGTGTAGCAAAAAAAAATCTCAAAACCACAGTGGCTACAATAATATGTATCTCTGATTCATGCAGCAGACCGGCAGCTAAGTTGGGTTGTAGCAGGATTCTCCCAGAGTCGTGACACTGAGGCTTTTCTTTCCAGGAAACAACTTTACTCCAGCCAGCCTCGCTCAGTTCAGTTCGTACCCAAAGAACTGAGCCCCGAACCCCACGTGGCATGGTTTTTAATATATTTTTTACTTCTTTGTCTCCCATATGGTAACACACAGACATGTAGTCTGATTAAAGTGGTCTCATGTTACAAGGTTGTGAGGGATGTTGTCACATACATGAATAGCAAGGTTGCCTTGAAGTGTTTTTATTTTTCTTTCCTTAGGGAGCGGATCCTACCACAGGGTAACCCTGCTCTAGGCTGAGTTTAAGGTTCAGTTCTGTTTCTTGCGTGTCATTCTGAGACCCAGGCTCAGGAGCAACCCTCAGCTGGGATGTAATGATCCTAACGGTGGACAGTCCGAGAACCAAACAAGTGGCAAGACTTGCAAAGCCTCTTTGTTTTGAACCAGCCACCTGTGCCTTCTACTCCTACGCCACTGAACAGAGTAAGTTCCACGGTCAAATGTAATATCGCTCGGGCAGGAAGACTTACTCCTCCTAGAGGTGAGGAAGTGAATGTTTGCTGAAGCATAATGGGGGTATCATACTCCTCCACCCTGAAAAAGTTAGCTGAAACCAAAGGGCGCGGCAGTAAGCAGCCAATAAATGCTGTTTCAGCACCACAATGGAGGGGAGAGCAGTTTGGGGCAAGTGGCTGAACCCGAGACTTCTGTACGAAATCGAGACTCGGAAACGAGTCCATAAAGTGGCTACAGGGTGATCGTGCAGACGCAACCACTAATCCACTGTGGATTCCCACAGACTAAGATTAAATAAATTAACACGGTTGTGAATTTATGATAAACACATGGAAGGAAGTCGCTACCAGTGCGAGTCAGGAGAAACAAGAGACACGTTCCAAACTTTTAGATATCAGAATTACCAAAGCATAAAAATCAGTCATGACTTAATGAAGTTGGGAAACACAAAATCAAAATGATGAGGTTGATTAGAAAACCAGTTTTAGATATGAAAAACATAATTATTGAATAAAAACTCAATTGATGGCTAAACAAAAACCAAAATACAAAATGGTGATTTAGTTAAGTGGAGGAGAGCTCTGAATAAATCACTCAGCATATAGTACAGACAGATGAGGATGTGGAATATATGTTAAAAGGGGTGAGAGTCACTGACAATACAATGGGAAGGTCTACGAATGATGAATAGGAATCCCAGAGGGACAGAGCTAGAGAATGAAAGAAAGAGAAATATTTGAAGAGATGAAAGTTGAACATTTTCCAAATAAGAAATACTTAAAGTCCACAGAAAAGGTGCAAGGTCTAGTAGGCAGGATAAATAAAAAGAAAGCCATGTATAGACAAGTCATAGAATGTTCAGAACACCAAGAACGAACGGAGCTAAAGACAAGACAAATGACCTACCAAGGAACCATAATTAGACTAAGAGCTGCCCATTCATCACCAGCAATGGAAGCTAGAAATCAGAAGAATAGCATCTTCAAAGTGCATAGAATGAGATCATCATTTTAACTTAGATAAGACTAGAGTTTTTCTTTTTTAAAAAAAATTTTTTTTAAATCTTTAATTTTGAAAGGGAGCATGAGTGGGGGCAGAGCAGAGAGAGAGGGAAACACAGAATCTGAAACAGGTTCCAGGCTCTTAGCTGTCAGCACAGAGCCTGATGCAGGCTTGAACTAACAAACCGTAAGATCATGACCTGAGCCAAGCCAAAGTCAGACATTTAACAGACTAAGTCACCCAGACACCCCAAGACTAGAGTTTTTCTTTTTTTTTTTTTAATTTTTTCATGTTTATTTATTTTTGAGAGAGAGAGAGAGAGAGAGAGACAGACAGACAGACAGACAGACAGTATGAGCAGGGGAGGGGCAGAGAGAGAGGGAGACACAGAATCCGAAGACAGGCTCCAGGTTCTGAGCTAGCTGTCAGCACAGAGTCCAACGCAGGGCTCGAACCCACGAACCGTGAGATCATGACCTGAGCTGAAGCCAGACGCTTAACCGACTGAGCTACCCAGGTGCCCCTAGAGTTTTTCTTAAGGGTTGTGTTGTCCCTCAGTTACCCGCAAAATAATTCACAAACTTAAGACTTTAGAGTGATGGGGTTGGGTACAATAAGTGACACTAGTCACATTAAGAACATTTATTTACATCTTTCTACGTTCCATGGCCATGTTCAGTTTGCTTCTAATATATAATTTTTACCATCTCTACCATGTAGACGTTTGCAGATAAGCAGAAACTGAGAGTTTATCACCAGTGGGCCTTTACCAAAAGAATTTAAAAGTATGTTCCTTAGGAAGAAAGAAAATGATCTCAGAAGAATGTCTAAGAAGCAATAGGAATCCTTAGAAACAAAACCACAAAACACATTGCTAAAGCAGGAAAAAAAAAAAGAATATGAAAGTATCTCATTTGGTGGTTTAAAAAAGGATGGAATGAAATTGGATAGTAATACCATGTAAAGAGTTGATGATCATAAATGGTGTTTAAAGGTTCTTGAATTAATTGTTCAGATAGGGAGGTTTAAGATGCTATATTTTTTAGTGTTTATTTATTTTTGAGAGAGAAAGAAGCAGTGAGACAGCTCGAGAAGGGGAGGGCCAGAGAAAGAGAGAGAGAGAGAGAGAGAGAGGGAGAGAGAATCCTAAGCAGGCTCTGTGCTGTTAGCACAGAATCCATGAATTGTGAGATCATGACCTGAGCCAAAACCAAGAGTCAGACGCTTAACAAACTGAACCACCCAGGCACCCTAAGATACTAACTTAATTGTCATGCGTTTAAAATGTTAAAAGGAAACAGTAAAATGGGGCGCCTGGCTGGCTCAGTTGAAATGGCATGTGACTCTTGATCTCAGGGTCATGAGTTTGACTCCATGTTGGGTGCAGAGATTACTTAAACAAAACCAACTAACCTATAAAAAAAAAAAACAAACTAACCTGTAAAAAAAAAAAAAAAAAAAAAAGAATGAGATGCAGCTATTAATATCCCAATAAATATAATTTAAAAAAAACCAATAGCACAATTCAATGAAAAGACTCATTTAAAAGCAAGGAAAAATACAGCAAAAATGTGGAAGCAAATCTAGATATCTTAGAAATATTATTTAAAAAGGAAAATAGCTAAGATAGCCAGTTAAGAGGCAAGTATTGAATCAGACTGGGAAAAATTAGGAATCTGATATCTATGTCTCAGATATTTTTAGAGTGCTAGAATGAATAGCACATAGGTGTTCAAGATGCGATTCTTAAAAAGCTTAGCTATTTTTATACAAAACGATTAGCTATTTACAAGTCCCTCTTTGCTGCCAGCCTCTAAACTTGTCCAAAGTTTGAAAGATGGTTAATTTCCTTGTGTAACACCTTAAATTTGTGAGATTTCTCTGTGTGGCCGTGAATGCTGCTAAGCTCCAAGAGGACATCAGTTTTTACAGGTACGTGGTCCTCTTCAAAAGGCCTATTTCATGTGCTCAGTTTTTAAAGAACCCAAGTCACCCAAAACTGAGTAGAAAAATGTAGTGTTAGTTATACGAAACTTATGCAAATATATGACCCTGTGGATTATTCAGTTTTGGGTGCTTCCCGGGCTTGATTAAGACACATGTAGTTAGGGGCCCCTGGGTAGCTCAGTCAATTAAGCATCTGACTTCCGTTCAGGTCATGATCTTACAGTTCCTGAGTTCGAGCCCTGCGTCAGGCTCTATGCTGACAGCTCAGAATTGGGAGCCTGCTTTGGATTCTGTGTCTCCCTCTCTTTCCTACTCTCCCCCAACCAAAAAAAAACAAAAACAAAAACCCCCACAAAATTTAAAAAGGCACACATAGTTAGCTAAACCAACTCAATTTGTAAAGAGGTTTCACAGGAAAATGTTCCCTATCTGTGGGGAACATTTGTGATCACCCATTGTACTTTAAAATTGTTCTTGCTAATTTTTCATTTCTGATGATCTGATCAAGAGCATTTACCAAACACCCACAGCATCGAATCTTTAATGTTTTTTAATTTTTTTTAAATGTTATTTATTTAATTTTGAGAGGCAGAGCATGCAAGCAGGGGAGGGTCAGAGAGAGAGGGAGATACAGAATCTGAAGCAGGCTCCAGGCTCTGAGCTCTCAGCACAGAGCCCGATGTGGGGCTTGAACCCATGAACCGTGAGATCATGACCTGAGCCAAAGCTGGACGCTTAACCGACTTAGCCACCCAGGCACCCCTAATCTTTGATGTTTTAAAGGCAGCCTCCAAAGGGAACAAAATGGAACAAATTTCAGAGAACCACATAAAGCCAGGATCTATGTTGGGTTAATGGGAGCCTGACCAGAGGCTCCAAGAGCGATTTTGCTTTGGATGAGAACACCAGATAATTTCTCTTAGGGGTTGTCCTCCCCTTTTTAAAATACTCGGTTGCTATTCTGAGACTTCAGAATAGTGGGCAGGGAGGACAAATCAACAATTCTAGTCACATTAAGTACATTTGTTTACATCCTACCTCATTCCACAAAGGATTTGAGTATGTTTATAATCTGCAATTTTCTCTAAATTAAAAAAATCAAGATCATAGAAAATATGTAAAGCATAGGAATATTAGTCCGGGCCAGAGATCACTACCTTTTGCTGTGCTTGACAACGCCCCCGGGAGAGCTTCTAAAACTCCTGATGCCCACGTGGCACCCCACACCAATTAGATCCGTGGATGGGGGAGGGAGGTAGAGAGTAATAGTTTTAAAGATCTCCCGGTGTGCCTATGTGCAGTAAAGTTTGGGAACCACTGGCAGAGGCTGTCATTCTCAACTTCACACGCACATTATCCTCACCAGGGAAGCCATTGAAGCTATTGATGCCTGCGCTCCTACTCTGAACCAATGCAACTCTAGTCTGCTATCAACCGAGCCCTCGTTACTGGGCACTGGATAGTTTTAAAGCTCCCCAGTCAGTAACAATGTGCATCCAGCACACAGAACCACGGCACTGGGGGAAAGCTGGTACGGAATTACAAGGGGACTGACTTCATTTTTTATGGGTTCTTTTATGGCTTAAGGCCAGAAGATTGGTCCCGAGTTTTCTGGTGGCCAAAGTAAATAGAAAAACAATCATTTGAAATAGTTCTTTTCACCCATATATAAAAGCTTACCAGTCCCTTGGAAGAAAGAAAGCTTTTCTTTAAAAAAATCTTTTTTTCTTTTAATGTTTATTTTTGAGAGAGGAGAGAGAGAGAGAGCGAGAATACGCAAGCAGGGGAGGAGCAGCGAGAAAGGGAGACACAGAATCTGAAGCGGGCTCCAGGCTCTGAGCTGTCAGCACAGAGCCCGGTGCAGGGCTTAAACTCATGAGCCTTGAACTCATGAGTCGTAAGAACATGACCTAAGGCTAAGTCAGATGCCTGACAGACTGAGCCACCCAGGGGCCTCAAAAAATCTTTTCTTCATAGATCTGCAATGTTTTGAGTGTTCTTACAGGAGCCAACGAATGATGTTATCAATCAGTTTTACAAACACTCCTGTAATAAGTGACATATGGCAACTTTCCTATTGTAGTTTCTAATAGCCATTCCTTAGGGAAAGCCAAGGACATGACCCAAGAGTGCTGGTGGTTGTCGGCCATTGGGATGGGGGCGTGGGAGCAGGAGCCATGGAGGAAGTATGACCCACCTCTAACAGTTCCCATAAATTATGGTCTCCCCCAGAGATAAGGCCTGGAACTATGCTCCTCTAGGAGGTAGGAAGGGTGTCCTATATTACTAAAAATTTCAATTCTCAATTAGAAAACTTGAAAATCGAGTACTCTACCCTGACCCCCATAAAAGGAACAAAGCTTGACAAAGACCTGGTTGGTGAGGGTGAAGAAGCAGTGAATCCTATAGGAGTCACAGGCTCCGTGAAGAGTGTGTTAGAACTGGGGCTGTGTGTGAACAATGAACAGAGAGCTGTCTTAAGTGCTTTTTAGTAAAGTTTTTTTTTTTCTCAGTTGGGCTTTTGTGGTATCTAAGTATTGTTGATTTAATGACCCATGAACCCTAGACAAGAAGTCTTCTCAGAGGTATTGACTCCATGGGGCTAAGTCTTGAAAGGTAACCCTAGGGCACATTGTTTTAAACCAGCGTAATGTTGTGGGGAGGCAGAGTTTAAGTGAGGTTAGGCATGCCCATTTTCCTTTGAACATGACCAAGCAGGGCATACAGCAGGTATTTTAGTAAAGTAGCTGGGAAACAGGCAGAACGATTTTCTTGGATCATGTGAGATCCTTCTTGAAAAATTCTAAAAGCACCCAGTTACTACCCAAGCAAGCATTCCGAGGTTTCTTTTCAAAGGAAAATGGCCTGTTCTGCCTTTTTTTTTTTCTTTTTTAAACTCACAACTTCACTTACCATCTAAATTTAAGGAAAGGCTTCCTGGAGAAAGTCGAGTGATGAATTTCTTTCATTTATTTAAAGTAGTCTCTGGCGTTCCTGCATATCTGAGGGATTAAAATGAACTGCTTAACAGTAGCTTGAAAGTGAGAAAGAATCTTACGGAGGCTAATAAGACATCTTAATGGTTTGCATATGCAGAGGATAACCTTAAACTTGAATTTGATATTTCACGTTGCAGCTCACAAATGAGCTGCCTTTTATTCAAAGAACCAAGCTGTCTGTTTCCGAGTGGGTGGGTGTGTACCCAGAGCTGGCGCTGTGTTGGTTTTGTGCCCTGTAAGGTTGACACAGGCAGTGGCGACTGGCGGCCACACCGGGGCAGCCTCTCCCCTGCAGGCGGCCAGGCCAGGCAGATCGGCTCCGGGGAGCAGACATCGTAGCCAACCAAGTCCGGCTTGCTGGGGTGGCCAAGAATGTAAGGGGGTCTAGAAACATCCATATTTCCCCCTTTAACAATTACTGCGAGTTCAGGGCTCTAGGTAAAAAGACCATGGGGAAGGAAAATGAACTGAGTGGGGTTTTCTTTTTTCCCCTGGGGGAAATGCCTTCAGCCCCCTCCCCCCCCCAAATGCCCAGGTCACCGGTTCCCCAAAGCGGAGGGCAAGCGAGAGACGAGGGTGGGTCAGCTCGGAAGATAAGCCCACGTTCGCACCCGCCGCGGGCTGACCTGCGGTGCGGCGGGGGGAGCCCGGGAGCCACTCTGGAGGCCTGGGGGGCGGGGTGGGCGTGGGCGCAGAACCCCACCACCCGGCAGCCCGCGGCCTGCCCCCAAGCCCGGCCTGTGATTGGCTTGGGGGGCGCGTGTGCCCGCCCCGGCGAGGCGGGGAGGGTCCCCTCTGGGCGCCGGGTGGGAGGAGGCAGAGGACTGGGCGGAGAGAGCGGGGGCCGCAGGGAGCGAGCGAGGGGGCGGGCGAGCCGGGTTCCGGAGATCGGAGAGCAGGCTCGG
>NC_043713.1:16700951-16885011 GCF_006229205.1 Suricata suricatta | reverse complement strand
GGCGCAGGCAGCAGCCGGAGCGCGCGCTCGGGCTCCCTCACCTGCCGGCGCCCGGCGGCTCCCCCGGCTGGACGCGCGCAGGCCGGGCGCGGAGGAGGAGAGGAGACCGGCCGCCGGCGCCGCAGCCCAGCCGCCCGGGAGCGCTCTCAGCCCTCGCGGGGCGCCGGCTCCATGGCGACCGGGCTCGGGGAGCCGATCTACGGACTTTCGGAAGACGAGGTGAGCGGCGTCCCCTTCTCTTCAGGGACTCCCCGGGGAGTTCCTGCCCCGCGCCGGCAGGGGGTGGGGACCCTGCCGACCCCTGGGGTGCGCGTCTCCAGTGCCTGCGGCGGAACCTTACGGGCGGGTGTGCCCTGCGGCAGGGGCATCGGGGGGGGGGGGACGGTGGTCTTCGGACCGGCCCGACGATTGCGCCCCCAACCCCCAAGCGGTGCGCATTGTTTGTAAATAAAGCGGCGCGACGCCCCTGGAGCCGGGGTTCGCCCCGCTGCTCCCCGCTTTGGGGGGTGGGTGGGAGGAGGGCTCGTGCGCCTTTCTGGTCGCCTGTTCCCCCTCCTCTCCCAGCGGCGTCTCCCGGGCTGTTGGGCAACTTTCCGCCTCTCGCCCCCCAGCCCGGGAGTCCATGATGTGTGTCACGTCTGGGTCTCGGCTGGGGGCCCGCGCCGCGCAGGGGAGCCCGGGGCCGCGGAGGAGCCTGAACGGTCTCCCCTTGGAACTTTCCAGCGATCGAGTCAGCAAGTGCTCCTGTGCTTATCACGGTGGGAGTGGGCGACACGCTCGAGCTGGGTGTGTCTGTCCCCCCCGGCTTGCAGAGTCGAAACCGGGAGTGTGGATCTCGGGGTCTCTTTGGTGGGGGAGGACGGCTAGCGTGGTGGCAGGTGCTGCTGGAAACTTGGAGGAAGCTTATAGCCCTGCCATTTTTTTCCCCCTTCCTCCCAAGGATTCAAAGCCCAGCACCTCCGGGGTAGGTGGAGAGACAAAAGCTCAATTGATCTCTTTTATTAATAAAGCAAATCAAATAAGCCACGCCCCCAAGGCTGCCGGTTCGACTGGAAAGAGCTTTGTTTTCCCCCCCACTCACTCCTCGCAGATTCCCACTCCTCCTTTTCGAAGCGATCCTGGTAAATCGCTGCTGAGCTCGCTCTCGACCAGCCACGCTCGGCTCTTATTGGTGTGTTGCGCTGCCAAAAGGGGGGGTGGGTGGGAGGCCTGTCGCTGGCGCGGCGTGACCGGCTGGCTGGATGGAGCAGGTAGGAGGGGTCTGCCATCTGGCGGGGTTCGCGCTCAGGTCTGCCTCCCCTTTCGAGAGGTGAATTTACAACCCATGAAGCATTACTCAGCAGGGAGGTATTTCCTATCCTGGTTGTTCATTTCATGAAAAGTTGATGCCTGGAAATGCAAGGATTTCTGGCTTTCTCTCTTTCTTCCTCTCCTTTCTTTTCTGAGGTCCCCTCTTTTCTCTGGGGTTGGGGGTGGGGTTCATGGAGAGGCTATTATCTAGACCTGCCCACGTTATGGCTTCTCTCTCGCCAGCTTTCCTGCTCTGGTATGGGGTGTGTGTGCGCGCGCGTGCTTTGTAAGTGTGTAATGGAGTAGTTATCTCTGGGTGGGGAGGGTGTTTGGGGGCATGACTTTTTTTTTTTTCTCCCTTAACAGCTAGGAAAAGCTTGCTGTGGTGTGTATTTTATCAAAGAATGATCACAATGCAAATAATGTGTGATTTACGTTTTCGATTACTTTGCCATGCTGTCCTCGGGTAAAATAATTAACCTTTTTGGAGCAGTTACCTGGGGATGGGTGCAAAGCACCATTGTTTCTTTTACCCAGGGGGTTCTGCTTTCCAGGCTCTTGTCCGGGAGCTTCTTCCCCTTTCATTCTCTACTTCTCCATTTAATGAGCAGCGGTAGATGGCAGGCAGTGAGCTTTCAGGATGGTACTGAGTGAGATACTGACATTCCTAAACAAAGGGCTTTTGAGGTATTGTGGGGAAGACTGCTGCATTTCGTCTTGGGTCTCTGTTTTTTTTTTTTTTTTTAAATTACATGATTTTTAAAGCTCCCTGAAAAAAAAATATTACTATGAAGAGTGTTTTGGGAAATTTAATTGGATCAAGGAATCCTGTGCATGTCCCTGTTGTTTATTATTTGTTTACATTTACATCCAGTGTCCCCACCTACCTAGAGCACATCTTGCCACTTTGCCCAGTTAACACAGATCTTCTTAACTGGTGTCCAGTGTGAGAGCAGCATATGTATGACCGGGTTCATTCCCTCAGGTTGCCAGGGGGGCGTCTGGGGCTGTATGGGCATCAGCACGAGGTGATGAAGACATTTTATTGATTGAGTGGTGGTTGTGTTGCCAGGACTATTTAGATCCCTCCCTCCCCCGGCCTGCACGTTATATTAGAAAAGACAGGTCACATCTGTTGTATTTTTTCAGCTTCCCCTACCAGTGAGAAAAGAAGGCAGGGCCGTTTTGATGACTTCCCATTTCCATGGTATTTGCTTTATATGGGAGGTTTCGCGCCGTCAGGTTACCCTTTGGAAAAGCAGGGAATGCCTTCGTAGAATATTAACAAATTGTGGAATCTGCACAGCTTGTTTTGTCTCTCTGAGCTGGTCTGTGTAAGGAAACAAATGACAGATTTTAACAGGCTCTTAGAGCAGACTGGCTGATGACACCCAACGGCAGGGCTGATTTTCCGAGGCGTGTTGAACATGGGTGCCTGTCCGTCCCCGCACCTGCTGTGCCTGGGGACATCGCACAGGGGGTTTTGAGTGCCACAGGGCCATTTTCTATGCCTCTTAGCAAAATGGGCGTCCATGCCTAGCACATTTCTTAAAAGTGGGTTTGTATTTTCATCAGAAGTTGCTGGGAAAGCATTGTGTGTTTGGAGTGCACTTAAGTTCCACATCCGCTCTCAGAAAGCTGCTTTAGCTCCAAGCACTGCTGCTACCAGAGCGTTGGAAGCCAAGACAGCCGCTCCTCGGGCTCTCCAGTTTGTGGAATGGGAGGGACTACATGTGGGCTTTGCTTGTGTGAGCGCAAGGACTGTTTGTTTTTTGTGTTTTTCTGGCTAAGGTTCCTCAGTGAGCTAATGTTCATATTTACTGGTTTAAATCCGGTCACTGTAAGGAGCCCAAATTTGAAATTGCCATCAGGCGTAGGACTTTTGGCGTTAGATTTGCAAAGTAGCGAAATTTGTGATTCAGGGCCCAGCGTCAGATTTGGTTTGGAATCAGAGGAGTTGGACTAGTTGCGTCTGGCTTGGTTCCTTTTTGTTTTTTGTTTTGCTTTGTGTATTTATTTATTTATTGGCAATCATGCAGCACATTTAGGAGTTTACTTGGGAATGTTACTGTTCATCTTCTGAAATCTTTTCTTACAACATCTTTGAAAGGCATCCTTTATGGAGGAGATTTCTACTGGGTGAAATATTTAAGTCTGAATGACAGCTTTCTTATTAGATGTGGCATTTTTTTTGGTGGTTGCAGGGAGGTAAATGGCATAGAAATGAAGGCCAGAGGGGCATGGGGTAGTACTTTGACACCCTCCCTCTGTATTTTATGCAGACCAGAATAGTTGGCAGTGGTTTCATATGCTTTTTTGTACCTAGCACTGTGTTAAGCCCGGATGTACGCGTCTCATTTAATCCTCACGAACCCTCTCTGAGGTGTGCTAAGATTTGCAGATGAGCCACGGAGGCTCAGAGATGTTAAGTGATCTGCATAGGAATTTACTGAATAGGGATTTGAACCCAGTTCTTTTGATCACACAGCCCTAGGTTTGAACATACTTCCTCTCTTCCAAGTTATCTTGAAAGGTTTTCATATCTAGGTTGTTGAGGTTAATTCACAAGGGCGATAAACATCAGGAGTTGTAAACTGAATGGCCTCCAAGTCTGAATTGGCCAGGAGGCTTTCTTAGTATATTTTCTTAGGTGCCAGGAGGCTCTCCATTGTGTCTTAGATCTTGGGAGTTTTTACAGAAAATGGTAAAAATCTGACCTCATTGGGGCTCCCTTCTCACCTGGCAACAATTAGTGGGTCCTCTGCTGCTCCCCATTTTGGGCTTCTCTTACTCATTTGCCTATAATTACCTCCTTCATAACAAACACTGAAGATGTGCATAGGTTGCTCGTTAACATAAGTATATTTTCTTTAAGATGCTGTCAACTTTCGGGTGCCTGGTGGCTCAGTTGGTTAAGCATCCAACTTCGGCTCAGGTCATGATCTCACAGTTTGTGGATTCCAGCCCCATGTTGGGCTCTGTGCTGACAGTTTAGAGCCTGGAGCCTGTCTCCGGATTCTGTGTCTCCCTCTCTCTCTGACCCTCCCCTGCTCATGCTATCTCTCTGTCTCTGTTTGTCTCTCTCTCAAAAATAAATAAAACAAAAAAAATTTTAAAAACATGGTGTCAGCTTTAAGATGCATCATTATTTTATGTACCACTAAGAAAGAAAGAAAAAAAATTGCTGTCACACTGTGCTGTACCGCTAATTTCCTAAAGCGTCCTTATTCCCGGATGTTTTAGAATTCTGGCTCTGATTAGAAACCTGAGATAACCCTGGGCCGTCAGTTTCAAATAATACGCCAGGCATTTGACACTTTCAAGTCAGTTGCTAGTCAGCTTTTTGCCTTGCTGTTACTGAGAAAGGGGGAAGCCTATGGGAAATGCTCTTAACTGGGCATTGGCAGAGAAGAAACAGGGAGCCCACAAGAGAGGCCACCTGAGTAGCCATCTGTAAGTAATTCAGAGGAGTCGTTAATTTTTAAAAAGTGGTCCCCGTGTGTTTTCAAGAGATTACTTGAGAAACCCTGTGTGCCATCTTTGTGGCCGGGCAAAAACGATCACATGATTGCTTTTGGAAATTATGTTAGATACTGTTTGCATCTAAGGGTAGATGCTGAAAAGCAGCTTTGAAGAGGGAGATAAGACTTGCCCATTTGTTCCAAATCCAAGTGCTTGAATCAAGCCGAGCAGGGCTGGCTGGTATGCTCTGTGCCCAGGACATGGGCCGACCCCAGTGACAGTCTGTGACATGATTGCTACCAGTTAAGAAAAACCCTTAAAGGGCTTAGGTTTTATTATGACATTTAAAAGCAGATTTTTAAATTTTTTTAATGTTTGTTTATTTTTGAGAGAGAGAGAGAGAGAGAGAGACAGAGTGTAACCAGGGGAAGGGCAGAGAGAGGAGGAGACACAGAATCTGAAGCAGGCTCCAGGCTCTGAGCTGTCAGCACAGTGCCTGAGGCGGGGCTTGAACTCACAAACCATGAAATCATGAGCCGAAGTCAGACACTTAACCCACTGAGCCACCCAGGCACCCCTAAAAGCAGTTTTATAAATTGGCAAATATAATGTATTGTCTTAAGTTCTACTCTTGTTAGATTTTTAATTTTTTTCAGGAGTCTTATGGAATTTGTAGAAATCGACATTTTAACTTATATCCTATTCAGTTTTATTAAGTCAGAATGTTTTGAATTCTCTCATTACTGAATAGCAGTTTCCTTAAGGAATAAAAAATAATTTTGCTCTAAGGGGTGAGACAGTGGCAAAACAGGAGTCCTCAGACAATCCTGGTTTCTTTACCATAGCAGAATTAAAAAAAAAATTTTTTTAAGGTTTATTTATTTTTGAGAGACAGAGACAGAGCACAAGTGGGTGAGGGGCAGAGAGTGAGAACGAGATAGATAGAGGTAGAGAGAGAGGACCCCCCCCCCCCCCGCCAGCAGGCTCCAGGCTCCAAGCTGTCAGCACAGAGCCTGATGCGGGGCTTGAACCCACAGACCGTGAGTTCATGACCTGAGCTAAAGTCGGACTCCTAACCCACTGAGCCCCCTAGGCGCCCCCACCACAGGAGTATTTAAAGGGAAGTGGTTGAATGGTAGTTGGGCATCCCCTCAGTGAGGACCCACACCACCAGGAAACTTCCTTGCAGAGTTGTTCCTTGATTTTGGGAACTTGATGCTCCCAAAGTAAGGAGGACTCTCCCGGAAGAAATTCCCTGGCATTAGAGAATGAAGCCACACGTCACTGAGGGGAGAAACCTTATGCTCACTGCCTGGTTAATGGCCTTCCCGCGTCGTGCAGTTCTTAACGCAGCAGCAGGGTAGTAGAGAAACAGATCAGTTTCTCTGACAGATTGAGATCCTCTTAAAACTCTTATTTTGAGTTAAAAGATCTGTTTGAACACATTTTATTGGTGCCGTTGAATTTTGGGTCCTGTGTGAATAGGAGGGTTTCAAGTGTTCTTGATGTTGTAGGTCTTTGAAGTGTTTTTGCCTTAGTGATCTCTTTAATTGGTAATAAAGCCAACTACACGTTGATCTTTTGACAATCCGTATTAAAAGGATCAATATAATATGTGGATAATATAATGATGAAAATCAGTATTCGGATACTAGGCTTGGTGAAGGCTGGGAGAAGGGTGACCAACTGTTATTTTCCGTTTTTGTATTGTGTCTTTTCCAGGTCACTGTAAACAAATGTATCTCACTTTCTGACTATAGGTGGCAATGTTTGTACTGTTTAATGACGCTGCCCCTGGTTCGGAGTTGCTCATTGGTGGAATGTAGAAATGAGAGCCGAACCTAACGTAGGGATGAAGATAAAGTAGATTCAGAAACCAGTATTTTCCTACAAACTAAAAAAAAACCAAACAAACCAAAAAAACCTAAAGTGATGTTTGTCAACATGAGGAGTATCAAGAATCATCCTTTTCTAAGAGTATATTAAGTTAAATATATATAATTAAATATATATTAAGTATTATATATTATATTAAGTATATAAATATATATTAAGTAACATATATAATTAAATATATATTAAAGTGTATATTAAATTAAACCCTTCTCCAGAGTATATTAAATTTAGAAGAGGGAAGGCATTTGGATCTGGGGAAAAGCCCCCACAAACACACATACACTCGGAAACGGTCCTTCTGTCCTTTCTTCTTGGGTGCATAGGGACTTCTGAATAATGCTTTTATACGGACTGTTCTGGAATTGCCATCATGGGCTTTGAGAAGGAACTAATAATTATCACTACTCCCGGGTGTTTGATTGCTTGAGATCTTGATTCCTGAGGTAAGACTGTGGCTCAGCTTCTAGCAGAGAGAAAATCAGTGGTAGAAAGATCTAGAACACTTATTTTATGAATTTATAGGACCACGTTCTAGTTGTAATGTTTTGTTCTGACCCCGAGTGGCCCGAACCCTGGCGTTTACTGTAATACCTTTAGGTGAGGAAAGCTACCTTCCGTAAGTGTGTCTGGGGTAACCAGCTTAAATATGACACTCACGTTGACTTTTTGTCCCTGACTCCAAGGTCCTGTATTGATTCAGAACTTGCCAAGTTTAATGGTGAGACTATCTGATTCCCTCGCTGTCACCGCATTCAGTGTTGGGTGACTTTTTGGCAGGCAGGCATCCACTGAGAGCTCTTGACTTTTTATGCCTCCTCTTCCCCAAGCAAAAGGGGCCATTGAAAAGTAACTTTGTTTTTAGTGTAAAAGGCTGCGGTGTGAAGTCCACCCTGTGAAGGTGGCACTTCGAGGGGCTTATGGGGCCATCGATGGTCAGGGTCATGTCCCATCGCGGACATCATGGCTTCCCAGGCGCACTGGAGCGAAGTTTTGATAGATCACTTGAGTGGCTCGGGCACGTGTCCACCCACCTCCTGCCACCAGGTTGAGGCCGCATGCTTTTTCTGCTTCTGCGTGTGACTGGCTACCTCCAGACCTGAGCGGGGACCCTGTGGTGCAGTGACAGGGGCTCACTTGTGTATGTGAACCTCAGTCTTGGCCTTCGTTAGCACATTTTGTTTCCTGGTTTCAGCAGCATTCAAGGCCTGGCCCTTCCTGTTCTCTTTGGATGAAACTCTGGATCCTGTTTTGTAGTGTGTCTTTTAGGGCACTCTGTGAAGCTGGCCTTGAACGGTGGGTTTGGCGTTGAGGTGGCCTTCATAGCGAGAAAGAGCTGCAGTTGGGAAAGATCGCCTGCGTGCTCCTCCCGGTGAGAAGTCACGCCATCCCACCTCCAGGAACACCTTTTGGGGGTTAACATCTTAAAATGCAAACCTCGTTTTGCTCCATGATCTGTAAGACTTCAAGTGTTAATGTACATCTTGGCACCTGTGTTGGAAGTCACAGTGCGAGGACTCTGGTGAAGATGAGCTTGGGTCACAGGTAACATAGAAGATGAAGATCTTTATTAGTTTTTCCTGCTGAAATGATGATGTTTTCTGAATAGGTTAGTTTCACTTAACATGTGGAAGTCTTTTTTAAAAAAATTATTTATTAATGTTTTATTTATTTTTGAGAGAGAGAGAGAGAGAGAGACAGACAGACAGACAGAGAGGGAGAGACACAGAGAGAGAGACGAGAGAGACAGAGAGAGAGAGACAGTGTAGAAAACAGGGGAGGGGCAGAGAGAGAGGGAGACACAGAACCAGAAGCAGGCTCCAGGCTCTGAGCTGTCAGCACAGAGCCTGACGTGGGGCTCGAACCCACGAACCCTGAGATCATGACCTGAGCTGAAGTCCGACACTTAATTGACTGAGCCACCCAGGCGCCCCAAGTTGTCCTTTTTTTTTTTTTTTTTTAATGCTGGAAGTTATTTTGGTCTGGTGGTTTCCACCCGCTTCTTCCAAAAAACAAAAGCAAGCCTAAGCTATTTAAGGAATTTGCTTAGTAAGCACTCAGTGTGTATCTCACGGAACTCAGAGCACCACATACTCACTCTCGAATCTCCCGATTACCTTTAGAACCGTGTATGTTGAAAACCCAGCTTCCTTTTCTAGGGCTCCGGGGTTTTCTTTCTCTGTTAATAAGTGATTCATCCTGAGGTGTTCTCACGGTGCCAGCTTGATCTTTGGCAGTTTGGGTTGGAAAGGGGAGCGAGTGTGAGGTTTCAAGAAGCAAAACTGGGACTCCATTCGCTTCCTTTTATCCTCCTCCAGTTCCTTTTGTGCTGTGTGGATTGTGTGTGATAATTGGATGCAAATGTAATTGGAGTCTGGCTGTTTTTGAACTTTGAACCGGCTGTACGTCCCGCCCAATTGTTAGTAACTCCGGAGGAGAAATGGATGTGGATCTTGAATTAAGCACTATCTGAAGGGAGCTGACCCCTGGGTTGATTTTGTGTTGTAGAAATCAATAATTGTGATATTGGTATGTGCTGTGCTGCCTGCCTTTGGAATAGATGTTTTAATTTCACCGACTGTTCTTAGTGGAAGGGAGCACTCTGAGCTTGGTGGCTGGTGGGGTGGGGAGATCCTGGAGAGTATTTAATAATGTGGAGATGTCCCTCATGTGTTTGGAAAAAGTAGATTACAAAACTGGGGGTGCAGTGCAGTCCTATTGTGGTTAAAAGTATTTATGCATGGAGGGGCCTCTGGGTGGCTTAGTCCGACTTTGGATCTCAGCTCAGATCTTGCCCTGTGTTGGGCTTTGCTCTGGGTGTGAAGGCTGCTTTAAAATATAAATGTGTGTGTGTGTGTGTGTGTGTGTGTGTGTGTGTGTGTGTATATGCATAGAAAAAATGTAACTGGGAAAAAATGTATCCCAGGATGTCGATGGTAATTATCTTTGAGTAAAGGGATTATTGGTAACTTTCATCATCTTTTTATTTTTTTAACTTATTTTTTAGTTTTTTAATAGTTTATTGTCAAATTGGTTTCCATACAACACCCAGTGCTCTTCCCCACAAGTGCCCTCCTCCATCACCACCACCTCTTTGCCCCTCTCCCCCTCAACCCTCTGTTCGTTTTCAGTATTCAATAGTCTCTCAAGTTTTGCGTCCCTCTCTCTCCCCAACTCTCTTTCCCTCTTCCCCTCCCCCGGTCCTCCGTTAGGTTTCTCCTGTTCTCCTGTTAGACCTCTGAGTGCAAACATATGGTGTCTGTCCTTCTCCGCCTGACTTATTTCGCTTAGCATTTCATCATCTTTTTAGATTTTACTTATATTTTTCTATATTTCTACAGTGAACTTTTTCTTAATATGAAAGTAAATTTAAGAGTGAGGGAGAGAGAAACCTCCCAAATGCATGTCGCATGTTAATAGGCTTCGGGTAAAGATGAGAGCATTTGGTCAGAACAGATACTGACAGTGTGTGTTCAGTCGAGCATATGTTCATCAAGGGCCCGCTGTGTGCTTTGTATTTAAGGATATCGAGGTCGGTGCATTGCCTCTCTTGGCTTTTAGGAGCTCCCCACCCATGTGGGAAGTTGTGGGATAGGTGAAGGGAGGACTGGACTTTTTTTCCAAAAAAAAAAGGTGGGGGGACCAGTAAATTAGACTTATTTTCATTTAGAGCACAGGGGTTCATTTCGTCCACCATGGACACTTAAAATTTGGATTTTTGTCCTTTTGTGCATTACACTTGCATAATGAAAATGGTGGGCTGTGTGTACTGTCAAAACCAAACTGAAATCGGTTTCTCTTTTTGTGCCTTCAGGTTTTGAGTCAGTCTTGTTGCAGCACTGAATAGTTTTAGATGTCCAAAGGGTACTTGAACACAGCTGTAATCATCTGTGCCAATATCTAAGTATCTTGAAACTGCTCTTTATTTTGCCTTCGAGCTGACTTGTAATGTCCATTCATCTGAATATGTTTCGCGGTGGTCCCTTCCGGAATGAAAGGGGGCAATTGACAAATACCATGTTATGGCTGATCTGACGATTGGGTTTTTGTGTGTCCCTCTCTGCTTTTACTATTTCTGACCTGAGGATGCATCTTGCAGTTGGCATGAGTGTATGATGTGGTGGTGGGCTCCTGCCCTCACGCCACACCCCCCTACCCTCCTCCACCCAAAGTTACAGTTTACAGATATCTCAGAGTTGTGGTGCTTGAGTTGGCCAATCTCAATTTGTGTATTATGGCAGCCCGTGCATTATGGTAGATTATTGATAGTTGGCATGGAGACTGATGTTATCTTTCGTGTTCAGTTACACTATGTCTGTTCGGTGCCCACCCAGACAGCAAGGACCTGTGCCAGCTCTGTGAGGTCATCCAGGAATCCGGTTCCGTTCTTTATTCCATTGTCTAAAGCCTGACCATTTTCAAAGACCTTATTGGTCTGAGGGTGGCATCCAGAGCTATGTTCTTTTTTCCTACTTGCAGAGGAAAGAGAATGGCCTCTTGGGTCTTTTTGTTAAGATTAAAGGAATTTCATTTCCAGAAACACCCAGGCAATCTCTTATGTCCCATTGGCCACGAAGGCTTTGATCTCATCTTTTTTTTTTTTTTTTAATGTTTTATTTAGTTTTGATACAGAGAGAGACAGAGCATGAGGGGGGAGGGGCAGAGATCAAGGAGACACAGAATCTGAAGCAGGCTCCAGGCTCTGAGCTGTCAGCACAGAGCCCGACTCGGGGCTCGAACCCACGAATGTGAGATCATGACCTGAGCCAAAGTCAGAGGTTTAACCGACTGAGCCACCCAGGTGCCTCGATGTGTTCATCTTTTAACAGCTTCTGGCAAGGAGGGGTGGGATTACCTCTATTGCTCCGCCCCTTGAGCTGAGGGGAAGCTTGTGATGGCCCCTCAGTCCACCCATTGGGTAATCGATCCACCTTCTGATATATGCATCTTCAGAAATACCCATGGCTTCCTGAAATCAGGTGCTCCCTTCCCCTAGGGAGGCAACCCCCATCTTCATCTGAGTATTGCAAGGGTCTCTGGGTGGGCTTCTGCACTCACGCCACACGCCACAAGGATATACAGTCCCCTCTCTTACACCTGAAAGGAGTTTTTTTTTAGTGATCTAGTCCCTTATGGCTAAATAGATGGGGTCCCCCAAACGTCAACCTGCAATGATGAAGAAAGAACAGGTCGCTACAATAAGTCTCCCGTTTGGAGAGGGTGAAAATAAGAAAACTCTCAGCATGCTGGCCTCTGGATCAGGAATAGCAAGGCGTCCTTGGCTTGGTCTGCTAGGCTGGCAGCTTTCGGCTCTGCTGGATCATGCCCAGTGTGGGATTCTCCCATGGTCCCTGTCCTCTGCAGCTGCACCTGGACGGGACCGGCCCTGGCAAACTGCCTCCTCTTGGGTCCTGCTTGGGCGGGAGTTTGAGACTTTAGGGCTGTGTGTCTAAAGATTGAACAGCCACAGGCCGGGGCCAGCTGACCTGGGTATTTGGCAGTCTTACTCCTGTGAAAACTTAGGTACTGAGTTCGTTTGTGTTGAGTCAATACCTTGAGCTGGCAACAGAGCCAGTGACCTTATCTAGATGGAGTCCCAGGTTCTGGGAATTTCTGTGTCTTAGCGCCAGGTCTCCATGCCCTGTTCCTCCCCTTTGCTTCTGCTTCCAAGCAGTGTGAAAGCCTCATATGAAGAGGCACACCATTTGGATCCAACAGACAGCTAGGCCCTTGAACCCATTCTGCTTTTGCTCTGCTGATTCAGAATGACCAACGTCCCCGGTCTGGGATGGTGGGGCACACAGGACCCTCCACTTGTTCCCCGACTCCGCCATTTCAATTTTTTTTTAATAGCACTTCTTTTTATACAGAATCTGTTAGAGTTAGGGCTCGTGATTGCAAGCAACCGTGACTGATTCTAATGAATTTAAACAGAAAGGGATTTATTGAAGGCATTTTGGGTAGCACGGAGTACCTATCAGGCTGGAGAGCCAGGTTTGGGCAGAGGCAGGGGCCAAGGGGGCTGGGCAGCCCAAATCACAGTGCAGGCCCTGGGGCTCCCCGACACTGAATGCCACCTCCGACACCGTTCCACACCTCTCTCTGGATGCTGTGTGGTGCGGCTGCCTCACTCTCCTTTGGTGGTCCCACAACTGCTCTCGGGCTGTGTGATTCCTTCACAGTGACCCAGACATTGTTGTGCTCACAGTTCTGGTTTATTACAGTAAAAGGATATAGAGCAAAATCAAAAGGAAGAGGTGTGTAGAGTGAGGTCTGGGGGAAACGAGGTTGCCAGCTTCCAAGAGCCCTCTCAGGGGTGGCACATGGTGTGCGGGGGTCCCCTAGCAGCCGCTGTGACAGTGTGTGTGACAGCATGTGTGAGACGTTGTCCATCAGGGAATTCACGGGGGACTCGGTGCCTAGGGTCTTGTCGGGGACTGGTCATGCGAGAGCCCTCCACCTGGCACGCACTGCAGTTCCAGACCCAGGAAGGAACTAGGCGTTCGGCGTCAAGCACATGATGGGCACGGTTTGGGCACAGTTGGGGCACACTTCTCCTTTCGGGCAAGTTGTGGAAGGACCCGTTTACCATTCACGTTCCCAGACCCCAGCCAAGGGCCGACCTTGAACATGGGCCTTTCCAAGGAGAGCGGCCCGGGGCTCCATTGCACTAATTCCCTCTACTCACTGCCTCTTGGCGTCCCTGGCGGCCAGTCTCAGGCCTGTGCCAGTGATCCTTGCTGCCGTGGGCGGAGGATGTGGGGGTTTGTTCCTCTTTTATTTTTTTTTTAATTTTTAAATTTATTTTTGAAAGACAGAGATAGAACATGAGTGAGGGAGGAACAGAGAGAGAGGGAGACACAGAATCTGAAGCAGGCTCCAGGCTCTGAGCTGTCAGTACAGAGCCCAATGCAGGGCTCAAACTCACGAGCAGTGAGATCATGACCTGAGCTGAAGCTGGACGTTTAACCGACTGAGCCACCCAGGCGCCCCTACTCCTCCTTTTTTAAACATTTGGTTTCTGAGGGGGGCGGGGAGCTGGGCCTGGCCTCCCACTAGACCTCACCCGGGGTGGCACCCCAGAATGTGGGAATGGGTTTCAGGTGCTGGGGGCCCTGCATTCCCCTCTCTCAAGGAAGACCCAGCTGAGCACCAGTCAGGCCCGTTATAAATGCGGATTGAGTGGCTGCAGTAGCAAGGTGAGGGGGTGCATGTTTGGAGCATTTGCCATCCCTGCGTCACGGAGGGGCTGTGACATTTTTTTGCAAATTCTGTGTCCTTCCTGGGGATGCTGTGTGTGGCCCAGGTGCCGTAGATTGGCGGGCGCTCTCTAGGGACCGATGCCCTCGTAGGGGATATGATAGGGATTCGGCTGAGACTGAATGAGATGCTTTCAGCTGCTTGAGGTTTGGGGACAGAACATTCCACACGGGGGGTGGGGGGGGGGTGGGGAATAGCAAACATGCAGGTGGGGCTGGATGAGCTGGAGGAACAGCAGAAAACCAGAGTGGCTGGAGCCTGGGGGGCTAGCAGGCGGCAGGGTCAGAGGTGGGGGCACAGGGGACAGGGCAGGAGGGCCCGGCCAGCTTTGTGGAGGGCTGGGGTTTCCTTGGTGCCGTGGGAAGCCACCGGAGGATTCTCGGCAGAGGAGCAGCGGGATCTGATTTGCGACTTGAGGTGACCCCGGAGGAGGAAGGATTGTCGGAAGGACAGGAATGGACGCAAGCAGGGCGGCCAGTCAGGGACTCCGGGACTGGTTGGGTGGGAGGCGTGGCAAGCTGGGATTCGAGAGGGGACGCAGCAGAGCGAGGTGGAATGGAGGGACTCGCCTTGGAGTTTGGAGGAATGGCTGGGACTGGACAGTTACCGAGACACAGGATTTTGGTGTGGGTGGGAAATCAGGAGAGCAGAAGGTCGGTCTGTGCTGATGAGGCTAAAGGGAGTGCGTCCGTGGAGCATCCGGGTGATGCCAACGGGCAGGTGGATGTGAGCATCTAGAACCCGGCCACGCTCTCAGGACGGGGATGGGACGTGAGGGACATTGGCGGCTAGTTGACACCTGAGGAAGGTGAGGATTGGGGTGGAGGAGGGGCCAGGCCCTGGCTGAGGAGCATGGCTGGTGCTGTGGGGGTCCCATGACAGGAGGACGAGGCGGTCTTGGTGGCCCTGGCGGGAGCTGTGTCAGGAGGAGTGGGAATGGACGCCCTGGGGAGGCCACCTTTCGGAGGCCTGTGACTGCTGCAGAGCGAGGGCTGGGCCCTGGAAGATGTGTTCTGAGGTTGGGACACACCAGGGTGTACTTGTGTGCGGAGAGGGAGAAACTGAGGCAGAATGGGGGCTGCTTACGCAGTGAGGTTGGTGTGCTCACCGTTCTGGGGCTTCTGGGCCCCATGTGGGCCCTATGTGTTGGCATAGGTGCCCCTTGGGCTGCCTCAGGCCACGAGCGGTAAGAGGTCGGCGGTGGCCTCCTGCCCAGCGAAGCCAAACAGTGGTGGACGGGGCCGGGGAGGAGGTGGGTGATGAGACTCCCTTTCCCTGTAGCCGTGAAGGCATAAGGAGCACTGAGTCAACACGGCAGAGCTAGTGTCGCCGTCCTGGGCCCTGGGAGCCAGCCTCCCGGCAGCCAGGATGTAGACCTACTTAATGCCTCCTAAATGAAATCAGAACCCAGAAACGTAAGTCAGCAGAGAGGAGAATCAAGGGAGTTGTTTTCACCTTGTCACTGGAATGTCAGGCTTGACAAGTACTGTTCTAATGCACGGTTGATCGCCGCAGTTCACTTCCTGGTGGCCTCTGACCTCCTCTCTCCCGTTGCCCCAATGCCCTGAAAGGCTTTTATAGTCTTCTATTTCATATATTCTTTAAAGCACCTGCAGTCTTGTCAGAACGAGGTTGGTCTTAGAACACAAAGAGGCTAATCAGTGCAGGAAGGGACAGGAATGCCCACTAAGGGACAGTTGTATGGCTTGGACGAGGTGGTTTGGCAGATCCACATTCTGTAACCTTCTTGTCGCTCTGAGAAGGAGCAGCTTCTCAGGTGACCAGTCCTATTGTTGTGATTTTAACTCTCCTGGGCAACCAAGACCATGCCCTTCTTTGCCAGGCAGGCTGAATTCTAGACTCCGCAACATGATGTTTCGGGCGGTGCCCTGGGATGGACGAGGATGGTTTCGACAGTTTCTTTGCCCTTTGAAGAATCTGAGGAAAATAAAACCCAGCGGTGTCAAAGGCTCCACAGCGAGTCTGTGGCCTTCTGTTGGGTGTCTTTGCCTCTGGAGAGGCAGGAGGTCTTTTTACTTAGAATTTTATTCTTTATTTTCTTTCCCGCAAATTCTAAGTCAGTGCTATGGACTAGAAAAAGGGGTAATGTCTATAGGGTTCAAAAAGATTTCAAAAATGATTTTGGGGGATGCCAGCTGGTCTGAGGGTGTCTGATCTGTGGGTGCCTTGGATGGAGGGTGCACTCATGGGTCCTGATGTGCCGGGGATGGTGAGAGCCAGAGGCATGCGGCTCTGACCGGCGTGAGACAGGCGTGTGGATTACCCTCACACGTGGCAGTCCACGATAGAGTGGAAACAGCCGTCCAGGGCAGTGCTTTTGGGTCTGGGGCGTGAAGATAGGTGGAAAAGATGGGGTATCCAGCTTCTAACAGTGAGCCCTGAGCTGCGTTTTAGATAAAGATAAGCAAAACAGCTAAACTTCGAGCATTTTCTACATGCTGGGTACCGATAGGTGCAGTCTTGCCAAAACGAACTCCCCTAATCTTCACCTCAGCCCTTTGAGGTGGGTACTTCTGTCTCCATTTTATAGGGTCAGGAGGACAAATTGAGGCATGGGGTTGTTAATTGACTTGCTCACAGAGCTAGGAAGTGGGAAAGCTGGGACTTGAATCAAGGCAGCCTGGCTCCCAAGACGGTGTCCGTGTCTCCGAGCAGTTCTTTAGGGAGGGGTGGGGGGCACAGCCGAGACCTCGGTGGCCACACTGAAAGTCAAAGAGGAAGTGGCTGGGTGTGAACAGCCTGTGGACCTTGTCCAGGAGCTGGGTCCCCATCCTTGGAGGCACCTTGGGAAACCTGTGTCGCTTTGTGCTTTCCTGGTGCTCTCTCTGCAGCGAGGGGAGAGTGGATTAGACGTGACTAACAGCAGGAGGCCATGCAGCCCGGCAGAGATGGTGGTAATGACAGCGGATGCCAGCAAGGGGCATACATGCAGGTGGCATTTAGAGGGCAGGTGGCATTGGATGGGTTACCTGTTGATTAGGTGAGAAAAAGGACAAGGCTAGAACAGTCAGCAGGTTTCTTGTTTCAGAGGGCTACGTGGGTGGGAGGAGGGGAGAAACCCACACTGAGTAAACACCTTGTATAAAGGTTCTAAGCTGGGGGGTATCCCCCTCCAACACTTGGCAATGCCTGGCGATATTTATGGTTGTCACAATGTGGGAGGTACGACTAGCATCTAGCAGGTGGAGGCGGGGTCACTGTTAAACAACGTACAAGGCACGCAGCATCCCCCCCAACGAAGAACCACCTGGCCCCAGACGCCAGGATTGCCAAGGTTGAGCAATCCCACTCCGACGCATACCAGTTGTACATAGAGTTATCATTTAACCCATGGATGTTCTAAATCCTATCTTTCATATTTTTCCAATGAGAAAATGAAGGCCTGGGGGAACGGGACCAAAGCCGCAAAGCTAATCAGTGCCAGAGTCTGAACTTGAACCCCCGTCTTCTGTTTGTCAGGATCCAGTATTGCCTTCTGGGTTCTCCCTGCTGCGTTTATTTATCCCACACGGCGCTGCAAAGGCAGAGGCATGCCGGACTGTAGTGCTGGCTCCAGCTGGAGGAGGCAGGAAGGAAGGTGGTTATTTATACTCGGCTCCGCATCGGATCGAATAGCTCTGCATTTTCCGATCCTGAAGGTCTTACGGTGAGGATTTCACAGGAATACGATCATTTAGACGTTGGCTTCCCCCTGCAGATCTAAATATGGGAACATGTACTATCCTTTCCTTTAAAAACAAGTCCTGTTAATTTATGGTAAGAGAAAATGCAAAAATTGTAATTCCAAGCCCTGTTTATTCCCTGTGCATATGAACTATTGGCGGATCTCTTTTAGTAATTTAATTACTAGGCATCCCTTTGGGAAGGGATAACACGAAGAGGGGGAATTTGATGGATTATCTAGGACTGCTCTGGCTTTAAGGATAAATATAAAAATACATTGATTTGCCAGAGGTAAGGAGTCCTTTAGAGAATGAATTTTAGTGTGGTCTAGAATGACCAGACAGCTTTTGATCGCTCAGGATACAGTTGCTAATTTTCAAATGGGGTTTCTAATTTTGTCAGCTGCTGTCCACTGTCAGTGGTTCTCATCCAGCTCCAGCTCCAGGGCAGATTTTGGAAGTATGCAGCAGCCCTACTTGATAGCTCGGGAATTAGAGCTTTGGGACAGAGTTGAGTTCTGCTGGTTGAACTCTTCATCATAGCATATTATTGGTATTTTCAAGGTAATGTATTTGAAGATAGAGTCTTGGATGGTGATGTGAAAGGGGGCTGCCTCATGAAATCGAGATAGGAATCTTAGGGACATGATCTGTCTGTTCAGAGCAGCCTTTGTGCCGTGTAGTCTTACTATGTTGCTGGCCCTACAGTGCCCTGGTGCTTGTGCTCTTGGGACCATTCAGTGAGTGTGTAGTTTGTCCTTCACCCATTGGATACGTTGTCCTGAAACAGGTGAGACTTTACAGTCCAGCCAATGCTTCGGGGGAGTCCTGGTTGTCACCTTCGAATCTATTGCCAGTTCTGCTAGAAAGTAGATGCGTAAGAGGATCCTGAAGGGTGTTCCCATCATGCCATGGGGCAAGCCAACAGCAGGGCTGCAGGCCATATGTTGGGACAGTTCATGTTTTCATCATGGCACTGATGGATACAAGATCAGAGGGAAGATGGGAACAGCAGGACTTCCGGCTTGGTTGTTGGCTGCCATCTTAGCGCAAGGAGTTGCTAGCCTGGGTTACACCACCTTCAACACTGAACTTGTGTAGTTTCTGCCTTTCAGATACCTTGTTAAGGTTCACATGCATAACTCCAAAGTAGCCCTAGGACGTTTTGACAGATAAATTGAAGGCATGATCAGTGAAAGGAACCCTTCTAAATTTAGCTCAATATTGAGGCATAACCACCAAAATAACATGTTTATTCACTATATTAACGTTAATATTAGTGCCTAACTGATTGGGCTTACCTTTTCTCTGTCCCAAGATTTCCCAGCGAGGAGGACCTTATTATATATTGCTTGCCATGGGAAGAACAACCAGCTGTGTTTCCTTTCCCGGGATCAGAAGACCGCAGGCAACGTGATCTAGTATTCTCTTTTGAAGCATTTATGGAGTAGACCTCCTTTAGAGAGAAAACATTAGTGAGGACTCCACGTGTTGCCTTAAATTATTTTTCATTATAATGTTTCCTGAAATGTGTTCAAACATAAAAGGAGTAAACATGTTTATGGTACATGCATCACCATAATGATCACAATAACCAATACACAGATTCATTACAAGTCTAATTCCCACCCTAATACAGCTGAACTGGGATGTTAATGTGAGGCTGTTTGGCTAAAACCACAGCCATCGTCTGAGCCCACGAAGTCTGGCTGCCAGGACCGGCTTCTCCCTGACAGATCACACGCAGTGGAGTTGGGGGTGGGGTCATCATTTATTCTGTTTTCCTTTACTTCTGTTATTCAGACTTCTGTTGAACTATGTGCTAGGACACGAGGGCATGGTTGACTTAAAGTCGTGTGAGCTGGAGACAGAGTGGAACTACGAGCGCCATCTAGACCATGCGTACGGGCGCTGATGGAGGCTCCAGAAGTCAGTGGGAGTACGAGGCTACATGAGGTGGCCGTGTGGATGATCTAGAACGTGCTTGTATTAACGTGTGCAGGTCTTCACTGCTGGCGGCTTCCTGTGCAAGGTGTGGTCCTTGCTCCCAAACAGGGAGGGACTTCCTATGATGGGGTTGGGGGGAGCCTGTTTGGGAAGCCACTGTGCTCTGTGTGTTGGCTCCGCTGTCCCCCAGCCGTGATGTGTCCTCCTGTGGGGGACCCTCGCCTGCCTCCAGGCATGCGGCTGCATTGAGATTGTCAGTTACATTGACTGCATCCTAAGCCTTTCTTGCTCTTTGATCTTACCACAGATCTTGTCTTTTATAGATAGTTCAGTGCTGAAAATTTCCTTGGTAAAATAACAACAGTTCATTCAGTCTCCTCTTTCCATTCCTTAGCCACCCTTTTTTTCCACTGTCGCCATCAGATGACCTTGCTGGTTTTCCAAGGGGTAAATGCTTTTGTTCTGTTTTTTTTTCCCCTTTTTCTTATCTCTCTCTCTTTTTTATATTTTTGTCAAGGTGACCAGAAATCAATCACTGGTACCTCAGCTACACATGGCATTGTACAAGTTTCCAGATTCTCACATTAAAATAATTCCTTTCTCTCTTTGCTTTTAACCGGGGAGGACAATAAAATAAGGGACAAGGTATTTTCTTAACAGAATGGGCACTGCCATGCAAGGTGGTTTCTTGGGAGGCCTGGCCTTGACTCTTCCCCGGGTAACTATAGGGCAGTGAGTTTTTTTGTAATCCTTACTCTGTCAACACTGCCTTCTCAGCGAGGGTACTGTCCACATCGGCCTCATTACCTTCCAGTAACACCTCATCAAAATGGTCTTAACTGCATCCAGCACTGCTCTTAGTCACTGTGGTTGGCCTGGAAGCTGTTTCTAGAAATATAATTTGTCCCCCGGGAAGCATGCTTGCCCACCACTCAGGGTGTCGGGTGTGACAGGATACAGGCTCTGATGGCAACGCCTCCAGTAGAGAAGGTCTGAGAAGGGGTTGAATGACGACTTTCTGTGGATGTAAGTGTGTAGAGTCCCAGGGTGGCTGGACGGCATGCCCAAGTCCTTGGCGCCGTATGTGGAAGGAACCAGCCGCGTTCTCGAAGATGCAAGTCGTGTAGAGTTAGTATCAGGAAAGACAGCATAAATCTCTAACAAAAGTGAAAGCCGAAATTACTGAATTTTTGCACGATAGAAATATATACAAATCCCCCCTCCCCCCGCCTCGCCACGTTACTTCAGTTGTTTGTTTCCTGTTACATCTCGTGATATTTTTGGACGGCTTTTGTAAACCCTGTTTTGAAGCCTCCGTTTTCATAGAAGTCAGGTGGTTTGGGATTTTTCTTGGGACGTTGATTTCTAGGCACTAGGAAATTCAGTAACTGGCTGCGAGCAGTTTCTCATTCAAGGCTGCAATCTTGTTTGGGGGCCGTGTTGATGTTTGTGAGGTTTCTAAACTTAGATTCCTCATCTACACCCACAGTGGATTCAGAATTTGTCATCTTGAAAAGATCCTTGATATGCTCACCCATGTAAGCATTTTAAGGCCCTTTCTTTTAAAGTGAACTTAAAGGCACTTCAGTTTCTGCCAAGAAGGAACAGCAGTGATTGGATGAAAGTCCAAATTCACACATCACGCTTGCACGTGTCTGAACCCAATTTTGACACATATATGTGCATCTAATACCACAGTGACCTCAGGCTGCGAAGAGTGACAGTAAAGGGAGATGATAGAGTACCCTAGTATCCTTGGACCTGTTTGTTCTGAGGGTTATCAGGGAATGATCTAAGTCGACATTTTCTGGTTAAAGCAATGGCTAGGGGGAAAGTGGGGTGAGTCACTGTAACGGCCTGTGGGGGCACACCTGGCTTCCTTGGAACACCTGATAATGCCTGGCTCACCTGGACGCCTAGTACATGTGCCTGGGGAGGGTGAGGGCACACCTGGCTGCCCCTAGCTCATGTGACTGGTGTGGGGGGCTGTGGGGACCGCTGGGGTACAGCTAGATCACCTGGTGTACTTGATAGTTCCTGTGGACTAGGGTCTTTTTGCTAAGAAGTGAGTCTAAGCTAGGAAGTAGAGAGCAGCTCTGTGGGAAGTCTGCAATGCTTGCAGTGATTTTGGGACTGCCTGCATATACTGTCCTTTGGAGTACCTAATTCGTATTCCAGCGGAGCTGCGGAGCAGTGGAAGCCGGGAAGAAAGGTGCTACGCAGATTGGATGGAGGTGAAGTGAGGTGACCTGGGAAGTCAGCCCTTCTGAGCCCGGCTGGGAATGCAAGGACGCTAGATGACAGCTGGTGGCGGCAGCGGGAAGTGAAAGCGGTCCGTGCCTAGGTGGGGCACTGGGCTCAGGGGTGGGACTTGGTGCAGGGCAGCGGACTGCACTGTTAGGCAACAGGGCTGCACTGTTCTTAGACACAAAGAACGGACACGTTCCTGTTACTCCTCTCAGTCCCGACTTGTCTGCAGTTTTGCAGAGAAAAATGACTTGCTTGCCAAGTAGAGCTGGGTGAGGAAAAGTGTATATAGGATCCTGATTAGTGAAAAAGGAGATGAAGGTGAATAGATTCTCTCAATTACTGTCTTCTTTAAACATTTTTTAAAGTTTATTTTGAGAGAGAGCGAGCAGGGGAAGAGCAGAGAGAGAGGGAGTGAGAGAATCCCAAGCAGGCTTTGTGCTGTCAGCATAGAGCCCAATGTGGGGCTCGAACTCAGGAACCATGAGATCATGACATGAGCTGAAACCAAGAGTTGGATGCTTAACTGAGCCACCGAGGCACCCCTGATTAATGTCTTAAAATTTTTTTTTTAATGTTTGTTTATATTTGAGAGAGAGACAGTGTGAACAGAGGAGAGACAGAGAGAGGGAGACACAGAGGCCGAAGCAGGCTCCAGGCTCTGAGCTGTCAGCACAGAGCCCGACACGGGGCTCGAACTCACGAGCTGTGAGATCATGACCTGAGCTGAAGTCCGACGCTTAAGGGATTGAGTCACCCCAGCGCCCCACCCCTGATTGCCGTCCTGTGGTAGGTGTGACACATGGCCTTAGAATTGGTCTATGATACACTGAGCGGAAACCTACAAGGGAAAATGTCTGTTCCCTGCTTTCCTATTGCTCTTTTTTTCATCACTCATCAAAGAAAGGTAGACACTCGAGAGGTCAGTGAGGTGGACCGCCCTGGACCAGGCTTGGCACTGAAGTGATGGTCCCGTCCTAGTTGTAGCAGACAGAGTGGGGCCTCTGAGAGCACTGGATCTTTCTTTCTCCTTTTGAAAAGGACGTGTTTCTCTGTAACTCCTTGTTACACACTCTTCTCTAGAATGGTCTGTCAGGAATTGGGATGATCTCCCCATGCCCTTCCTCAGCAAGTGTTAACAGCACGATGGGCACAACTGTTAAGGCTTTATTTCCACAACTTTCCGAGTAGCTGAGTGCCAGCATGGCCAGGCTGGCAGTCCGGGCCACCATGCCAGGAATGGGCCCTCAGAAGCTGAAGTCTGTGTAAACCTAGCAGGTTGGGAAAGTGATTAAGAGGACTCTCGATTCTAATCATTTTCTCTTGCCTAAGCTCAGTGTTGGGACGTGGTCCTAGGGATTCCCCTGGAAGAAAACCTGGCTGGATAGAAAGCAGTGAGGATAAATTTTCCACATGTTTCTTATGCACTCTGTTAAGGAAGTAGCAGTCTCTCAGAACATGAAAGCAAAGTGTTAATGTTGTAATGCTGGGTGACGCAGTGACACCGAGTTTTCGATGATGGTAAACGTTCCACTAAGATTTTATGCCCAAAGAAAGAGAAGGGCCATAGAATTCCAGAATGGCAGAGTAAGGGCCTCTGAAAAGTTTTGCCATAAATGCATTGAGAACAGTGGCCAAAGTATCAATACCGACTTTTTCAGAACTTATGTAGCCAAAGACTTGCAGCCTCTGAGGAATACTTGTTCCAGAAAACTAATGAGATCTCTCAACAGGAACAGTGAACTGGTAATGTTTTAACTTGGGCTAATCCCATCCCTCCCTTGCCCCAGCTGTGTGGTGGCCTTTAAAGCTACTGGCCTTGCAAGTCTGGTAGTTGTGAAAAACAGTAGACTGGGAGCCACTGGATGGGGCGGAACACAACTTTGGAGCTCCCTAAAAGGCCCACTCGCAAAGAAATGTCACTGTTGGACTTGCCTAGCAGCTTGTTTGAAAGCTTCATTTTTAGAGCTTGTGTTCATTTGACCTGCCTCTGAGCTCATTTTGTGTAAGAGGCTCTACTCACTGAGTGTTTGTTGGAAAGACTCAGACGAGGTTGTTTAATCTCAGCTCCCAGAGATGGTCTTACTGGTTAGGGCCAAAAAGTAACCCAAGTATACTAAAAGAAAAAGCTGGGAATGAAATGTATGTCAATGACTTTGAGAAGCTCCAACATATTTCTGGGAGCTTACAAGACTTTGCATGAGCCCAGGGAAGATCAGAGAAGACCCTAAGTTCTCACCTCTGGCTGACCTTGATGCTCTGTGCAAGCAGGAGTGAGACTAAGGTGGCGTTAGAAACCGTCTGGCAGAGCACTGAAGGTGTTCCCCAGCACATACACAGGAGCCCTCAGGAAAGGCTGCAAGGCTATTGGTTCAGAGCAGTTAAGGAATCTCTGTCCAGTCATTAGCAAACCACTAAGTGAACTAAGCAAAGGCTTCTGTGGCCGCATAGGACAAAAATGCAGACTTTATAGATTTAGTCCAGGAAAATCACTAAACAGCAGTACCAACAAACCCCGGGGTCCACAACAATTCTGGAATCTGATTTTCAGAATTTAAGCATCATGTTCTTTAAAATGTTCAGTTTTCAATAGAAAATTACAAGATACCTTGGAAGGTAAGGAAAATGTGGCCCATGGAAATGGGGGGAAAATTTCAGTTAGCAGAGACCATTTTGAAGAAAGTCCGGATGTTGGATGGTCTGCACAAATCTTAAATCAGCCATGATATGTTTAAAGAATTAAAGGAAAGAATGGAGTTATTTGTCACCAAATAGTGAATGTAAGTTAGGTGGGGATTATTAAAAAATTTTTTTGGGAGTTGAAAAGTATAGTAACTGAAAAGAAAATGTCACTAGAGGGACTCAACAGCAAATTTGAGCTGACCCAAGAATGAATCCATGAATTTGAAGGCCGGTGGATTGAGATTTTCCAGAATGAGGAACAGAAGAGAATAGAAACATGGACAGAACCTTAGAGAGGTGGAATGACGTCACATTCATGGATTAGAAGACTTGCGTTGGTAACATGGCGGTACTCCCCAAACAGGTCTACGGATTCAGCGAAATCCCTATAAAACCCCACTTGGCTGTTTTGTAGAAATTGGACCGCTTGATCCTACGATGCACATGGAAATGCAAGGGACTTAGAATAGTTAAAACAGTCTTGAAAAAGAAGAATATAGTTGGAATCAGAATTCTCAATGTAAAAAACTTACTACAGAGCTACAGTGGGAAGCCACATTGATCAGCGGAGTAATTGAAAGTCCCGAAGTAAGTCCTTACATTTATCGTCTATTGTTTGTCAACAAAGAGTGCTAGGATGTGAAGGAATAAACAAAATGTGTTCTGCCTGTGCAGTGGAATATTATTCTGCCATTAAGCGGTAGAGATCGGATAAATGGTATAATGTGGGTGAACACTGAAAACATTATGGTAGGTGAAAGAAGCCGGGCACAGAAGGCCGCGTGTTTACTGGAAGTTCAGAATAGGCAAATCCACAGAGACAGCCAGTAGCTTAGTGTTTGCGGGAGACTGGTGGCAGGAGGGAATAGGGCATGACTGTAAATTGTAGAGTTTATTTTGGCATCGTGCGAATTGTGTGGATTCCCTAAAGGTGATAGATGCTTGGCTTTGTGACTATATTAAAAACCAGTGAATTGTACATGCCAATAGGGTGAATGTTGAGTTAAATCTCAGTTATTTAAAAATAAGGGAACATCCAGATGCATCTGAGGTGTTAGGAAAACAGTGCATTAGGCTTCACTCTCTGGCTTGTGCCCACTTTGGCCATTTAGTCCTTGTGCGGTTTTTAAATCTGCATTTTGTGTTCCCCATCCTCCCCTCTGCCGCTGGCAGGGTCTGCTTCTGTGTCCGCGGTCTAAGGGAGGAGCGTGGCGATGTACAGTTCCACAGTTGAGTTCCATGTAGCTAATACATGAGCCTCCACTTTGATCAATGTCAGACACAGCAATGTGTGTCCCCATGCTCACCTTGTCATTCTGCCCCTATCCTCCCAGAATCATGTGAAGAAAAAAAATGAAGTAGCACAATGAGGGGGGAAAAAGAGAGATGATCTCCGGTAATTTGAGGCTATCAAAAAACTTGTCTGACGGAGGCTTTGAGACCCCAGCGTCGAGCAAGCGATTACCAAGTAAGCAAGGATAATTTGTTTTAAAGACTTAACATAAATTCTTGTCTTTCCAGGGAGGAAATGGTGCTGCATATTTAGACTAGGAGACTAAGCCCTAATAGTAGACAAGGACATAGAAGATATCAAGACATCGAGCCAGTGTTGGCTGTAAATGTTTCCGTATATGACACGTGATTGGCTCAGAGTAAGGATGCTGGGAAATACAAAGGCCGGGGAGGGGCAGGAAAAGGGAGACCTCTCTATTGAAGAGTAGGATGGACTGGCAGTCTTTGGGACATAACAAATCTGTATATCCTTCACATGCTTTCTGTGTCCACTTGAGAAGATAATGCTCTTGCATTGGACGGAATGTTCAGTGTGCCCATCTGGTCTAAGAGTCATTGAAAGCTGATGATTCCTTAGTGGTTTTCTATGTGGATGATCTATTTATCCATGTAAGTGGAGTATCCCAGGTCCCCCAGTATTACCGTTTTGCTGTCTATTCCTCTCTTTTAGGTCTGTTAATATTTGCCTATGTATTTAGATGCTCCTATGTTAGGTGCATGAATATTTACAAATGTTATATCCTCTTGTTGGATTGACCTCTTCCTCATTATGTAATGACCTTCCTGGTTTTAAATGCTTTCTGTTATAGACTCATCTTTCCTGTCATTGTCTTGGGAGGTCACAGGCTTTGTACAGGTCCCATTTATCAGACAGTTTCAGGACCACAGATCATGGTGGCAGGGATTTCCTGTAGTAGAGAACAAAAGAGAGATAAAAGGAATGAGGTTGTTTTAAGAAGTTTTTTCTCTGGTAGCTGATCATGACTTTCATTACTGTTCTTCCCTCCCGTCGAGCTGCACAAAGTAACCATTAGGTTGGCACAAAGCGCTGTGGAAAATAACCATTGCTGAGACCTAGAGAAACGATAGGCCATTGATAAACACAGCGTGCACCGGATTACTGCGGAGTGTTTCCTGTGATTGCTCGAATTATGGTTCAGTGGAAATGTTACCTGTCTGTTTTTTGTGGTCAGGATTTCTTGGTACGCTGAGTAGCCCACAAATAATGTGAGCTGAGGATGGTGTATTTTGGGACGAAGCCAGACTGACCTGGTCATGGTAATTTGAGTTGTATAAACTGCAGTGGAGGGAGGCCGAGTTAGTGGCTAGTGTCTTATGAAAAGCAAACCCTTTTGTTCTTAATCTACAGTAGGACATCCTCCTTTCTAAAACTGGGCCCAGTGAAGGATTGCAAAACTAGCGAAGAGCGGTGCCTTCTGGCTTGGTGCTATTAATAAGAAAAACTAAACAAACGAGGCAAGATGGTAAATTTTGTTTTGCTTTATATTGTAAAGCTCCATTAAAGTGTTGCAGGGCACAGAGAGAAAAGGGCGAGCAGACTTTTAAAAATCCTGTTTGAGGTTCAGATGCATTTTCGTGCATCTCTTGGCTTACCACGGAATGGGTCAAGTGAGCCATGGATCTCCGTTGGATCAGCCCCATGTCCTTCAACCGAGAGAGGAGTTGGACTCACTTCCTATCAGTGGTTTTTCAGATCCCGCTCATCATCAGAAGTGCTTCGGCACTACCCCCCACCATTGTATTGCGAAACACTTCCACGTCTACAGAAAAGTGGGAAGAACGTACACCCATATACCCATTTTGCGGATTCTACGGTTAACACGTTACTCTACTGGCTTTATTACCTCTTTATGCCCTCTGTCCACTTCATTTATGGGTCAGTTTTGAAGTACATGGTCCACATCAGAACAGTTCAGTCCTGTGTGTTGAATGTGCATGTCATTAAGTACAGTTCAGTATTTGCTTATGGCTCTTTTCCAGGAATTCTTTTCAAAATTAAATTCCAAGGCGTCCTCAAAGCTTCAGAGTTAGAAGGGTGGGGGCCCGGCCTGGAATCTCTACTTTGAAAGGCTCCCAGACACCTCTGATGGTGACCCAGGCTTGGGGTCTCCTCCAGGAAGCACTTCCTGGTGACTTGAATGTTCCCCTGACATGGGGTCCTAGATTATAGCCCTTTTCCTCACCACAGAGCTCCATTTTTGACTTCCTGCGGATCTTTTGCATAAAGCCCTGGTTCTCTACGGGGAGTGTTTGTCCTACCTGAAGAGGCGGGGCTGGCTGCTGGCATCTAGTGGGCGGAGCCCAGGGATGCCACGAACATTCTCTACCGCACAGGGCACCCCCCGACAACGAGAATTTATCTGGACTGAAATGTTAGTATTGCTGAAATGGAGAACCTTTTTTTTTTTCCCCTGCCTAAAAGAAAATTAAACCACCAGATGGATTGAAGAGTTGGATGGGACCATTTAGAGATAATATTGTAATCAGGATCGACCTGTTCTCCACCAAATACAGATTTATGCTCCAGAAAGTCCCTAATTTAAAATCTGATACCCATCGGGGCACCTGGGTGGCTCAGTCGGATAGCGACATCAGCTTAGGTCATGATCTCACGGTTCGTGTGTTCGAGCCCCGCGTTGGGCTCTCTGCTGACAGCCAGGAGTCTGTTTTCAGATTCTGTGCCTCCCTCTCTCTCTGACCCTTCCCTGCTCATGCTGTCTGTCTGTCTGTCTCTCTCTCTCTCTCAAAAATAAATAAATAAATAATCGGATACCCCAAAGCTTGCTAAAACGGTCAGTTATCTCAAATTTTGAGTGAATTTTCCCAGGAAAAAAGTCGTGTTTTCGGTGGCCTTTAAGTTTCTTGTCATCTAAAAATGGAAGCAGAGGAAACAGTGTTTCGGGATTGCAGTATTCAGCATCAACAGAACAGTCTCGTATGCACCTGTGTCCTGGGGCCTGTGGTGCGGGCGGGCAGGCAAGGGATGGAGGTGGGGGCATCTCAGCGTCGTTCTAGGGCCTCAGAAGCTGGTGGGGCTGGTCTTCACACTGTCTACTTTGGCTCCACTGTGTCTCTTGATAAAGAGGCATTTCTAGAACCGCTCGACTTATTTTTTACCAATCTTCAAGCAAACAAAACAGAAAACAGAGGGCTTAACAAAGTGGAGGGGCGCAGATCTTTTTTTGAGGTGAGAACGGTTGGTCCCGTGGGGGACAGGGCTTGCGTTGGCCCCGAGAAAGAGCAGGCAGATGGGCGTGAACGAGCAAGGTCAGGTCCTTCCTGCTAGATCATTTCCAGGACCTGCGACAGCATGGGGGGAATGAAAAGCTGGCTGGATTGGGGGGAGCTGGACTTTGTCTCTGGGTGGGTCTCTTCATCTCACCGCTTCCCGTCTACGTTGAGGAAGAACAATGCCCTATGGCCAAGGTTAAGTGAGCTATGCTTGTGAGAGTTGTTGGAATGTACCGTGTAGTTCCAGCTACCAGAAGGTGTTCTTGTGCCTGGGCTGGGGGTGGGGGGGTGGCTGGGGCTGCATGTGTCTACACCTGCCGGCTGTGCGCAGGGCGTACCTGGGCAACCTCGGATGCTACCCTGCTGGGTGTGCTGCCGGGGGTGCCGATGCAGTGATCTCCCTGTGAGTCTTGGCTCCCCTCTGGGGTTTAATTAGGATGGATCCTTGGGCAAGTTACTTAATGTCTCCTGTCTTGCTTCATTTCTCCATATCTGAAATGGAGGTGCGTGGAGCATCTGAAAGATCATTCTGTCTTTAGCAGGCAGTGGTGCTGAGCTTTCTGAAAGAAAAGCTGCTGGGAACGAATGGAGTAATGATCTGAGTGGTAATAAATGGCCAAGCACATACACGTTCCCATCGCCTTAGCAGGCACGGTGCTTACGGTGCTCACGGTGCTCCAGGACTTTAAAAATGATCCTTTTTAACACCCTATAATGTGTACTCAATTATGTACAGTAGGAAACAGAGGCTCAGAAGCATGTGGCTTGGAAGCCAGCGAGGAAGGCACGTAGTCTGCTTCTGGGATCCTAAACACTTGGCTATCTCCCCTGCCTGACATCACATCCTAGAGAAGGCTGTGGAGTTGGGGGCCTGGTGAGGTTCAGGGATGAGGGTTGATGGTGTGTGTGTAGAATTTGGGGAGCTCTTTGGCTGTGGGTGGGGTATAGAAGGTATGTTTGTTTTAAGCTGGTCGATGTGCAGGTATATAAATACTGAGAGAACGTGTCCTTGGAGAGGGGGTGGGCAGGAGGCGGGGAGGTGGTCCCTGGGGAGTGAGAAGACATGGGGTCCAGCGCTCCCTTGAGATGGTGTGACAGTGGGGGGTCCGCCTGGGCACCTGGCTCTAGCACGTTCTCAGTGTTTTCAGAGGAGCAGTGTTTCACTCAGGTTTCTGAGTTCTAGTTAAAGCTTTAGGTTTGACATATCACCTTTGAGGTTTTTGATTCTTGTTGATGTTGGATAAACTGAAGCTTGTGGGTTTGATGTGGGATTCCTTCCGTGAGCTACCCCGGTTCCCCTAGAGACACTTTTGGTCTAGAAAGGTGTGAGAAGCTATATATTCGTTAGCCTGAGCCACATCACGGACCGGTTGTAGAAGAAAAACGGTTGTGCGGGCACCTGGTGGCTCAGTCGGTTAAACGTCCGGCTTCAGTTCAGGTCATGATCTCACGGTTCGTGGGTTTGAGCCCTGCATCAAGCTCTGTGCTGACAGCTCAGAGCCTGGAGCCTGTTTCAGATTCTGTGTCTCCCTCTCTCTCTGCCCCTCCCCAATTCGTGCTCTGTTTCTCTCTGTATCAATAATAAATAAACATAAGAAGAAAAAAAAGAAAAACGGTTGTGAGTGAGACTTGTGTCGCTCCAGGGAACAGAGTCCAGATGGGGAGGTGTGGGTAGAGCAAGGTGTTCTTCATGCCCGGCGCTGCTGCTTGTTTGGAGGGAGCACCCACAGGATAGGAGGAGCCACACTGGGCTGTTGGAAATAGGGGTTTTTGCTTTGTTTTTAGCCCTCAAGTATAAGGGCGCAAGAAAGAAAAAGGAAAGAGTCTTTCAGTAAGTGATAGAGTGAGCACTGGAGCTTGGGGGGCCATCCCCAGCCAGCTGACTTGTGTGATGTGTGATGGAAAGTTCTGGGGGCTGACTCGCCCTGTTGGTGGGGACCAGAGGCAACTATATATTTTTTCCCCAGACTCCCCTCACGACCTCTTCCAGGAGAGAGCAGCGATCCTGTACAGCAGTTTAAGAAAACACACACACCCCCACCCAGCCCCCCCACCACACAACTTTGCCGGAGGTGGGGAGAGCAGGTGGGGGGGGGTGGGTGAGTCGGGGGGAAGCCCGTGTCCCAGCCCGTGAGCGGGCACGTTGCGAAGCGTCATAACTGCAGGGATAACAGGTTGTCTGGGCTTTTCTGGCTGCTGCATCTATCAGTTATTACCATCATCACATTGTTCTCCGCTGCTCTCGGAGACTGAAAGCTGGTGCCGTGTGAGTTACATGAGGACTTCAAAAGGCAGGTGTGGCCCCTTTGGATACTCATTTGTGTTTGAGGAAATGGGGACCATGGTTCAGACTGAAAGCTCACAAATGAAATTCCGGAACCCGTTGGGTGTTTTGAAGCAGGGATTTATTGTTATTCGTACAAAGGGACTTTTGAACACATATGGAAATCCGAATGTTGAGATGAGCAGAGTCAAAACCAAATAAGGGGCACCTGATGGCTCAGTCGGTTGAGCTTCCGACTTCAGCTCAGGTCATGATCTCGGGTTCGTGGGTTCAAGCTCCGCATCGGGCTCTGTGCTGACAGCTGGCTCAGAGCCTGGAGCCTGCTTCCGATTCTGTGTCTCTTTCTCTCTCTGCTCCTTACCTGTTCACACTCTGTCTCTCAAAAATAAATAAATGTAAAAAAAATATGAATAAAAATAAAAGGAATAAAGCGTCATGTCTTCCTCCGCCCTGATATGGACTGCGAGCTTTGTTTATTTTCATTTTCTTCACTCCTACTCTGAACCTGTAGGGTACAGGTGAACCCTTATACCTATCTCTGAGTATTTACCTTAATTATTAGACAATTAAGAGTTGGCTGACTCTGTTTACTTGCTGTTTTTTCCAGGCCATTCTCCCTAGCAAATTTCCCCAGTGACACCTTTCTTAGAGTTGGTGGTAACTACCTAATCTAATGATCTCTGCTTGTATTTGACAGGCTGTGTGTATTTTAACAGTGAAAAAATATATCTTTTTCATTTTAATACTTTTATTTGTTTTTGAGGGAGCAGAGGAAGAGCAGAGAGAGAGGGAGACACAGAATCTGAAGCAAGTTCCAGGCTCTGAGCTGTCAGCACAGAGCCTGATGTGGGGCTTGAACTCATGAACCGCGAGATCATGATCTGAGCTGAAATCGGATGCCCAACCGACTGAGCCACCCAGGCGGCCCATCTCTTTCATTTTAGAAAGGAATGGTCCAGAAAATGATTAGAACCTAGGACCAAAACTGCAGTTCCATATCTCAGCTATTTGTTTATCTGGACTTTGAAAAATGGCTTTAGCGTTAGCACGGGGAAATGTCATCATAATTTATTGATTTCCTTCCTTAGTCTTATACATCCCATCGTTCTTGTTCCTGTACATTCTGCTTTTCTTACACGTTGTCACGTTTGCTATGTTACTTGGAGGCCTGTGACTTGGGAGACCTTTCCTGGAGTTGGTAGTGTCGGTTGATCTTTGAATTAAAGAGGCAAGAGGCACGTTGCAAAACCGCCAGGTGGGGTCTCGTGGAGCGGGGAGTCCGTAACGTGGGATTTTTTTGCTCAAGTCTGAGAGCCTCGAACATCACAGCAGAAACAGTAAGTTCTGTGTCACAGAAGAGCAAGTGGGATAGTTTTTCCAGTGTAAGAATTGGTTGATACTGCATTTATTAAATGCATATAGTGCCTTTTATAACTACTGGTATTAGTATGTGCAGAGGAGGTGGGAAATGTAATGACTGATGATTTCTGCCTTTAAGGACCTTTTTACTGTAAGATCCAGTACACGGACATGTGTATAGAACAGAAATTCTCAGCTCAGATGTACCTCCACTGCCCACCCTTCTTCACGGCCTCGCCGCCTTGACTCTGTTGCTCCTGAGCTTTTAGCTTTAGATAGAAACTCTAGTTCTAAACAGTCTGATGGTTTTAAAAAAATTGTTTTTTTTACACTTGTTTGTTTTTGAGAGACAGAGACAAAGAGCGAACAGGGGAGGGGCAGAGAGAGAGGGAGACACAGAATCTGAAGCAGGCTCTAGGCTCTGAGCTGTCAGCACATGGGGCTCGAACCCTGAACCGTGAGATCATGACCTGAGCGGAAGTCAGATGCTCGACTGCCTGAGCCACCCAGTCTGCCCCTAAACAGTCTGATGTTTTTAAGAGAGATGTTCTCGTAGCTGGAAAACTGTGAGAGGAAAAAGAAGGAAAAAAATGATCAAACAACCAGAGCCAATGGATGTTACAATTTTTAATGCTTCTATTGGTTTTCTAATGAATATTTTGTACATCAAAATGGTACCATGGAATGCAGTTTTTCCATAACCGTTTTATAAAATCAACATTTGCTTTAAAAGAAAACTTTAGTAAACATTATAAATGATAAAATATTGGGGCGCCTGGCTGGCTTAGTCAGAAGAGCATGGACTTGTGATCTCGAGGTTGTGAGTTTGAGCCCCATGTTGGGTGTGGAGGTTACTTAAATCTTTAGAAAATGATAAAATATTGCATTATATGGATGTTCTTCATTTATTTGTCTATTATGTATTTTTGGACTTGGGTCATTTCTGGTATTTCCCGTATTACAAAATAGGCTGTGGGAGGCGTTTTTATTTATCACATTCTTTCCTTTCAGATATTGTTTACCATCATTTTCTCTTGATGAGCCAAAGACTATATTATTTTTAGGAGGAACTTAAATCTGAAGTGTAGTTGACTCTTGAACAGCACAGGGGTTACAGATGCTGACACCCCTCACCCCCCCCACCCCCACCCACTGAAGTTGAAAACCTGCATATAACTTTTTTTCCATGTAACTTTTGACTTCCAAAAACCTAGTTGCCTTTTGGTCAGCAGTAGGCTAGTAGTAGTGAACACAGTTTTTTGTATGTTACATGTGTTATATACTGTATTCTTACAGTAAAGTAAGCTAGAGAAAAGAAGTTACTAAGAAAGTCATAAGGAGGAAAAAATAAATTTAGAGTCCTATATTGAAAAAAAAAATCCTCATATATGTGGACCCATGTAGTTCAGACCTGGGTCCAAGAGTCAGCTGTAAAAAGTAAGTAGCACACAATAGATTGAGATTTATAAGGTTAGATAAGGCATCTGTTTTATTTATTTTTTGGTATTTTTTAATTATTTTATTTATGTATTTATTTTAATAGTTTATTGTCAAATTGGTTTCCATATAACACCCAGTGCTTCTCCCCACAAGTGCCCCCCACCATGACCATCACCCCCCTCTTCAGTCCATGGTTCATTTTCAGTATTCAATAGTCTCCCTTGATCTGTGTCCCTCACTCTCCCCCGCTCTCTTTCCCCCTTCCTCTCCCCATGGTCCCCTGCCAGGTCTCTCCTGTTAGACCTATGAATGCTGACAGGCTGACAGCAGTGAGCCCAGTGTGGGGCTCGAACTCACAGACGGTGAGATCATGACCTGAGCTAAAGTCAGATGTTCACTAGACTGAGCCACTGGGGTGCCCTAAGGCATCTGTTTTTATTAACTAAATATGTACATGCAGGTGCCTCATAAATGTTTTATTGAGTGAACGAATGAATGGTATACAGGAAGTGCTCCAGTGGTTCATAAGAGGATAATAGCTAATACTTATTGTGTAACAGTTTGACACTGGATAGTGACCTAAGGGCTTTACATGTCGTCTTGTGATTTGGGGAGTGAAGAGAGTCCACCTCTAATGTTCACACCGCTGGGGAGGAAGTAAGACTCAAAAATTAGGTGGGCTCGGGGCACCTGGGTGGCTCAGTCAGTTAAGCGTCTGGCTTTGGCTCAGGCCATGATCTCAGGGTTCAGGGGTTCAAACCCCACATCAGGCTCTGTGCTGACAGCTAGCTCAGAGCCCGGAGCCTGCTTTGGATTCTGTGTCTCCCTCTCTCTCTGACCCTTCCCTGCACACACTGTCTCTCTCTGTCTCTCAAAAGTAAATTTAAAAAACATAAAAAAAATTTTTTAAAAATTAGGTGGGCTTAAATAATGGAAACAACCTAAAGTGTCCATCAACTGATGAATAGATGAACAAAATGTGGTGTATCCATTCAATAAAGTATTATTTAGCAGTGATAGTACTGATTCTTACTGTAGCGCGGATAGACCTCGAAACCTTTCTGCTAAGTGAAAGGAGCCAGTCACGAAAGGCCACATGCTGTATGCTTTTATTTATCTGAATGTCTGGAGTAGGTGAATCCATAGAGACAGGAAGTAGATGAAGGGTTGTTCAGGGGTAGGCAAAGAGGGAAGTGGGTGTAGTTTTTATTTCAGGTGGCGAAATTAGTTACGATGGTGATGTAACTCTGTGAATTCACCAAAACCATTGAATTGTACATTTTAAATGGACGAATTGTATGGTATTTGTGGTCTGCCAAAAAAATTGGTATACTTAAATTATGGCATATTTTTAAATAAAAAAAAAATGAAGTGAGCTTTAGTGTGATGTAGACAGAGGGTAGGGGTGGCTGCATTAGTTGCTGGATCTGCCACCACAATACTCCATGGGACTGGTTGGCTTAAACAACAGAAATTTATTGTCTCACAGTTCTGTAGGCTACACGTCCAAGGTCAAGGGGCCGGCAGGTTTGGTTTCTCCTGAAGCCTTTCCCCTTGGCTTGCAGATGGCCTGGTTTTCCCTGTGTCCTCACACGCCCTTAGCTTTGTGTGTATGCATCCCTAGCGTCTCCAGAATGCCAGTCACATTGGATCGGGGCCACCCTGATGGCCTCATTTTAATTTAATCACCTCTTTGAAGGCACTCTCTCTCCCTCTCTCTCCAAATACTCAAAATTGGAGGGTACTCGGTATCAGAATTCCATCATATGAATTGGGGGGGGGGCACAGTTCAGCCCATGCCCGTGCTTACCTGGTTGAGGCGAGGAGCCTCTGTGAGTGGAGATGCAGGGATAAAGGTGTGTGGGCCAGTGACCTGGCAGATCGTTCTAGGGCCCAAGGATTGACAGCAGTGGCAGCGGTGCTTGGCCCTGTGGGGGCGTTGGGCCAGTTGTGGAGGGCTGGTGCCTCAGGCCGTAGGGTGGCCTTGGGGGAGGCAGTGGGAGGGGGCGCTGGGGGAGGATGGACTGGCAGGGACCTAGTGAAAGCATACTTCAGGAAAAGTAATTTGCGCTGCTCAGGAGCAGAAGGAAGAGGCTGGAAGGAGGGAGGTAAGTACATGAAGATGAGGCAAACACAGAGAGGCACAAGGATCGAAGGTCTTGCAAAGGCGGCAGGGGTCTAGACCCAGGAGTCGGAGTCGACTTGAGAGTTTTGAAACTTGACTTTTGCAAAACAGGGAAACATAGGCATAGGAAACTATAGGTCCCATTTTTGATAAGGCATGTAAAGTGTTACTTAGTGTGTTGTCTTCATGTGAAAGTAAAAATATGACCAGGTACACAGCTTTCTTCTACGCGGAATCTTTGCAACCAGTTGTTTTTTTCCTCCATTAGAAAGAGAGTCTTTGGGGCGCCTGGGTGGCTCATTTGGTTGAACATCCAACTTCGGCTCAGGTGATGATCTCATGGTTTGGGAGTTAAGGCCCCACGTCGGGCTCTGTGCTGACAGCTCAGAGCCTGGAGCCTGCTTTGGATTCTGTGTCTACTTCTCTCTCTGCCCCAACTCATGTTCTGTCTCTCTCAAAAATAAATAAATGTAAAAAAAACATTAAAAAAAAGAGAGAGACTCCTTTATTTCACACTACCCAACCACAGATTCCCTTCTGAGTTTTCGGGAACCTGACTGTCGGGGTCAGATGGAGACCAGCGTATTTGTTAACCACTTGCACTGGTTACTATTGTTTAGCAGACATTCCAGCTCGTTCCTTAACAAGGGATGGTTAGGATTCCCACTAACTGCTTTTGATTTTGCCTTGTCTGTAGCCGTCAGAGCACGGGGGCACACACTCGGCTTGGATACCCTTGGCTTACATACATTGCCCTTGGAGCTGTCAGATTTCAGAGATCTGTCATTGTGACTTTTAGTCCTTTAAAACATCTGACCCGAAGCGCATCGAATGCTGTAGAACATTCATCCAGATGCTTGTCGGAGTAGAGAGACTCGAATGAACGGCTCTCCATCGAATCCGAAGCTCCCTCAAGATGGAGAACAGTGCGTAACAGTTCACGCCTGTTGTGCCAGAAGGGAGAGCGGAAGATGAGATTTTCGTATTTCTACCTGTGAAAAGAAACCTCAGAAGCATTCCCAAGAAACCTGGCAGTCGTGGTTTCCTGACCTGTTTTGCGGATAGCTGGGATGGGGGTGGCGGCTCAGGGTGAGAGGGATGTTTTTGCGGTGTATCATCTTACACACTTTTTTTTTTTAACCTAGGAGTACGCTAATTTAAGAAGACAATTTCACTATCTAAAAATGTTATTGTAAAACTCTTGTGAGTCTTTGGTTTTTATTTTTTTGGGGAGAGGGAGCGAGGGGGACCATTTCACACAGGACAGAGGGTCACGCACCTGATGTATTTTAAGCGTAACCAGACTACCTACAAATTCACTTACTTTACTCATTTCCAATCAAAAAGGCATATTTTGAATCCAAGGGAAATAGAGGAATAACCTTCATTCTCTGCTTTGGAGGAAAAGTATAGTATTAACATACGTCGCGAAGCAACCTCAGAATTGAGCCTCTTAAAACAATCATATAACACATCGTCCTTCCTTTTCTATAAAAACTGCTGTTTCCAGCTTAGTGGATTTATCAGCCAGCTTCTTGCCGAAGGAATTTTACCCTCTACTCTCTCTGTGTCTTTCAGTTCAAGCTGTCTCTGCTAGTATAATTCCTTTAAAAATGTTGTGGGTGCCCTATGAATCTTCTTGGGGTTCACTTTATTAGACGAAAGGTACACCCACAGATCAGCGGGAGAGAAAAGCTGTTCTCTGCCCTGGGCTTCTGCTGGGTGCTGACGACAACAGCTTTTCCTCCGAGAAGCCTTTTTGTTTGCCTGCGTGCATCTCCCGGGGCTTGTGTTCTGTTTTGTTTTGTTTGCATAGTTAAAAAGACTATGAACTAGTCTTGAACTAGAACTTGAACTAGCGCATCTTGAACATTCTGTGGGGACAGCTCCTTAGGTAGGTCCCTTTTCATTAGATACATTTTAACCTTTCACGTTACCACGGGCAACAGCATGGCTAAATTTTCCAAATTTTCACTAAATAACAAGGGTTCCTTCTATTCCAGCTCTGACACGCCCCTCACGGCCTCCTGGAAGACCCCGGGGGCTGTGAGCACCTTTCTCAGGACGCTTCAGGCTTTGGTTCACACTCCAGTCCTTTCCTCCCACTGCCAGTCCAAAGCCTCTCACACGTTAGGTTTTTCTCAGGGCAGCATGTCAGCTCCGGTTGCCAGAATCGGTATTGTGTTTTTATCGTGCGGTAGAAGCTAGTCCCAGACTCGGTGGATTGAAACAATGGTCCTCGTCATCATTTCAGTCACTGCAGGCCAGGGGATGCCGGCGTGCTCGGCTGGGCGATCACAGCTCAGGGCCTCTCCTGAGCTGGTGGTCGGCCCTTTGACCATGGCTAGAGTCCCCTGGAGGCTTGAATGGGGTGCAGTTCCTGCTTCCCAGGGGTCTTCCTCCCCTGCCTGGTAAGTCAGTGCTTGTTGGCAGGAAGCCTTGGTTTCTTGCCGCATGGACCTCTCTGTGGACTCCGTGGCATGGCGGCTGGCTTTCCTCAGAAGGTGAGCTCCCAGAGAGCCAGGTGAGAGCTGCCATGTGTTTTGTGACCTGATCACAGAAGTCGCACTTGGCCATGACTGCGATACCCTGTCGATTCTAGATCAGCACTGCTTATTGGGAAGGTGACCACGTGAGGGCATGGGTTCACCTCCCTCTCAGGGAGGCACCAAGATGATGAGTGCCGCCGTGGAGGCTGGCTGGCACGATTCCTGTGAAATTCAGGGGTTTGTGTCCACTGATTGTGCAAAGGTCCTGCATTAAAAACGGGCCATCTAGGGCGCCTGAGTGGCTCAGTCCCTTAAGTGGCCAACTTTGGCTCAAGTCATGATCTTACTGCTCGTGAGTTTGAGCCTCGCGTCGGGCTCCATGCTGACAGTTCAGAGCCTGGAGCCTGCTTTGGATTCTGTGTCTCTCCCTCTCTCTCTCTCTGTCCCTCCCCAGCTCACACTCTGTCTCTCTTAAAAATAAATAAACATTAAAACAAAACAAAACAGAAAAACCCAGGGCATCTACATTCTCTTGTGTTACTTAGAAGCCCTCAGCTTTTACTAACGGATGCTGTGTGAAAGCATCCTAGGAACTTCATGAATTTTTGATACATGCAGATGGGCACATGGTTTATTATGTTAGTTGGTGTCCATTGTATAATTTCTTAGAGGAATGATTTTTCTCCAGAAATCAATGTAGGCAAAATCTTGGTGTCCGTTGTTACCCTGGCTGGGAGGAAACTAAAGGGATCTGTTCAAATGTGGCAATTATCTTGATCCTACTAACTTGCTTCTTTCTTTTGTTTTTTATTTCTAGTTTATTGTTGAATTGGTTTCCATATAACACCCAGTGCTCTTCCCCACTAATGCCCTTCTTCATGCCCATCACCCCCCCCTTTCCCTTTCCCCCTCCCCCTTCAGCCCTCAGTTTATTTTCAGTATTCAAGAGTCTCTCATGATTTGCCTCCCTCCCTCTCCTTACCTCTTTTTCCCCCTTCCCCTCCCCAGGGTCCTCTGTTAGGTTTCTCCTGTTAGACCTATGAGTGCAAACATATGGTATCTGTCCTCTGCCTGACTTATTTCGCTTAGCATGACACCCTTAAGGTCCATCTACTTTGCTGCAAATGGCCAGATTTCATTCTTTCTCATTGCCATATAGCACTCCATTGTATATATATATATATATATATACACACACACACACACACACCACATCTTCTTGATCCACTCATCAGGTGATGGACATTTAGGCCTTTCCATGATTTGGTGCCAACTTGCTTATTTCTATTTTAATTACTTGATGTTTTGTTGTGAGACATTTCCATTGATTTGTGGGGATAAAAACCAGACATTCTTTTTTTTTTTAATGTTTATTTTTGAGAGCAAGCAAGCAGGGGAGGGGCAGAGAAAGGGGGATTGAGAATCCCAAGCAGGTTCCACACTGACAGTATGGAGCCCGACATGGGGCTCGAACTCATGAACTGAGCTGAGACAAAGAGTGGGACACTTAACCAACTGAGCCACCCAGGCACCCCCAAAACCAGATATTCTTAAATTCAACAAATCTTTCTTGAACTCCACTCATTTGCTGGACTGTGTTCCAGGGGCTGTAGATACGACGTGTGCAAGCAGATGAGGCCCCACATCTAGGTCACAGTCAAGTAAGAAGAACTGTACAGTCTCTTTTGCTCTGGGAGGATTTGGCCTCAGTGAAAGCTTAATTCATATATTGCTTGCTTACCCAATCAGGTTTCATTTCATGATTCTATCAGTCATAGAAAAAAAATGGAAGGAAATGTAGCTAATACAAGTTACTGATTTTGGAGAAGGCTTTTGGAAGTGGCTGTGGTGCTGGATAAGATGGTTTAAAGTAATGATGGTTGAGATAATGACATTGGATCTGTAGAGGTCCAAATTCTGATGGTTGGAAATGCATTTCAAGAAGGTAACAGGTCATGGGAGACACTATCCATTGATGATAAGGAACCCACCCAGAGCGACTAGCCTTTGGACAAGACTGTAAGACCTGTGGGTTTTTGTGCTTTCTTCCTGGGCCATGACTCAGTTCCTGTTCTAGGGACCACCTGCCATTCCTCTTCCTCCTTTGCAGCTCTGTTTGTACTTGGTGGTCATCGATTACAGCTCTCCGGGCAGAGTGGTCAAAACTGTATGTGAACAGTGGAGGCCCGGCAGAAGGTACCGCTTTAAGGAGAAGTTACTATGGGAGTGGGGGACGTAGAAGTCCTTGTCACTGGGTCATGAAGGGTCTGGAGCACAGCTGGTGCCACCTTTTCCTTTTGACACATGAACTTCTCTGAACTTTGGTTGGTTCCTTCTGTTTTCTTGGGTGAATAAGCTTTTCCCATCATTATGATATTATCCAGACAAGACCCATGACTTCTTATCTTTGCGATTCCAATTTTGTCTCTTGGTCTTTCTGTAGAATTCTTTTCTGTAGAGGTATGTTGTTTAAAAAACTACCGGGGCACCTGGGTGGCTCAGTTGGTTGAGCGTCTGGCTTTGGCTCAGGTCATGATTTTGTGGTTTGTGGGTTTGAGCCCCGTGTCAAGCCCTGTGCTGGCAGCTCAGAGCCTGGAGCCTGCTTCCGATTCTGTGTGTCCCTCTCTCTCTGCCCCTCCCCTGCTCATGATCTGTCTCTCTCTTTCTCTCTCTCAAGAATAAATAAAACATTAAAAAATAAAATTAAAATAAAATAAAAAACTACCACCTTGGGGTGCCTGAGTGGCTCAGTCGGTTAAGCATCTGACTCTTGGTCTCGGCTCAGGTCATGATCTCATGGTTTGTGAGTTTGAAACCCACATCAGGCTCTGCACTGACAGTGTGGAGCCTGCTTGGGATTCTCTCTCCCCTTCTCTTTCTGCCGCTCTCCCACTCTCACACCTGTGCTCGCTCTTTCTCAAAGTAAATAAATGTTAAAAACAAAGCAAAACAACCACCTAAAGTACACCAATTTGTAGACTCTCAAAGCGTCGATCAGAGCCTGAAGATCTTGCAGCCTGACATCCAAGCAGGTAACCTCTTCACGAGGGGTTCGTCTTGGCTATCTCGCTGACCGTTACCCCTGCTGATTGGGAACTTGCTGCCTCTCGAAGCGCCTTATTCCGTCCTTGGAAAGCAATAGTGGATGAAAAAGGTCTTCCTTATTTTGTGGGTTGTTATGGGCTGGATGAGCTCCCCCTCCTTGAAGCCCTCATTCTCAGTTCCTCTGACTGTCTTTGGAGAGAGGAGTGATTCAGTTAAAATGAGGCCATGAAAGTGGCTCCAGATCAGATCTGACTGGTGTCCGTAGAGGAGGAGGCGGCTGGAAGGCTCACAGAGGGAAAGCCCCCTGAGGACATGGTGACAGGGGCCGTCTGCCAGCCCCAGAGTGCGGCCTCACAGGAAGTCAAACCTGCCTGACACTTCTTGGACTTCTAGCCTCTAGAACAGTGAGGAAGAAATGCCTGTGGCTTCCGTCACCCCGTCTGTGGTATTTTGTTATGGCAGCCCCGGGAGACCCATACAGGGGCAGATCCGTCCTCTTGGGAACTTTGCACACTGATTTTTAATCATCGCTGAGCCCAAAGAGAACCAGTTTTCCAGGACCTTCCTGCTCCTCCATACCATTCTCCTCATTGGAATGAGGGCCCTTTACTATCTTCCCTGCTCTCCCCTGACCAGGTGACAGTTTGTCTGTATCTTTCTTCAAGTGTGGCGATCAGAGTGTGGCACAGTGAAGGAAAGTTCCAGAACCTCTCAGTACAGCAGGGTAGATGGAGTTCAGGCCTTGGCGTTTCCTTAGATTTTGAGTTCATTGGCACTTCTTTGCCCTTAGACAAGTCATCGGACTTCCGTTTCTTCCTTCATAAAACGAAGACGAAGTGAGCTGATAATGTGTGTCTGTTCCTGATGGGCACTGGCATGCACGTGGTGCCCAGTGTAGAATGGCCAGCAGCTAACAGCCGTCCTGTTCACGACTGCCTCGCTCTGTACCAGGTACCGTTGCTGAGGGCTTGACGCGATTTACTCTTTGATCTTCACTCTCCAGCGGAAGGATAACTATCTGCCTTATCCCCATTAGACAGATGGGGCATTTGAGTCCCAAAGAGGTTATGTCACTTGCCCATGTTTGTGTGGCTGGTAAGAGAAGGAGCCAGGTTTCTATCTGTCTGGAGGCCTCCCAGATCTGTTTCCTTAACTTCCGTACTGTGTTTTACTAACACACTGCGTGGCCTGAGGGTTTGTCTTTGTGTAAATAAGCACATAATCTTGTCACGAGTGTTGCCTAGGAACATCAGAGGTCCCTTGGCAACTACATACTACTGGGAATCTCTTAGGAGAGTCCGGTCCCCACGTGCCCCAGGACGTGTGTGGCTCCCCCACTGCCCCTCCCCCACTGGGTCCTGGCTCCAAGTGTGGCTTGTCACATTCATCAGTTAAATGTCATCTCTGGAACTTGAGATTCTGTCATTCTGTGTATTAGGTGTTCTCTGTTGCTGTGTGTCTGCTCCAGGTTGAAGATGTGGGTAAAGGGGATGGGGGGTGGCTCAGGACAGGAGTCCGGGCAGGCCCCGTGGCTTGCCACCAATGTTCTCCTTTCAGATTGAGATCTTAATCTGGGGAGACTCGCTAGAGGGTGTTGGAACATAGGAGATAAGAGCCTGGACACACCAGCGGAAGGCTTTGCAGGGGTGATGGATGACGGGACTGCCTCTCACAGATGGGCCGATCTCTGTGTGGGGAGTTGGCGGGCCGAGGGTCAGGGGGACTGTGTGTAGAACGCAACCAAGGCTGCCGAGCATCTCAGATTCAGGGTTGGGAGGCAGAGCTGGGTCTGGTGGGCCACCAGGCACCCAAGGGACATAGCAGAAAGCATGGTGCTGGAGCAGACGTTGGGTCAAGACCAGCAGGAGGAGGACTGAGACTGGGATAAGGAGGTACTGGTGCTTTATGGGAAATGCCCCTACCCTGTTTGGGAGGGTCGAGGGGACTCTACCAGCCCCCTGGCTCCGCACCGCACTAGGTGTCATGGTGGGGGGTAGGGTGGGCGACTAGAAGAGGAGGCTCTTGATCTAGAAGAGCTTGCAGTTAAAAAGCATGAGAGCAGTAGCACTTCAGATACATGTGGTACAGATTGCCAGAATTTCAGTTTAGGTAGAATTTAAGAAATCAGATTAAAAAAAAATCCCCTCTCTGGTGCCAACAGAAAAAGATCTGCATATTCTTTCTTTTGAACGGTGTTTCAGAAATATGTTGAGATTTGGTTTGAAGGTAAATGGAGAGGATTTATATGACGAGTGTCACTTAGGCATGTGGGGGACCAGCCCACGCACCCCAGTCGAAAGGTCCTGAGTAGGGGGTTGGTGTCAGCGCAATATCTATAGGAAAGAAGACAGACAAGACAGACAACGTGAATGGTGGAAAAGCCACACTTTACTAAGATAGCCAGGGTCTTATATACCATGGGTGATTACATCATTTCTTTAATGGTTACATAGTTCAAGGTTTTTGAAGTTAAGACATGTTCCGGAAAGGGTCATTCTTATCAGGACAGTAGTAAGTACAATCAAGTCATTACAAGAGAGGAATTCCCTAATAATAGTCTGGCTTCAAGCGGAAGATGAGCCTGAAGAATTTTATGAGGAAATTTACATTTCTTAAGACCCTTTATCAGTTGTACATCGGTAAGATGCTGCTTATTCTTTAATAAGCAAATTTTTGGCAGAGGATTGTGTTAACTCTCTACAGCAGACAAAGAGCTAGAAAGCAAAGTAAGGGGAGGGTTGGAGCCACTGACTGGCCCAAGTTGATTCAAAGCCTAAAACTATATGCCTCCTTGCAAAGCAATCAGAAAATCATAGGATGCACAGAAGCCACATGTGCGGCCCAGGAGGCCAAATATTGTTTGAAGGCTTTTTTTTTTTTTTTTTTTTTTTTGCCTACTGGGCCCCAACATAGGCAGAAGGACATTTCTGTGTGATGGAGAGGGTAGCAGTTTCCTTTATAGGCCGTAAGCCCTGGGACCATGGATTGTGCTAAATACAGTGATTTATTCTTTTTTTTTTTTTTTTTTTTATTTCATGGCATCTAGCATGGTGCTTTCACAAAGGAGTTTTTCAACAAGTATTTATCTCACAGTGATCTTGAATAATAGCAAGATGGTTGGTAAGACCTGTGTAAGACGTTCCTTCTGCTCAGTCCTAGTTGGTTAGTAATAACATCTCATAATTATCCTTGACCCTCAGATGGTATTGTAGCTTAGCGTGTTTTTCTTGAAAAAACAGGAAAGCAAGTAGCTATCTCCAAGCTGGGGGCAAAGCCCCCGATAACCCCACCCAAAACGAGAGGAGCTACGCCACTATGTGTATGTGTGTGTTCATTTTTCAGGGCTAGTAGTTCACTTGAAGAAATGTTAATGTCTACAAAGAAGTGTGATACGGTTGGTGGCCCTGCCCTCTTTGGATGTGTGCTTTCATGGTGTCTGGTGACACAGTGCGGAAGTCAGCACTGTGTCAGTCACGCTGGTGGGGACTTCTCCTGTCCGCTCTCAAAGAACAGTAAACATTTTGACACAGTAACAGAAATGGAATTTCGTAGACGAGTGATCTATAAGACCTAAATCCTACTGTCTATTATAAATGGGAGCCATTCCTTAAAAGTTGCCTTATGTCTCACGTGATGACAGAAAAGGACGCACAGCCCCAAACCACGGTGCTCCCAGAGCCGTTGAGGCAGGACTATGGAAATTTCATGAAGTCTGGCCCCCTTCTCTCATTCTTCTTCCACTTTGCCTCAGGTAGGAACACAGACGGCACAGATGTGGCCTGACCCACCGCTCGGCACTTTCTGTAGAATCAGGGCCTTGCTCCCTGGCCCGGCTTCCCACCTGCAGTCCCCTCGGGGTCCTGCACCCTTACCTCTGGCCACCGTGGTCTCATGGGACTGCCACTCCCATATCACCTGGTGCTCTTGTGCACCTGACATGCTCTAGCCCTGTCCTCTGTCTGCTGTGCCCCTGTGCCTCCCTTGCACACCTGATGGACTCTACTCATCCTTGGTTGTCCTTTGGGGCCCGTCTTGCTATCTCCTTCTCCATGGACTCCCCCTCTGCAGGGTGGACTTCCCTTGTGGTGAGTGGCGTACTGGGAACCCCATGGCTCCGGGAGGCCGGCCTGGGAACAGTAGGGTCTTGGAGACCCTTGAAGGCAGACCTTCAGCCCTTGAAGATGTCTGAGAATGTGGAAGAAGCATCAAGGGTCGTACAGCTTTATCGCTTCTACCTCTTCTGTGAATACCTAGAAAGGACACCTATAAGGAAAATACAAAAAGGGATTTCCTTGTTTGTGGCCTGAGTTTACAAGGACTTGGCAGTGGTTTTTATGTAGGTGTCTTTAGGGCTTTCCCGACCATTGTATTGACAGCGTCTATGTGTGTCATGAGGATTGCAGATGCCCGTGGACTGTGAGTTCACATAGATTCTAACATTGTTCTGGCTGCTCTAGGAATTAAGACGCTATGAGATGGTCATTATTTTATTCTTCCTTCTCCCCAACACAATGTCGCTGACATCAGCTCTCCGTTCCCAAATGGCTGGTTGTCCGCTCGTTTCCGCTGAGTGACAAGTCATGCCCAGAGCCCGGGCATGAGGTTTTCAACAGGTTCTTACCGGGGGCCTGGCTGCTAAGGCCTTGCTTCAGAGGGCCGGCAGGGTGTGGGTGATGGGTGGGCCCTACTGCTCACACTTGTTCACTCTCTCAGCCTCACACGTGGCTTCACTCACTGTCTTGCACACCTGTGCTCTCACGGGGGCCAGGCTGGGACCCCACTGCCCCCGAGGGAGGGAGGATCCACCCCATAAGGCAGGGCTGTGTGGCCGGCCAGCAGGGGCTGCGCTGACCTTGCGAGGCGGGTAGGAATTTGAAAGGTGGAAGGATGCATTGTGGGTAGCTAAGCACAGACACAGCTGTGAAGGCCAAGAAGTGACAGGGTCCCTGCAGGGAATGGTGACGGGCAGCGGGGGTGGGAGCAGGCCTGGGCGGATGGGACAGCCCTAGGGAGAGAATCTGGTACGAGGTCAGCCGGAATCACATGGAATCCTCTTCCTGGGCTTTGAGACTACAGGGCTTGAAACCCTCACTGAGGGTTTGACATCTCTATAGGTTGCCTGTAACGGTTTCCATAGTTTCTTCTGTTTCTTAGGAGCATTTTCTCATATGTACCTAAAACAAGATGTGCCTTGTACTTTAAATTCTGCCAGAAAGCTTTGCCTTACATGGTCTAGAGTTCTAGGCTTTAGGTTTGGGGAATGCCAGCCCTGCGCACTGACTGGGCCGAGCTTGCCTCCTCCCAGTGGGAACTCCTTGGTAGAATCTGACGTTAGTGTAGGACTCCACCTTTGATACTGTTCTCCTCAGCAAGGGTACTTTATAGCCAACAGCTATGTCTCTGAAAACACCGGAGAATTATTTTTGAATACCGCATCAGGGTGGTTGGATGGGAAGTCATTCTGTGGTTGTCCTTATCTAAAACTCACCCCTTCTTTACTTCGAATCTAGATGTCACACTGTGGTCTTTTGTTGTTGTTGTTGTTTGAAACAAGGACACCAGTGAGTTCAGGTACCGGGTCCATGCGCCCGCTTGCTGGAATGGGTGTATCCTTTACTAGGGAAAAATGAAGCTGATCCGTCCTGAAGGCCCGTAAATCACGGAATGCAGTGTGTCAGGATGTGGATTCTTCTCAGCCTTGCAAAATCGTTACCAATATGATCATTTGACATGTGAAAGAATAGAGCAGGCAGCGATGAGAGAGTTTTCTCCTCTACAGATTTCACAGTAACCGTCTAAGGCTCTCATCTTCAGACTGTTAAGGTCAGTGCTTTGTCAAATGTCACATCAAACCATGGCGTCTCAAGAGGCAAACCGTTTAGAATTTTTCCCTAACTTACCAAAAAAAAAAAAAAAAAAAAGAGCATAATGACTGTTTTGTTTCCAAGACTTATGACAGGCTCTGTGGCTTTTATTCTGATGGGAAGGAAATGCAGCCATTGTAACTTGCTGTCAGGGATAATATTTTCGTGCCAGCTCTGTGCTAAGTGCTATTTAGAATGTGGAAAAGCTGCCGAATCCTCTCTGGGCCAGTTTGCAGTTGGCAAGCAGGTGCTTTAAGCGGGAATCATTCCAAGTGGGAGAAGCATTCCGGTGCCATGAAGGGCCGAGCCGCGAACCTGAAGCAGATGGGTGTTTAGTTGAGGTACGACTATGCCCAGACCAAAGGCTCAGCATTGACTTGGTGAAGGTCATTATCAGAGACAAAAGGTCAGAGCCTCACATTTTATCCTCTGCTGCTTCTATATGTGGGCTGTGTGACCTGTTGTCTAAAGTTTTTGTGGAGCCGAGGACCTTAACTTCGGAATGGATATACTGCTGAAATTCGATGTGCAGGTGGAAAGGGCACATGATGAGTAGCGCCGTCAGATAGTCCCCTGGGGTGGCCGCGAGCTGGGGGAGGTTTATGGGAAGCATTTAGAGGCATGAAACAATGGCTGTGCCAGTGAGTGGCTTCCCCCCAGTGCTTTAGTTTTATCCAGAAAATGGTCCTAGAATAGTGGGGAGGAGACTGGCAAAGGCAGGGGGCGGGGCCATAAGAAGGGAGGGGACTTGTCAGGTCATGTCCAGAGGAGGACTGGGCTTGAAGTGAAAAGGGACATCCTCAGGGGCCCAGAGGTGCAGAGGGATGGTGGGCTGCCAGGGACCGTTGTGGGGGTGAGACAGCGTCCTTCCATCCTGCAGGCATGGGCAAGATGGACGCGCTGGCCACACACATGTTGCTTCGAGGACACCAGATGTCACGCTGTCTCCCTTCAGGCCCCCTGTTGCCTGATGAGGCTCAGGCACCTGGGCCCGCAAGAGCTTAGGAGACCCTTCTGGAGCCTTGCCCCCACCTCTGTCCTGTCTTCATGTTGTGTTTCCTTCATTTCCGAAATAGGCTCCGCCTCTGGGCCTTTCATCATGGGGTGCCTCGAATACAAACACAGACGCCTTGTCCTGACTTGCTGGCAGCGGGCTTCCCCGAGCTGATTGTCGGGGTTCCAGCCCTGCCTCCGCCTCTTTCCAGCTCTGTGAACTCTGTCCCGTTTCCTCTCTGGAAAACAGAGTAGTAACAGTACCCGTCCTTCAGGGAGACGGCGGCACGGGTGGTGACAGTCACCTTCCTCCTCCTCTGTCTTCACACAAACCCGTACCCTTCCCTGAATCGTTTCCGGAGCCCCACCAAAGGAAACGGATGCCCTTTATGCTAGACTCCTTCTCCAGTCCATCCAGGCTGCTCGACCAAAAAATACTATAGACTGGGTGGCTATACCCAAGATCAAGGTGCTGGCAGATTCAGGGCGTAAGGACTCACCTTGTAAGTTGAAAACTTGCCGAGTTATTCTCATTCCTGGGAGGATTAGTGACCCCCAGCTCACACCGTGCTTTTGTTAGTAAATGCCAAAGCACTGTGCAAGCACCTGTTCTCGGTGACCTCCAGGTCACTGTCACTCTCATTAGATTCCGTGTCCTGATGAATCTTCCTCTCCAGCTTGAACTCTAGTTGTGGTGATCTTTTTTTTTGTTTCCAGCTCCAAATTGAGACACGTAATAGGATGGAGTCAAGCGAACTTATTTGCAGATACCTGACCCTGGGTTGCCTTTGAAAAGCTGGGATGTCGTTTTGTCCACAGTCCAGTTGTTTTGACTTCATGACACCCGGTGGCTTGGAAGGAGGCTTTCTTAGGGCCGGCACCTGTGCTGTCTTACTCATTTTTTATTTCCCCCACAGCACCTTGCACCGTGCCTTGCTCACAGTAGGCATCTGGAAAATGTTTTTGAATGCACTTATTATTCCTTAGTAATAGATGTTAAACTGTTTTATGGAAAAACAAGCATGCTTGGGTTCTCATGTACAAGTATTGAATGTCTGCTGTGGGCCAGCCAGTAGCTTTCTTCTTTTAGTGTTACTCTCTGTGAGAACAGAATCGTAATATTCCGGGTCACCACGTGACCATTCAGGACAATCATATGTTTTTTTTGTTTTGTTTTTTAAAGATTTTATTTTTAAGTAATCTCTGCACCCAGCCTAGGGTTCGAACTTACAGCCCTGAGATCAAGAGTTCCATGCTGTACCGGCTGAGCCAGCCCGGTGCCTCAGGACAGTCACATGTTAAAGGGAACATTAATGCATGAATCAAACAAGGCTGCCATATTGCACGGTGCCCGGGGGGAGAGGGGTCCACGTTGTAATCAGGAGGCCTGCTTAAGGGGTTGCTTGGTACATTGAAAGAGTTTGAGAATCCAACCTGGGCATTGAGAGCAGGACCCTACGACATGGAAAGTGGCCCCTTTAGAGCTGTGCGACTGTGGGATGGTTTGAGTGGTTATGTTGGTGCCCACACACGATGGAGAAAGGGCCCTTGAAGGACCGCTGGGCCCCAGTAAGAGAGGAAATAGTCCATATGTGCTGCTTGCCATTTTGCCTGTCATAGAAAATAATCTGGGATAGCTTATAATGAAGGTATAGGCCGAATAAAATGAGAATGATTGACGGGATGAGGAAGGAAGGGACATAAAACATGGATTTGAGGTGTCCAGGAGTCTCCTGGCCTCCAGGACAGAGAGCAGCATGCTGGGGTGACACGTTCTCAAGCACGAAAGGGTCCACGTCCTGCAGGCTGTCGTGGGTTCGCGGAAAAAGATGCTGGCGTCTTTGACCAGCCTGCACCTGGGCACTAGCGGTGGGGCCCATTCTTGGGCCAGCGGAGTCATTAAGGCCCCTTAACATCCTGGCTGCATCTGAAATTCCTCTTGGAAAGCTGAGGGTTATGTAGACTGTAGCTTCCCAAAGCCAGTTTTCCCGCAGGCCAGAGTAAGGGGGGAGTATAATGAAAATGTACTCGCTTGTGAGAGCTGATTGGTGGTCAAGGGACTTTGCCGAGGTGATGCTGTTGAACAGACGCCAAAGGATCTTTCCACGCCAGCCCGTTACCTTAAACCCGAGTTTTATGGGTAGGAACTGGGAACCCTTGGGAAGCCTTCCCCCACTAAGAATGTTGCCTGGTATCTAGGCCCATTGGAGCTTGGCTGAACTATTCCAAATCTCTCTTCTGGGGAAGAGATTTTGACTCTGATGAGCCAGACTCTCCCTGATGGTGGGAAAGGCCTAGAACAGAACCCTGGTTTTTGGCTTGCATTCGAACCCTGAAGGGGAGTACCTTCCTCCTCCCCTTGCTGACGTGGTCATTGATGGAAGTGGATGTTGGAGCAGGAAGCTCTTCTCAGGGTGAAAAACACAAACCACTGACTTTAGACCTAGAAAGTTTAGTGACAGCTTCGATAAATGCCTGCCGGGTATGCACATCTGATGCTTTGCAAGGAAATTTCAATTTTCGGCAGGTTAGAGCCAACCAAGAAGAAGAAATATATGAAGGAGACTTGGATAAGGGGACTCAGACATGTCTGGCTGTAAAAGGAGCAGGCCTTCTCTCCCCCCGTTTCCCCAGCTGTGTTTCTCTCCCTGACTTGTCCTCTTCGGGGTGCGTGAATGGCTGAACTCAGAACAAGGCTTTTGCAATCTGTGCCGTGTGAATACGGTTTTTGTTCTGTCGGTTTAATTTGCATTTGGTGTCTGGAGTGCCTGGTCATGGAAAGAGCCAGCGCTTTGTTTTGGGTAATGAGGGCTGAGGTTTCAAATCAGTGTTTCTCGGTTTACCCAGTGTCAAGTGTTATTTGAGTAACAAGCCACCGCGTTGCTTGCTCCTTGCTCTGAGGCCCTGTGCGTCTCCGTTTACAAGTTAGATTTCTGCAGACTCCCACGTCGACAGATCACAGGCTGATCTCCTGAAAGAGACGACTGTATTCGCAACTGGAAAGTTCAGTCCCCGTTACATTGCATTTTCATTCTAGGGCCGATTCTTCTTTAAACCTCTTCAGATGGTTGTTTCTGCCCTTGTCAATTACTTCATCACAAGGGTCAGTGATAAACCAAGAGAGGGAGGAGCCAGTGCGGAAGACTTTCAGTTGAATGGGATCGAGTTGGGTGCTTCTTGGAAAGTGGGTGAATTATTCATGATGAACTGAATGAGGGCATTCTTTTAAACTGGTGTAGAAGCAAATGGTTAACGCATTTAGTAAGCCAGTAGTGTTGATGGGTCTGCCAGGAAGCTTTAGAGCCTAGGCAATGCGCTCCTTGTTGACTGTGGGGGTTTTTTGTTTTTGTTTTAATGTATCTACTTCAGTAACTCTAGGCCTACCTGATTTTATCCTTTTCTGTTTTTTTCTTTTCCTAAACATTTTTTTTCAGTAATTTTTCCAGTAATTCATGTTGAAATAGGATCATGTATACAGTTCTTCCCGTCCCATTGCTGTTGCTGTCCCAAAGACGTTCCTTTTGTGCGAGAGGCAGTCTTAATGCCAAGGGTGGTGGGGGGGTGTTGAGTGCTTGGAGAACTGTGGCCTATGTATTTAGAGAGGCATAGGTCCTAGGAAATCTGACTTAAAGAAAAAATATCCAACTAGTGTTACCAGCTCAGCTACCCGAAGCCTTTTATTTTGCAACCCGATCAGAACCAGAAAGTGAACAAAATTGGCCCCTGAAAATAGGACGAAATCCCATACACTAAACATTGTGCACTTTTCTTTCAGAGAAGTGTCTGGATTTTCTCCTAGGACCAATTTTGATTTCATTTTGTTTTCCTTCTTAGAAATGTGAAATGTAAAATAAAATGTGTAGAAGTGCTAAACATTTGATCCTTTAGCAGTTGCTGTTTCTAAGCTGCTCAGCCCTTGTTTGCACGCTCATATCCAGCCCATGATTTGGTGTCTGAGATCACAGCACAGAAGAGTCGGGGAGCGGGGAAGAGGGGCTGTCCTGGCTCGTCACGTAGTAGGTGCTCAGCGAATGAGTACCCAGAACAAGGCAAATAGAATGAGGGACACTGCACCTTGCATGTTTCTTTCTCTGTGTAGCAATGGAGAAAATGTCACTGATAACATTGCAACTACTTCCCCTCAAGCTGTTTACTATATTTGGTCCTATATGTGTTGTGCATAGATAACGTGCACATATTGTTTGTATTACTACATGTTCACTTATACAGGCAGCCCTCACTTGGCAAAACACTGATAGGAATTTCAGTTACCATCCTTTTAAAAATACCAGTCCCCCAACAACACAGTTCAAATTTCAGTTACCCCCCCCCCCCACCAAGTGTGTTAGCTGTGATTGCCTGAAGTACACAAACTTTTTGGCCAACGTGTCAGTCCACAGAGTCGCCACATACATAACAGATGCACATTGTGATCAGTAACCAGTCACACCCCTTCTTTCAAAGTCTGTGATGGGCTGCTACACGGTCCCTCTGTATGTGTACAGGCGGCAGCGTGTATAGTTTGGTTGCCTTCTTGTCTTCCATCAGTAAGTCAATAGGCCTTTTTATAAAATTATCACAGATTGAGAGGGAATTGGCCAACAAAGGTGAATGCGCGTCACAGAAGTTAAAACTGTTAAAAGTGACGTTCATAACCTACATGGAGTTGCAGGAGAAACGGCTTTCTGATTCTTCAGGTGGAGAGACCGGGAGTGCAGCAGGGGGAAGGTGAGGAAGGCGAACTATCCACGTAAACAAGGAAATCGGGCGTGAAGAAGGTAGTGAAGTTTCCAAACCAAAGCAAAGTTCACATTAAAGGAACGCTCATTTAGAAAGTGCTGATGACAAGATAAGTATGCGCAGTGTTAGGAAGGACCATGGCCAGCAGGTGGTGACAGCCCAAGTGTCCGTCCATGCGTGAGGGGATAAACCACTTGTGATCTATAAATACAATTGGAGTATTACTTGGTCGTAAAAAGAATGAAGTACAGACACGTGGCACAGCATGAGTGAACCCGGGAAACATGATGCTAATAAAGAATCAGGTGTGGAAGGTCGTGTACTGTGTGGTTCCATTTATATGAAATGTCCTGGAGGAGGTAAATCCCTAGAGCCAGAATACAGATTGGTGGTTGTCATGGTGGGCTGGAGAGGGTGGGGCCACTGGTTCATGGGTTCAGGGTTTCCTTTTGGGGTGCTGAAAATACTTCAGAACAAGACAGAGGTGGTGGTTACACTGCCTCTGAATTCTTCAGAGTGTTTACTTTGACCTGAAACAGTAAAAACCCTAGAAGACAGCAGAGGCAATAATTTCTCTGACATCGGCTATTGCAACATTTTTTTGGATATATGCCACTTGAGGCAAGGGAAATAAATCAACTATTGGGACTACTTTGAAATTAAAAAGTTTCTGCACAGCAAAGGAAACACTGAACTAAAAGGCATCCTACTGAATGGGAGAGGATCTTTGCAAATGACGTATCCATTAAGGGTTAGTATCAAAAATATGTAAAGGACTTATACAACTCAACACCCCAAAAGCAAATAATCCAATAAAAAAATGGGCAGAAGACACGAAGAGACATTTCTCCAAAGAAGACTTCGACGTGGCCAGCATCACTCATCATCAAGGACATGCAAATCAAAACTACCAGGAGGTGGCCCCTCGCACATATCAGAGTAGCCAAAGTCAAAAACACAAGAGATGGGTTGGTGAGGATGTCTGGAAAGGGGAGCCCTCTTGAACTCTTGGTGGGAATGCAAACTGGTGCGGCCAGTGTGGAAAATAGTAAGGAGGTTCCTCGGTTAAAAATAGAAGAGCCCTATAATCCAGCCATTATACTACTGGGTATTTACCGAAGAAAATGCAAAAATACTAACTCAAAGGGATACATGCACCATTATGTGTATAGCAGCACTGTTTACAGGAGCGAAATTACGGAAATAGCCCATTGTGTCCATCAACTGATGAATGGGTTAAGAAGACAAGGTGTGTATTTATACAGTGGAATATTATTCAGCCATAAGGATAATGAATTCTTGTCATTGGCAACAACATGGATGGAGCTAGAGGGTATAATGCTAAGTGAAGTAAGTCAGAGAAAGACCAATACTGTATGACTTCACTCATATGTGGAATTTACGAAAAAGACAAAGGAAATGAAGATTCAAATATGGAGAGCAAACAGATGGTTACCAGAGAGGAGCTTGGTGGGGGGATGGGTGAAGTACGTGATGGGGATGGAAGAGGGTAATGAACACCGGGTGTTACATGGAAGTGTCGAATCTCTATTATGTGCACCTGAAACTAATACTGTATGTTAACTGTAATTGAAATGAACATAAAAGTGATCATTTTAATCTATTTATTGTTTCAATTTAACTTCAAAGAGTATGACAATTTGCAAAGGTAAAAATGCTTTTTTGTATAATAAGTTATGCTTAAAGAAGGTAGCACTTTTAAACTACCGATAGGTTTTTTTCTTAACAAAGAAATCAAATGCTTTCATTTCTAATGTTCTAAATGACATTGTACTTAAGAGCCTGATTGTTTTTCTTTTCCCTGTACATTTATAAGGTTTTGACAAACATTTAAGAGTTACAAGATAATGGCAGCGTTTTGTGATAATTACCAGGATCACTTAGCACAGTTTCATCTTCTATGGTCATTTTTTTTAAAGTGTATTATTTTATTTATTTGGAGAGTGAGGGAGCAGGGGAGGGGCAGAGAGAGTGGGAGAGAGAGAATCCCAAGCAGGCTCCATTGCTGTCAGTGCAGAGCCCGATGTGGAGCTTGAGCACACGAACTGTGACCCTAGTTGAAACCCAGGAAGCTCAACCACCTGAGCTACCCAGGCACCACTTGTGTGACCATTTTTAATTTTCTCCTCCTCCTGTGAATAATTGAGGACTGCCTGCACCCATATTTTACCGTGTTTGCAGGTATATGTAATGTTTGTATGTTTCATTACAGTGCATTGTTAGAGTATACACCATTCACTCTTCCAACAAGAATCCTGAGATGTGTCTTCCATAGCGTGCATGTTTTCACATGGTACTTTTTTGGAAGGAAAAAATACGAAAGCCAGCCCACAAGAAATTACCAGGTAGGGGTCATAGTCTGTGATGTTAGCTCTGCTCATAAAGCACATGCTTTGCCTTTTCCAGGGCCAGCCTTCCAGAGCACTTAGATTTCAGAAACTGCCTTGAAAAAGAAAACTCTAGAACACCCAGCAAGTAATGATGGCAGCAGCTGGCAGTGGGTCGAAGTCCGTTTTGCTGTGCAGAGGGAAAACCGTTCTTAGGTTGGCTGGTGATGGGTGTCTAGTGAAAGAGGCCTGAGCCCGGGTGTCAGGTGGCCCTGGCCTGGGCGCACGCCTGTGTGGGGGCATTCCTGCTGCAGAGGTGGCCTGAGGCCCTCGGGACACTGTCCAGATCAGCTTGCGGACTGGGAGCCTGCGTCCAGAATGGCGGATGGTATTTAGCCTGGGGTTGTGGAAGTCCCTTTCTGTACCTGCTCTGCAGCCTTGCCTCCAACTCCAGTTCACATTTTAAAAGTCCCACCAGAAGCATGTATCTGTAGGCATCGGAGATAATTATGAATCTGTCATCGTGCAGAAAGAGAACAGCAGCAAACCCTGAAGCTCCTTGGGAGGTCGCAGCCCCTCACTGTTCAGTCTCTCGAGTGCCAGGAATCTGTGGGTTTAAGAGAGCGCAAGACCCAGACCCTGCACTCTGGGGTGGCGGAGTGTGACATGGGTCGCCAGGCCGGATGGCCTGTCCTCCCGCTTCTCAGGTGAGATATGGCTTGGGGCTAATGAGGGACCCTTCTTACAGAGTTGTTACAAAGATTAAACGGTGTAATGTATGTAAAGGGCTGAGAGCAAACGGGAAGTGTTTTTAAACAAAATTCTTATCCTAGAGCTAAAGTGCATTAAAATTCCTGGTCACATTTCGCCCTCGACGATCTTACAGAGGAAGTGGGGCCACAGCTGTTGTGCGTTGAGCATCTCGCCGTGTGGCAGAAGTCACACTGCTGGCAAGGGGCTGAGGCGGAGTCAGAACTTGTCCCCAGACCCTTCCTGACTGACCTGGCAGACTAGGAAGTGTGTTCGCCCACTGTGGCTGCCGTGGGAAAGGACCGTGGCCTGGCCGCCGAAACGAGGGACCTTTATTTCTCACAGATCCGAGGCTGAGAGTCCAAGATGAAGGTGTCCAGAGGGTTGGTGCCTTCTGAGGCCGTCTCGTTGGCTTGGGACACCGTCTTCTCCTTGCATGCTCACGTGATCTTTTTTCCTGTGTACCTGTGTCCAGATTTCCTCCTCTTTTTTTTTTTTTTTAATGTTTATTATCTTGAGAGAGAGAAAGCAAGCAGAGGAGAGACAGAGAGGAGACACAGAATCTGAAGCAAGCTTCTGCCCAGAGCCCAGTGGTGGGACTTGAACCCACGAACCATGAGATCGTGACCTGAGCCGAAGTCAGACACTTAACTGACTGAGCCACCCAGGCGCCCCTTGGTTTCCTCCTCTTATAAGAACACCAGTCATGTTGGATTAGGGCCTTCCTAAGGACTTTGTTTTAACATAATCCCCTCTTTCAAGAGCCTGGGTTCAAATACAGACACATTCTGAGATGCAGGGGGTTAGTTAGGACTCGAGCATGAGAATTTTCAGGAAACACAACTCAGCCCCTAACAGGAGAGGATCAGTAGTAAAAATAGAGGGATGGATGCCTGTATCAGGAACTGGAGTGAGGGCAGACTCAGCAGATTGGGACTCATGAGGCAGATGGTTGGTCTAGGTGATTTTTGGGTTCGATTTCAGGCATGGTTTTCAAAGGACAAAGAGGAGCAAGTGGACTTTGTGTGTGGCGAGAAGAGCAGCCCCAGACCACAGCGATCTGGGGTGAGCTGAGCTGGGGTCTGCAGGCACACAGGGTTTGGGTAGGTAGAGCTGGGTGAATGGGAAGAGGCACTGAGTAGCTGATTGCATGGTAAACGTCGGCCTGAGAAGTCTGTGTTTTGTTTTGATAGGCATTTGCGTCCTTTATTGAGCAAGCATTTATGGAGCACCTCAGGTCTAGGCTCAGAGTGCAGTTCTCATCAGCACGGAGAGACTTTGGGTCTCTGGGTAGATCCCTCAAGGTAGCTTCTGACCGCAAAATTATTCGAGTCCGTGGTTGTGGGGAATCAGATTATGTACATTTTCTGAAATTAAATTTCTCAAGTATGCCTTAATTTTATTAACAAATGTTATTCTAATCAGCAAATTGTGGAGTCGTAGAGATTAAATTTAGAGCCGAGAATGACTGGGTGTACATCCTGGCTTTGTGCCTCATCAGCTTTGTCAGATTTATCTTCTGACATAAATGGACCAAGCTTCAATTTTCTCAGCTGTGGAAAGTGGATAATTGTACACATCTCACTGGATTGATGGAGAACGTGCATATGCAGTAGTCCATGTGAAGGTTCTAGCACCGTGTCTTTCTTGGGCAAGCGCTCCTAACGGTATTTGAAGGAGGGTATCGCTAGGCACATTGAGGGTCTTTTGAAAAGATTTTTATAATAGAGGGAAATAAATCGCAATGAACTTTGGGTTTGTTCATTCATTCATCAACAGCAAAAATGTGTGAGCACCAGCCAACAATTGGAGTGGAGAGGAGTAGAAAATGGCAAGACCCCTGATCTCAGCTTCTGGCTGGGTGGCCAAGACCAGGAGGAAGTGGAACGGATGGGTGTGTTGAAGAGGGTTGCCTTTTAGGAGAGAGGATTCTTGTAGGTGAGCAAGCACTTGCATTAAAATTTGACTTCCTGAGAAATTCATCACCCAAAGGAGTGGAAAGTTATTTCAGACAAGCAGAGTGGCAGGTGCAGGAGTCTGGAGGGTGCACGGCATGGCTAGAAAACAACGAAGGAAAGAGTCTGACACAGGGGTGAGGAGTGGAGGAAGACACCACATGAAAAGGGGGAGATCTCACGGGCAGTGGGGAGCCGCTGAGGAGTTTTAGCAAGGCTTTTCAGTGATCCAGATGAGATTGAGATCTTGAACTTGGGCTGCAGTAGCCTGAAGGAGAGGACAAATTCCAGAACTGTTGGAGGGGTTGGTGTTGGAATGGATATGGCTGGGGTGGGGATGACTGGGTTCCTAGCTCGAGTGTCTGGGTGGGTGGGTGGGTGACCGTGCCTTTTGAATGGATGCTGGGTGTGTGGGGCAGGTGAGCTGGGGTCGTAGACTGGTTGAGTTGGAGACATCTGGGGACAGCACAAGTTTTCCTTTCCCGTAGGTAGGTGACCCTCCTCTGGGTTTGGAACCATCTGCATAGGGAAGGACGGTGAGTGTGACTGCCTGTCTCTTCCGAGGCTTGGCCCTGAGGAGTCGAGTTTGAGATTTGATGTCTTTGGTAGTGGTTACAATTGCTCACAAGTATTTGGACCTTTCCTCTTCAGGATTGATGGTGGGATTATATCTCCCTGCCCCAGTGAGGTCAGAGGTGGTCATGTGCCACCTGGGGATGAATTAGAGGGTGAACAGGGGAGACTCCTGCTGATTTTGAGCCAAGATAACACGAAGCCGAGCGCTCTTGGCTGTGTTCTGTTCTGCAGGGCCGCCCGGCTGTGTGGTGGGCCTGGGTCCCCGAGCGAGGTCAGGGTCTCCGTGCCACAGACTCAAGTGGACACCGCATGGCCCTGCACTGAGGAAGAAACCTTTGTTATCGGCTTCTGAGATGCTTAGATGTCAGTGGTGGCTTTTCTACCGTCCCCTGGTCCCCTCCCGATTCAAGTTGTTTTACAAGGGGTTCAGTTTCACTGATTGTCCTTTTCTAGACTATAAATCAGTCTTGAATGACTTTTTGGCCAATATGTGCCTCTGTGTGTGTGTATGTGTGTGTGTGTGCGCGCGCGCACATACCTATAGATAAATACAGCTGCAACCGAAAGCATTTCTTTGTCACTGTTACTACCATCACTTGCATTTTTAAATGAATTAAAGGTCACATGCTCTTTAAAAAACAGCTTTATAGAGATAGACTTCACCTGCTGCACAGTTCACCCATTGACTCGGAAGCGTACAGTTCTGTGGCTTTAAGTAGATTCGCAGATCGGTCAACTCACATTTCCATTACCCCCAACAGAAACACCACTCCACAGTCCTCCCGCACCCTCCCTCCCCCACCTCAGACAACCTGTAATCTGCTTTGTGTCTCCTGGACGCCCGTGTCTCCTGGACGTTTCCTATAGATGGAGTCTTGGAATGTATGGTCCATCATGCCTGACATCTTGCACTTAGCATAATGTTTCCAGAGCTCATCTATGATGTAGCCTGTATCACTGTTTCCTTTCTTTTGTTGTCAAAAAGTATTCCGTGGTATGGAATATAGTGTGTGGTAAAACCGTATGGTCTCTAGAGATGGATGCAACACTGTGACCTCTCTAGAGTTGTGGGTATCCACTCATCACTTGATGGACATGCGGATCGTCTCCACGTTCTGTCTGTCACGAATAGCGCTACTATGAACACCCATAGAGTCTTGTATAGTCTTGTCCAAGTTGTTCTGTGAACGTGTTCTCATTTCTCTTGGTTATACCTATGGGCGGAATTGCTGGGTCTTAATGCTGACTCTACACTGAACTGTTTGAAGAACACGTTCCCACCAGCAGCGGGTAAGGGTGGCTGTTCTGCGTGTCGCCGCCAATACCTGTTACTGTGCGTCTCTGACTGTAGCCATCCTGGTGGGTGTCCCATGTTTTACATCGTTTAACAGGAAACTTAGATGTCACAGTCCCGCCTTCCTGTCTTCACACGGGCTTTCATTGGCAGCTCATGTTTGTTACTTTGTGTGGGTTTATTAGTGTTGTCCATGTGTATGTTTCGTGGGGACATGCTTACCTCCTATTGACAGACCTACACATTCTCGCCTTAAAATGCGGTACTCTGGGGGCGCAGGGCTGGCTCAGTCGCTTAGGTGTCTGACTTCGACTCAGGTCATGATACTGTGGTTCATGAGCTCGAGCCCTGTGTCAGGCTCTGTGCTGACAGCTCAGGGCCTGGAGCCTGCTTTCCATTTTGTGTCTCCGTTTCTCTCTTCCCTACCCTGCTTGCGCACTCTCTCTATCAAAAATAAATAAACGTTAAAAAAACATTTTTTAAAATGCAGCACTTTGTTGAGTGTTGGGTTCTTCTCAAGCAGCTGTCAAGCCCACAACGGCTCTGGTTGAGGAACACTCCAGCTTCAGCCAAAATGAGAATTAGTCCTGCCTTAGCATGAAGATCACCTCTTCTCACTTAAGTGAGGAACTTTGGTTGGTGGTCTTGAGTCTGCTTGAGTTTGTTGTGGCAAAGTCCAATGTCTTTTCAGTATATATTTGAATATTCATGTTGTAAAACCACATGGTTTCTAAAGAGAGACATGACTCTAAAAGTGGGAACCCCCCTAGAGTTCATGTACTAAGTTAACAGGCCATTAAAAATTTTTTTTTAATTTATTTATTTTTGAGAGACAGAGAGAGAGCACGAGCAGGGGAGGGGCAGAGAGAGAGAGAGGGAGACACAGAATCCAAAGACAGGTTCCAGACTCTGAGCTGTCAGCATAGAGCCCGATGCGGGGCTCAAACCCATGAACCATGAGCTCATGACCTGAGCCGAAGTCAGATACTTAACTGACTGAGCCACCCAGGTGCCCCAACATGTCATTTTGAGTGACTAGTCTGCCATTGTGGTTGAGCAGGGTCCATGCCTTCATGGACGGTCAGGTCTAGCTGGGGACAGACCTTGCAGGAATAAAGGCGTTACAGACGGTAAAAGGCCTGTGAAAGAAAGTGGTCCTCTCTAGAGAATGAGGGGGCCTCCCAAGTTGAGTTTTGCTTGTTTTGGTGGGGGATGGGTTAGGAGGGACCTCCTGGAGGAAGTGACACTTCATCCCAGACCCAGGGGAAGGGGAGGGGCACTGTGAGGGCGAGGCCAGGAAGCTCTGACAGGTTAGAGGAAGTGCAGTGAGCTCCCGTGGTTGGAGGGTGGGGGCTGGGAGGCCAGATTGGGCAGGGCTCTGTGAACAAGCTGATAGTTTGGACATTATTTAAAATGCAGTGAGAAATAATTGAAAGGTTTTAAGCAGGGGTATGGCATCATCCAATTAAACAAGTTCACTTTGGTTGCTGTGTGTCAAATGCATCGCCATGGTGGGGGGTGGGGTGGGTGGCAAGAAAGGGTGGAAGGAGCCCAAAGTATCAGGGATCTACCGGCCCAGGGACCCAGCTGGAGGCGTTGGGGCGGGGATTGCTGCTGGGGCCCTGGCACCCTTGGTTCTTCAGTCTCCGTAAGGACACTCACACACTGGAGCTGGTGGCAGGTCCCATCTGCTCACCTCTGTCACAGGGAACCATCTCCACAATGTGTGTCGTTTCGGTTGCCAGCTGGCCAGCGAAGACCAGGCAGAAGCCATTCCTGAGCTTCCAGGGCCGAGCTTTCGCTAGAACACATGGTTCAGTGACCTTTCCGTGGTGAAAACTCCTCAACCAAATGCGAAAACGTGTTCTCGAAAGCTTCTAACACTTGGGCGGATTTGTTATTTTTGTGGGGAGCTGAAGTGTGGCTTCTAGTGACAGTTTTGCTGCCGGGCCAGTATCTGTATAGTAAAGGTGGTGCCTTTCCTGTCATTTTCTTAACATTATTTATTTATTTAATGTTTATTTTTGAGAGAGAGAAGGACTCAGAATGTGAGCTGGGGGAGGGGCAGAGAGAGGGAGATGCAGAATCCGCAGCAGGCTCCAGGCTGTGAGCTGTTAGCCCAGAGCCCGATGCAGGGCTCGAACCCATGCACGATGAGACTGTGACCTGAACTGAAGTCAGAAAACACGAAACTGACTGAGCCACCCTAGGAATGACTTAACACTTCCCTTGATCGTTGTATCTCGCCGCTTTTTGACTGGAGAGGAGGTGCGTCCTGGACGTGGTGTCCGGCAACGCGGATGGACTGGTGGGGATGCACGCTGCACGTGGACCGGTGGGAGCACGTCTTTGAATGGTATTCATGCAAAACTTGTGGGTTGTGACTTGACCTTTTGTGCAATCTTGACATCACAGGTCGTGGAATAGGATTCTTCTCCCCCTGCTAAGAGGTCAGAAAAATCAGGGCGGCGCGTGCATTTGGCAGGCCCCAGACAACGCTGCATTTGTGAACTGCACGCCCGGGTTGGAGATCCGGGGTTGTTGGAGGAGGCCGATGTTTAGACCCCCTGATTTTTAGGTAACTTGATCACATCCAGCACTGCCAAATTTTCCCGAGAGCTGCTGTACCTCCTCTCTAGGTCTCGGCGCCCGTGTGAGGACTTGGCACCCTCCAGAGCCCACCTCTTTGGGCCGTGGGTGACTCAGATGAGCGTCCGAACTGGCAACGAACTGTCGTGTCCGGTGATTTAAACAAGCTCAGGCTTTCTTTCTCACCTGCCGTCTTCCCGTCCTGTGAGCATTCTGGGTCACCGAATCAACCGTAAAATCATTTCATTTTACAGAAATGGAAACTCAGATGTATTATTAACACGCTGTGCTTTTAAGCTCAGAGGTGAAGAGCCATGAACTTCCCCAAGGCTTTCTCCTGACTGTGGTTTTGGTTTAGCTGTGGTTGTTAGAGGGGCAGATGCTTGAGCCTTCCCAGGCCTGCCCCGTCAGAATCTAAGGGCCCGGGGCTCGGGAATTTGCATTTTATTTATTTAGTGAAAAAATTTTATTTAACGTTAAAACAATTTTGCGAGAGAGACAGAACACGAGCTGGGGAGGAGCAGAGACAGAGAGGGAGACACAGAATCTGAAACAGGCTCCAGGCTCTGAGCTGTCAGCATAGAGCCTGACGTAGGATTCAAACTCGGGAAGTCTGGAATGGTAAGATCATGACCTGAGCCACCCAGGCGTCCTAGGGGATTTGCATTTTAAAATAGTCTCTCCTGGGGCACCTGAGTGGCTCTGTCAGTCAAGCTTGAACTCTTGGTTACCACCCAGGTCATGATCCTATGAATCTGTTTGTGAGTTTGAACCTCGAGTTGGGTTCCACACTGATAGTGAGGAGCCTGCTTGGGATTCTCTCTGCCCCTCCCCTTCTCTCTCTCTCTGTCACTCTCAAAATAAATAAACTTAAAACATCTCGGTAGGTCTTTGCACTCAAAATTGAGAGCCACCTCCTTGGCCTCTGCACTCCTTGGCCCCGCACGTGAGTACGGTGCTAGGGTTCAAGAGCGTCCAGCAGACACATCCCATACATCCCGTCAGGGAAACAGCAGCAGAATTCATCCTTCGCCTTTACTAGTGCGCAAGCTCGACACCAGTGAATGTGGCTCATGTGGCCTGGTCCCTGGACTTGCTCATGCAGAACTGGGCAGACTCAACACCCCCTTGCCATGGCCATGAGGGTCAGTGCTCTCATGGGCTTGGGGTCCCCCCTCCCCCCCCCCTCCCTGGCCGGGTCCGAGGAAGACGGAAGGTCTCTAGATGGTGGGGGAGTTGGAACTAGTGGAAGGCTCCTAATCTGCTTAGCTGGGCATTTGTTGCCTGGGGGGTGCTGGGGGGGAGCCAGCGAAGGTGACAGGATGCTGGTTGGTGTCCCTCCATGAGAAGGAACTTAGTTCCAGGGCAGGGACGGCAGCCTGGCCCAGTCTCCGTACCTAGGAGAAAGCCGGTGCCTGGGAAATGTTTGAGGAAGGAGCTAAGTAAGAGCTAAGAAACTTAGATTTTCTAGTCCAAAGCACATGTACAACTCTGTCCTCCATCTGCCCTGCTTCCTCCAGATGCCGGGGAAATCACATACATGCCTGGAGGTGGAGGGGCTTATCTGGGCCCCGGCTAGCCCCTGAGCAGGAAAAACAGCCTGTCCTTAAAGCAACTAGAATGATCTGCGTTAAAGGTCATAGGTCATCAGTTGATTTTTTTTTTTATATTAAAAAAAATTTTTTTTTTAAATTTGTTTTTGAGAGACAGAAACAGCACAAGCAGGGGAGGGTCAGAGACAGAGGGAGACACAGAATCTGAAACAGGCTGCAGGCTCTAAGCTGTCAGCACAGAGCCTGACACGGGGCTTGAACCCACGAACCATGAGATCATGACCTGAGCCGAAGCTGGATGCTTAAGTGACTGAGCCACCCTGGCACCCCTGATTTTTTTTAATCGCTCCCAAATTTAAGTACATTTTTGAGTTTAAATGTTTGCTTCTGTATGTTAATCTTTATTTACAGGGAAGCCGTCAGCCATTTTTTGCTCTTTATTGGAAGCCTGTCGTGTTGGGAAGGCTGAAATGCTACGCTCGTGAGACAGGGTCTGGAAGTAAGAAAAATCACTGTCTCACAGTGAGTTTTGGGTGTTTCCCTCCCCATTTTTTGGAAGGATGCGACTCTGGTTCTGGTCACCTCAGCGTCCTTGCCTGTGACCCACGCAGAACATTCCTGTCTCCATTGATGCTGTTGGACGCCTTTTCTCTCTCAGCCTCTAGATGATGGCTGCCTGTCTTACATTCAAGTATTTTTCTTATTTTCTTTCTTCCTTTCCTTTTTCCCTTCCTTTCTCCTTTCCCCTGCCCCTCCCCCTCCCCTTCCCTTTCCTCTTCCCCTTCCCTTCCTCTCTTCCCTCCCCTTTTCCTCCTCCCTCTCCCTTCCCCTTTCCCCTTTCCTCACCCCTTCCCCCCTCCCCCTATCCCCTCCCTTTTCCTCCCCTCCCCTCTCCCCCTTCTCTTCCCCTTTCTTCTCCCTTTCTTTCCCGTTCCTTCTCAATAGCTGCTCCAAACTCACTGCAAACGAAAGGCAGAAAGAATACACCTGATGCTCAAGGCTGTACCACCCACAGCCCTGTGTGTCCTCTGACTTCCTAACTAGCTCACTGCTCCTCATTCATGAAATGTTCCTGAAGCACAACAAGAATTACCAAAAAGTTCCGAGAAACCTAAAACCCGATAAGCTTTATGAATTCATACCTGTTCTGTTCGGGAGCGCACAGATGCATTCATGGAACATGTTGTTACCAACCTGGACGCGCTCTTGGCTTCCGCCCGGTGCACTTGGCATCGCCTGCATGTCCACAGTACTCTCGCGTCCCCGGTGCGTGTAGGGCGAGGCTGGTGACCCAGCATGCGCTCTGGACTGTGAATGTGCAGGGAAACGGAAGCTGGATGGGCGAAGCAAACTTGGCTTTCATATATTTTTTTCTGGCTCATTTCGTGGTCTCACTGCAAATTCTGTTTCATCAGTGTTTTTCTTACGACGGAGGAATTCCCTCTGGTGGAAAAAAGAGTTCTAACAACCTCTCTGCCCTTTCCTAGGCCCGTTCACCACTCTGTGAACTTGTATTCCTTTCTCAGTTTTTCTGTTTATTTTTGAGAAAGAGAGAGAGAGAGAGAGAGAATGAATATGTGTGTGCACGACCAGGGGAGGGGCAGAGAGAATCCCAAGCAGGCTTTGGGCTGCCAGTACAGAGCCTGACAGTGGGGCTCGAACTCCTGAACCCTGAGATCATGACCTGAGCCGAGATCAAAAGGCAGACGCTTAACTGACTGAGCCCAGGCGCCCCTTGGTTTTGTTCTGTTGTTTTTGGTCAGATGGTCTTTTCACCAAATCTTCCATAATTTTCTGAAATACCTATTGAGCCATAGGCCACTGGGCCAGATGGGAAGCCCATTTCCTAATTTTCCAGCTGAGAAAACCACTCACCTAAAATAACTGCCAGGCAGGGACGCTGCTTCTCCCCTCCCATGAAGGCTTCTCTCCCGCCATATATCCCGTCCTCCAGCGCTGGTCCCAGGCCACCTGTGGCCCCCACCCCAAGCCAGGGTTCTCTTGTAGATCTGGACCTCACCTCGAGCCACCTGCTACACCCTCCCTGGGCCACACCTCTGCATCCCTTCCTCAGTTTACATGCTGCCTGGACCCTTGGGTTCTCTTAAGGGCCTTTGATATCCCTGTGGGTGGGCTTTCTAAGCCATTGTTGCCTTTGTGGTCTGGCCTCTCTGGTCTGGCCTCTGTGTTTTTCCTCCCTCTTGTCCTGCTGTCTCAGTGGTCTCGGTGGGAAAGGAGTCTCAAACGCCTGGCAGACCTTCCCAAATACCAGGATGGTGGGGTAGGTGCAGAGGGAAGGCGTGACCCTCATACGCAGAAAAGGTGTCTAGGCCACTCTTGACATCCGTGCCCGCTCGTCTGGACTCCCTTCTATTCTGGCCTCACCTCCATGTTCCGCCAGGACCCCTTCCTCAGCTGCTGCCGCAGTGCCTCTGCACTTCCTCCATACTTCTGACCCACTGACCTGCTGTCCTGGATGACCTTGCTGTTTTCTTCTAGCCGCAGGAAAACTCTGGTGAATGTCTGGTGAACGAAGCTAAGTTGTGTGGCATTGTAACAGGTGCATGCTGCTAACTTTGGGGTTGTTTTGAGACTTCGCAAGCCTGCCCGCCTGCCTTTCGTTACTGTCTGATTTCAGTCATCTTAGCTGTTGGTTTGGCCTGTGGTTCTAAATTCTAGCTGCACACTAGAGTCAGCTGGGGGAGGTTTGGAACTTTTCTGAAACCCTGGGGCTTGTGCCGGAGGTCCTGATTTCACTGGTCAGGGGCGGGCGGCACTAACTTGGTGGGTGTGTTTAGAAGCTGCCCAGGAGGACAGGGTCTATTCCTGTCTGCTCCTTGTCCTCCGTTAAGAGGATTGCTGCCCTTTTAAGATCTCTGCTGATCCCTTGAGAAAGAAATCTTCTTCTTGCCCATGTCTGACCCTTGCCTGCCTCCGGATCCCTCCCTCCCCTGCTGTCTTCAGGATCTGGGCCCATGACCCCTTTTTCTGTCTGCACTGATATCAGCCCCATTGGAAAACCCAAGCAAAAATGTCAGTCTTGTGAAAGCAAGGGCAGGGAGGGGATGGGGTTGGGGAGGGAACCCGGCACCTGCCTGGGGAAGTAAAGCGGGTGTCCTTCGACCCGCTTGCCAAGGGGCAGATGAGGCAGACCTGGGTTTCAATCCTGCCTCTGCTCCTCTCTGGCCAGCTGTGGTCTCCCTCCCACTTTAAGGAAATTCCTCCTAGTAACCACATCGGAATTTTGAGGATGGAATGAGTAACAGCATAAACTACCCTCAGCACATGCCCAGCCCAGAGTGAGTGCTCAGCAGCGGTTCCGTTTTTTTTTTTTTTTCTTTTTATGTTTGTTTATTTTGAGAAAGAGGGAATCCCAAGCAAACTCTGTGCTGACAGTGAGGCTTGATCTGACACGAGATAGTGACCTGAACTGAAATCAAGAGTCATACGCTTACCCAGTGGAGCCACCCAGGCGTCCCTTGGCAGATGCTCCTTAAAACACGTCCTTTCCTACCTTCAAGGCCAGGAGCATGTTCCCTTAGTGCGACACATGTAAGACTTCACCCCCTGTTGAGTCCCTCCATGCTTAAATGGTCATTGCCATATTCTGCTTGTGCCGTTTTGATAAACTGCAGGTAATTTGAAGATGAGGATTAGATAGGCTTTTAGTGGTTATGTAGTCTAATCAAGTGATCGTGATATTTTCCACCAAGAGATGAAACTATCAACCAGTATTAAAATTAAATGTAACCAAAGGAAACTTACACTGTTTCAGGTACATGATCTCTAAGGGTCATCCCCCAGCCCCTGTGTCTGGAGGGGAGAGTAGAGAGGGGGGAATGACATCGGGAGAGGTACAGAGTTGGTGAATGAACACTAAACAGTAATGTCTTCAATAGAAGATGGAACAAAAATCCTACGTGTTAGGATCCTGGAGAAGATTTGGATGTTACTTTAATTTTGCCCCTGTTATTTGGAGCCAATTACTTAATCCTTTGGGGCCTTATATATTTAAAACATTTTTAAAAAGTGTTTCTTTACTATTGAGAGATAGAGAAAGACAGAGCATGAGCCAGGGAGGGGCAGAGAGAGGGGGGAGACACAGAATCTGAAGCAAGCTCCAAGCTCTGAGCTGTCAGCACACAGCCCAATGTGGGGCTCGAACCCACGAACTGTGAGAACACGACTTGAGCCAAAGTTGGGGGCTCAACTGACTGAGCCCCCCAGGTGCCCCTTCTTTGGGGCTGTATTTTTCTCCAGGACAGAATATAGCATTAGATGAGATGGATTTTAGATCCTGCATACTGCTGTTCCAGCATCTGTGTGTAGCGAATGAATAATGCCTTCTGTTGCTTTCTCTTGTCCTGAAGTTTGCTTTCTGTAATAGGTTAAACTGTTGCCTTCTAATTTGTAATGTATTTTAAGTAATACAATCAACATGTGAGTACTTTCTTGAAAAACACTTACCATAGCCTATGGATGAGAAAGTGAAAGTGAGCCTTTCTGTGCATCTCCCCAGAACCCCCCCCTCCATCTTTTGCCAGAGGTGAGCCAGTGTTCACCAGTTTGGTGTAAAGCGTTTGAGACCTTTTTCTGTATATATCCATACACGCGGTCATTTCTGTGTTTTTGGGTTTTTTTTGTATTCCATGCTCAAGAATGAACTGCGTGAAGTTTGAATCTGAGAGAAACTTCCATCAGGTCAGCTTCTGCTTTAGAGCCTTGTTTTATAAAAATCCGTCCCTGGGAGTTGCTCCGGTCGTCGGACTGTGTTGCCCTCTAGTGGTGGCTGACTTTGGCTTAAAGCGGCCATGCTCCCATAGGGCCGGGGTGGAAGGGATGGAGGGTTCCAGGTCAACCAACTGATGACAGGGTTGGCTGTTTTCAGTTGCTAATGTCCTGTAGCGAGATCTGAAGTTACCTCCACCTGTATACTTCCAGCCTGCCCTTTGGGGAGACTTCAAGTTGTAGGCAGCTTCTTAAATGAGGCCTTGCTCTGGCACCTGGGCTTAGGGGCCTCTACCTGACTGGTAGACCAGCTGTAAAGTGGTGCCACCGATTGCAGTGACTGCTTGCCGCGGCTTCACTCCTTCGCCCTGATGAAGACCAGACTGGCTGACCCTGGAGGATACTGCCTCCCTTCCAGTCAAGGACTAATGTTTCCCCGTTGTTATTTCTCACCAACCTGTCTCACCCCTTTGTAAAACCCGAGCTGTGCCGCAACTTGCATTAGCCACTGGAGCACCCCTTCCCCCTCCGGGTTCCATCCTTGCCTCCTGGGCCGCGGCCCTTGTTCCCCGAGGACCTCTTTCCTGCCTCAGCCCCCCTCACCGTGTGCGGAAACCTCAGCCCACACATCGATGAGCCCCCAACCCAGCAACTTGGCCTCCAAGTCCCTGACCTCCAAGTCCCTGACCTCCAAGTCCCTGACCTCCAAGTCCCTGACCTCCTCTGCTCCAGTGACCTCTCCCCACCTCATTTTAACAACCCTCTGTAGGTGGTGTTGTCCTGATCAGGATCAGAATTGGGATCTAAAGCGTCCGACTCCATGGTCTCACATTCCCAGGCTTCTCCGTGAATCTGTCACTTCACGGCCGAGCGTTCTGAAGATCTGAGGAGCCTGCCGCTTTCCACCACCTGCCACCCACCCTTCGGTGCTTTCTCTCTGCAGCTTGGACTTTCCGGTTCCCTCCTCTAACTAACCTGAGACCCCGACCAGCTCCACTTAAGAGTCTCCACCCTGGTTACTTCTGACGGTGCCCACGGAGGTTCCCTGGGTGCGATGGCAGCGCTGTCCGACGGACAACCCCGCCAGGGACCCAGGTCTGGTCAGAGCCACATGTGCTCTGCTGTCAGTCTGGGGACGTATTTGAGGCATTGGTGCTCTCCTGCTGAGGCCCTTTTTTGTTTCCCATGTCCCCCATCAGTCTCCATTTCTCCTGAATCACCCATCCGGTTGGTCCTTGGCTTCCGGATGTCTGAATGTTAGGCTCCAGTGGTCTGCCCGCAGCCCCCTTTTCCTTCTGCTTTGCCTCATGATGTGCCGTGTAGCCCAGCGCTTTAAGCACGCACGGAAGCTGCCGACTCTGGAATGTGTGTTGTCCACGTGGACTCCTGGCTTCTGAACAAACACCTGGAAAGCCCGCTGGCTCCGTGACCTTTCCGCTGGGTGACCAGTGAGGTCTGGAAAGTCCGCACGGCCAAAGCAGAACTACTTCTGTCCCCTCCCACATGCACTCCCTTCCCAGCCCCGAGTCTTGTCCCGTTGGTAGAGGCTGTCATCTCTTACCCAGTTCATCAGTTTTTCCAAGCACTTGGAAAAGAGTGTATTAAACTGTGTGAGAAAGGCTGTTAACAGCCTATTTTGCAGAGAAGAAAGCTCTGGCACAGAGAGGTTTAGTAGTTTTTCCGTGGTCACAGATCTTCTGAGTGTTGGAGCTCAGCTTTCTAGGGTTGGAGACCGGCGTGGCCAGACAGTATGTGGTGTTATCACCGTGCAGAGCTGGGATTCCATGGGTTTAGAAGCCTCCCTGGTCAGTGTTGTGGTTGAACAGCACATTGAAATGCCTGGAGCGGAAAAGGCATTCGCTCTCGGATGCCGAGGGCAGCGATGCTTTTTGTTTTTCCTGGTTGGTTTTGGCCTTTGGATTAGGGAGAGCAGGCTCACTGTACTGCGTTAATGATTTTCTACCTCCAGTAGCCCAGTCCGTGGTGCACATCCAATACGGTGCGGTTAGTTCTGAGCTATAAAGTGCCTGTCATGCATGTATGAGATTTCTCTTATCGGAAGGGGAGATTTTGCAGGGGGTTAGATTTTTCTAGCATCTGTTTTCACAGTAGTGCAGAAATTAATCTTACCCACATGAGCGCTTAAAAATATAGCCATGTGCTTTATTGTTTTATTGAACACGTAGATGTGTCGTTGGCTCATCCCAGACTGCTGCTAGAGAAGGTGCTTCAAAAGTTGTCTGGCCAGTTGCTTGTGTTTCGTTCCATTAAAATCTGATGGAAGAGGCCGTGGCTGCAGTAGCTCAGGCTTCTTGGGCCTTCAGCTCTCCATTACCAACAGTAGGAGGGAAGCGGAACAGTCACTTCACAATGAGGAACCTCGTTCTCGGCATCTGACTTCAGTCTGCGCGTTGCCCTGAAATTCGAGAGTAGCTGTGGGCATCGTGCCCTGGGATCAGATCGAAGAAAGGAAATCATTCATCTGGCTCATCATTTTGCTTGGTCATCTCCGTTCTGGAAGCTTCCCCACTTGAGCAAAGTGCCCAACTTAGTTTTGACTTTTCTCTATGGCCCAGCAGGTGTTACGGGTTTAAGGTAATGATCCTGGTGGGAGGGGGATCAACAGATGATGACATGAAACTGTGTAGGTGTGTGTCCTTAATGCAGCTGTTCAAAAATCTGTCACAGACAAACCCCACACCCCAAAATGGACCTCGTGCCCCCAAGAGTCCGGGGTTAATTGTGTGCGTCTGCGGCTCGTTGTGATGGACGTGCTTGCGTGTTGGCAGAGCTGCCCACGGTGGCACGCACAGCCTGATGCGTCTCGTCCAGCTACGCTCCTGGAAGTTTTGTTTCATGTGATTTTACAAACTGATGCTTCCTGGATTCCCATGTTGACTTGGAAACATAGGATATGTTGGAAAGCTGTGGGAAGGACAGTGTAGATTGAACGTGTTTCTTCACAAATTCTATTCTATCACTTGAGGCACATTCTTGTGTAAATCTATTCTGAAAAGACGGGGAGAAGCCTACATTTTCTATTCTAAGACCGGCCCTCTTCCTTCACTTTACCAACAGAACCCTCCATTGGTCTTGTGTCCTCTTCCTCCCTGCTCCCTCTTCTCATTGCTGGGGCAGAGGATGCAGTTAAGACTAAGTCACTCTAAACGCACCAGGTTAACGTGAGGAGTTGGAAACAGACGTGGTTGACCACGTCTCCAAGTTCACTTCTCCCTTATTGGAAGTTCTAAAAGGCTTTCAGTCTTATCCTCCCTTGTAGGCTCTTAACACTTAAAAGGGTTTTTGTTTCTATGTTCTTTGTTTCTTGTTTGTTTTTTGCCATCCACTGGAGGGGATGAGGTAGGGAAGACCAATGGGACTCCCATAGGATGAATGCAGTGTGGGGTGGCCACACAGGGTGGATATAAGGGGTGTTGTATTTAAATGGTTACTTTGCAGATGTGAACTTAGTGTATACCTTACAGTGGTTGGGTGAGCATTTTCCTTTCGGGTTGCAGCATAGCCAAGGGCACTTGAATCATTGAAGGTCATTACTTTTGAACTCTGTGGTATAGTTACTCTGTTCCAGAGTGCTCTCAGTAATCTAGTGAATCTATCATAGTCTCCAGTTTCCTCATCTGTCACGTGCCACAATGATATGACAGTGTTACAGAATTTCTAAGAGCGAGTAAACTACACGGTGCCCGGCCAACGGCGGTGCCCAGACGGATCCCAGGTGCCTTTCTGAGCCATTGAGGACTTTGAGCGATTATTATTTTTTGGTTTTTGGGCTTTGTTTTGGTTTTATTTGTTTCTTGAAGATGATGAGGGTATTTATGATTTGAACTCCTAAAAATTATTATGGAAAACTGTCAAAGTTAAAGGGCAGTCTATGAAAAGTGATTCTAATAGATGTGAGAGATTCATGAGCCTTAATATATTAAGAGATGAGGAGAATCAGTTAGAAAATCATTAAACTAATAGCCATATGAGTTAAGTCACATTTAGGCGGTTCACACCAGTGTTAAAAACCATAGTGTGCCTTCCAGAACCAAATGGAGGGCCTCTTTTCTCTGCAGATTTTGGGGATTCGTGGCATTCAGTGGTTTGCCCCTCTTCTATGCCTGGTATGTGGTGCTCAGTAACATTTGTTGAATGAATGAATGGAACATGAGTAACAGCCAAGAGTTGGATGTCTTTTCTGATTTATTTGGGAGATCCATGGTTTTGACCCTGATGGAACTCTTCTGGGTTTTTATGCCCTAACGCGACTGTTTATTTAACACGTTGAAGCTTTGAGGAGAGGGGTAATTAGGAGAATGAGCTCCTGAAGTTTCCATGCCAGTTGTTTTCACTTCTCTAATGTTTGCACCCCCCCCCCCCCAGGGGTTACAAAGGGTTTTCTCCAGCCCCACATTGAATCTTGCCCCTGGAGGGTGGACGTCACTTCCCTTTTATAGATGAGGTTGGAACTCAGAGGAACATAAGGAAGCTTGTTGACGAGAGATGTGCCAGAAGAAGTGTTTGGGTCAGGACTTGAACTCAAAGCTTTTCCCTTTGTATCATTTGCTCTTAGCATTGAGCAGCGTGTGTGCGCGTGTATGTGTGTAGACACATGGAAAAAAGTACATATATTTAAATATGGAGTTAAACTGAACCGCAAGTTGGTTTTTTCCTTAATATACTAATACAGTGAAGCAAACATACCGTTTTCCTTTCACGCACATGGACTAATGTATGTTTCATGAGGATTAACATGCTAGCATCTTATGTGTGGTCTCCATTTTCCTGTGTTCTAAGTGCTTTACACGTAGAGTATGGGTTCCTTTAACAAGCCTCAGTATTCATTTTAGCCCCTTTTGGGGGACAGGATTGTCAGGTAGAGAGAATTGAACTTCATGTTCTTAATTTTGCAGTCATGTGTCACTCAGATAAAGCAAGTCCATTTCCTAGGTGAAGTTTCAGAATTTCCTTTTCTTCCCATTGGCCCTACAGGTGCCCTGAGGGGACTGTGCCCTTCTGTATCCTCAGATCAGGGGTTCCCCTCTGCCTGCTCATGTGTTTGCAGCTCCTTGGAGCAGTAACCCCTTTCTGTGACGCCTGGACTAAGCCTCCAATGATATGTGATAAATCAACACAATGGAATGAATGGATAAGCGAGAAGTGAATGTCGTTGAGCCTTCCAGACGAGGAGGAAGGATGGATGATGTCGATTTTCCCAGAGTCTTGAAGTCTGTGGCGGCTCTGGCCTGTGCTGTATCCGATGACACTCTCTTACTCAGGGAATGCGCTTTTTAAACCGCGGTTTCTTGTAAACTTGAGCGTTTCTGCCTCTTCTGCGAGGCTGCGTTGTTTGTGGTGCCCTCCTGATTATCAATTAACATTGAGGTGGAGGCCATCTGTCCTTGAACTGGGAGATAAAAATCACTTTCTTTTTTTTTTCTAGCAGCTCTGTGAGTGCAGAGTGTGACATTCCAAGTCATGATCGGAGGCATTCTGCAGAAACTAACCAACCTTTGGCATACTTGGCTGCAGCCAACCTCTTTCTAGTAAATTTCCCACTGGTTCTTGGCTTTTCTTCTGGAATTAACACGTTTAGAAAGTTTTCTTCATTGGTATTCCCGGTGCGTGGACTTGAATGTTTCTTCACCCCTTGATTTGTGGAGTTGCTTTGTTCGCCTTTGGGTCACACAGTGAGAGAGGAGCCAGACCGAGGAGGGGAATAATCTCCTGTAAGAAGGAGGGTATTCACACAGGCCTCTCGCGTTTCCTACAGAAGACCCTGGATTTTCATTTTGCTCATTGATATCAATCTCCCTAGTTTGGTTGGCCAGGAGCTAAATGCTGCCCTGCCCCCAAGCCCCACGGCCAAACACTGGTCATGGTTGGACTGGCAAACCTAGTACTTGATGCAACTTCTAGGGAATCAAAGGGAGATTATAAGTGTGGACTTGGTGTGCAGCTTTCAGTGTCTTACGGGTAAAGCCAGTCAGTAATGAGGGAACAGCTCACCTGCTGAGGGTGTTTCATGTGTTTATACTGTGGACGCTGATACCAATTGTGGCTCTCCATGGGAAGCAGTTTCCTACATTTAATCCCTTGGCAAAGAAGGCGGGGATTGTTCTACCTGAACAGAGAAAGTGGGCCTTCAAGGAAGAGCTTTCCTCTGAGGCCTCCCCCCGAGTGGAGAGGACGCTTCCTGAGTCAGCTGTTGGCAAAGTGGTCCTGATGACAAATGGTCTGCTCGTTCCGGGACCGGCACAAACACCCGCCTGTGGGCTCTGTGCCCTCTTCCCCAAAAGTCTAGCTGGGTGGTGTGAGGTGAGGTTCTCAGTCCTGAAGTGATTGTTGGCGGGAAGCAGGAGGAACAAGACGGGTGGGGGCCTGTGATCGCAGTGGACATCCACCGAGGGAGCCTTCTGGAGGGTCTTTGGTAGCAAAGGAAAGGTTTACGGAATATGAGGGATTTAAGGAAACTTTTCAGATTAAAGCGAAGGAGCAAGGGCATTCCAGAAGGGCCTAGAGACGCTAGGAAATAAGCCGAAGAGGTGCTGGGGGTGTGAGGAGAGGCTGTTCCAGACCCAGGTTCTGTTCTAGTAGTTTACTTCGGGCACATTTTGTTTCACTGGCTCCCTCCCTCCAGAGTCACAGGAGAGGGTCACGTGGCATGTCCGTGGCCTGGGCCAGATCCACATTCAGACCCGCAGGTACGCTTTCTATTGAGTGTATATGGCTTTTGCTTCATCTAAAGTTGAAGAATGCTAAGTTGAACCACTGAGAGAACCATTGTCATTGTAAGTTGGGGACTTTATGTTTACATTGAGTTCAAAAGTAATAAGATGTCTGATCTGGCAAAAAAAAACCCAAAAAACAAAAAAAAACCCAAACACAAAAACCGGATACTTTAAGTGATTAGTGGCTTTCGAAAAGCAAAGAGCACCTTGACTCTTTGGAAGGTTATACCTTGTTGGGTGCAAGGCTCCCTCAAGGACACACGCTGTGCCCTGGGGTTGTCATGGTGATAGAGCTGCACCCGGACACGGGCCACGTCACTCCTGTGGCCTCACGCATTACTGGAGGAGACTGGATAACCGGACTCTAGATCATACCCTCCACCCATCTCCAAGACCGGAGAAGTGAGGTCTCTCTGTCCTGTTAGAGCAGTGGGGAGGGGGTGGGGGGGGGCGGCTCCTGGGCAGGGAAGCCCTTGTAAGAACAGGCAGGGCAGACCAGCAGGCCTAGTGCTCTGTGGGGGCCTGAGTGGGGAGGAAAGAGAGCGTGGGCACCAGGGGGCTGTGGGAGGCCGGGAAGAGAGGCCCGCAGCCGGCAGGGGCAGTGACGAGGAGGGCAAGAGCGAGGGCCTCAGGTGTGTCGCTGTTTCCCACGTGTCCGAGGCGCCCACTGTCCTCTTCTCTGGTCACTACTTTGCGCTTGTGTCTCCATGTTTCCTCAACACGATCTGGTTGCTGTCACTTGAAGTTTCAAACCGGATTCCTCTGCTAGGAGTCAGGGACTTGCCCTCTGTTGCACACAGTCCGGCCCTCCCTCACCCAGTAGGGTTCTGGTTCTGCTGCTGGACCAGTCAGGTGGGTTTCCTGTGTTTACCTTGTGGTGACTCTGTGTGGACTGTGACCCGAGGAGTGTGCTGGGCCGCCGTCCCCGCACAGCTCTGCCTTTTCCAGTCTCGTGCTGTCTTGTTCGCTTCCGTGTTCCCCAGATCGTCCCCAGCATCGCAGACCCGCTGGGTGCTCTGTGCTGCTGCCGTGTGGACAGAGCCCCCGCTGCGCTGTGCTGAGCTGCCCGGAGAATCCCCGTGGGGCCCCTGGGGGATGGCTCCTTTCTCTCGGTGTCCCACGCTTTCTGGTTTAGTGCTGCTCATGGAGTCTGTTCTGTTGATTTCCTTAAGTAGGAGCCACTACACTGATTCTATAACCTTGGTAGACTTTCTGAAAAACACTGAACTAGATGACCACTAACGGTGATGCTATAGCACTGCTGGGGTGAACCCCCCTCCCCTTCTCCCTTCCCTCCCCCTCTATTTGCCCCTCTTCCCCCTCCCTCCTCTTTCTTCTCCCCTCCCTCCTCTTTCTTCCCCCTTCCCTCTTCCTCCCACTCCCCTCCTTCCCCCTTTCCCTACCCGCCTCCATCTCCCTGAAGCTCTTCAGAAAGAACCAGGGGCAGAGTTCAGAATCACAGAGGAAATAAACTGCGGTGTCACTGCCACCAGCACTGCCATCACTGTGCTGACCTAGGGTGGTGCAGGGTGCTGGAGTGCGTGCTGGGGGTGGTGTGGGAGAGACGCTCCAAGCTGAGGGCTCGGCACGCGCACAGGGGCACGTCTGAGGTTTTGATACTTAACCTGGCCTCAGAAGCAAGTCCCTTTACTTTTTTTTGGTAAATTACTAAATGTGGGAAGTAAGACTCTCCTTTCCCTGCCTTCCTGTTCCTTGGCTAAGGGACAGGACCGGGCGCCATATGGCTGACAAGGCACGGTGCCAGGATCTCACGAGACCACACCGTGTGGTTTCACAGGAGCCACAAATCCCTGTAGCCCGGTGTCTGCTTGCTCCCTGAACGGTGTCTTGTGTCCTCCATGCTCTCCCTTCAGATGGCCTGTGTAGCCCTTATCCAGCCCTTACTGACATTCACTTAATATATCGGTCACTTAACAATGCAAATTAAACTATTAAACTCCTTGTTACTCTGTTTGAAAGCCACAAGCTGCACATTTCCTAGCGGCGAGCTGGGAGGAGAGGCCAATCTGGAGCAGATAATAGGATTCCTTATTGTCTCTCCCCGACTCTCAATTACATTTGTCAGTACCCTCGGTTATTTATTTCAAAAGACATCATCCTTAATGAACTGAAACTTCGTTTGGATGACATGAGAAAAAGGGACCGATAGAGGGTAATCCATTCATTTTCTCATTTTATAATACATTCTTCCATTTTAGAATACAAAGTATAGTTAAAGTAATGCATGTTTGTTGTAAAAAAAAAAAATCAAATACAAAAAAAAAGTGAACCTCCCCACCCCCCAACTCTGTTGTCAGGAGCAGATTAAAGATGTCTGCTGTCTACGTTGCTTGATAACAGAGTCACTCCACATGCTGGCAGAGCTGCGTAGAGACAGCTGTGTGTGAGGTGCACTGCTCAGAGCAGCTGTGTCCGCACAGCTGCCTCCTTGCTGGCCTCCAGACGCGGGGACGCGATGGCCAAAGTGCAGGGTGATGGGATGGAAGGAATGAGCGGGGCTGGTGAGTTACACCAGGGAGGTTGGGGCTATGTAGACCGGCAGGGCCCCTGGAGACGGAGTTTTGCACAGGGTGTTGATTTCAGTTTTATATCTTGGTCCCCCTGCCCTGTCGCTTCTTCCTCACACCGGAGGAGGGCAAGACAGAGGCAGGGACACAGACTAGCAGGTGGGCGGGTCCTCCAGGTGAGGGACAGTTTGAGCCAGGTGGATGCAGCTGTGAGGTACCTGCACCTGGCCCCAGAGGGCTTCCTGGCAAATGTGTGACAGGGAGATTCAGTTGCAAAGATCAAGGAACTGCTCGAGTTTCTATCAGTGGATTTTTTTTTTTACTTGATTAATATCATAATTCCCAACGCTCATAAAAAGCCTGCTGTTGGCCCCGCCAAGGGCCGCCAGCGCGAGGAAACGGACAGCATGTTCCCTCGTCATGTTACAAAAATGCAGGTTGGGGCCGCGTACTGTAAAAACTCCAATCAGATTGGTTCCTTTGTACAGTAATCAATGGATCCTTTTGTCCACTTCTGAGCAGAGGATTCCTTTCCATTTTTAGTGGTGTATTTTCAGTGTTTTTCTCGAGGAGGAATGCCTCCCTCGTGTAATCCATCCAGTGGGGCCCCCCCCCCCCCCCCGCCCTTTGTGGCAAAGTTCTACTCTTGAAGGGATCCATTGTGCCGCCCTCCGCCACCCGCATGTCGCCGCTGGAGAAAAAACAGGTAGAATTGCCTTTGCTCTGAGTTACTGCTGATTTTTCTGAGCTTATCGGAGGCCTTGGGGGAAGCAGTGAGGACTTTGTCATGCTGCTGACAACTGTCACATTGGTGGTACCTGATCTGGATGGTCCAGCCCCGTTGGGGAGGAATGTGGGTTTTGTGGTCAACCAGGCTCGAAGTTCGAGGCCCAGCTACCTCACCATGGTTCCTTAGGCTTGTCCTCTCCTCCGGGCCCCTTGTCACTAACGCTTTCCTGAAAGGCTGGTTGGGACGATGGGCTCGGGACAGGTGACTGAGGCCCTTGGTCAGTGCTCACCGGCAATTGACGGTTCCTCCCCTTCCTGCTGATCTTCTGGATCTTCACCTTAGGGGGTGTGGCGGGGCGTTTTGTTTTTATTTATTTGTTTTCAGAGAGCTTGAATGAGTGCCAGTGGGGGAGGTACAGAGATAGAGGAGAGAGAGAATTCCAAGCAGGCTCCACACTCAACACAAAGCCCGATGTGGAACTCCTTCCCACAAACCGTGAGAACACGCCTGAGCCAAACTTAAAAGAGTCAGACCCTTAGGGGCGTGAATGGCTCAGTCAGTCAAGTGTCCGACTTTGGCTCAGGTCACGATCATCCTGCGGTTCGTGGGTTTGAGCCCGGTGTCAGGCTCTGTGCTGACAGCTTGGAGCCTGGAGCCTGCTTCAGATTCTGTGTCTCCCTCTCTCTCTGCCCCTCCCCTGCTTGTGTGCACTCTCTTTCTCTGTCTCTCTCTTTTTCTCAAAAATAAACTTAAAAAAAAAAGAAGTCAGATGCTTAATTGACTGAGCCACTCAGGTACCCCATTGTTGTAGATTTTAAAGGCAGCTTTTGGGTACCTGGGTGGTTCATTCGGTTAAGCATCCAACTTCAGCTCAGGTCATGATCTCACGGTTCATGAGTTCGAGCCCTGCATCAGACTCTGTGCTGACAGCTTGGAGCCTGGAGCCTGCTTCAGATTCTGTGTCTTCCCTTTCTCTGTGCTCCTCCCTCACCCCTCTCTCTTTCTGTCTCTCTGTCTCAAAAGAAAACAAATATTTTAAAAAATTTAAAGATTAAAAAATAAAAGCAGCTTTGATTGTTTTTCCACCATGAGGCTATGGGAGAAAACACTATAAATTATTCAGATGAGAGAAAATATGAGCTCTGGCACAGTATTATCCCAGAAAGGCAAGTAGGGTTTGTTGGGCTGTGGTGAAATAAACAGCCTTGAGTTACAGCACAAAATAAAATTCCTTTAATCCATCAGGAGTGGGGTGGAAATGAGGCGAAGCGCTAGATCATTTCACGTAGTGATGGTTTGCTCTGTTCCCGTCATTCCTGCTCTGAGTGTGCATGCACGCCCCGATTTCCTGTACAAATCATCGTAGTTAATATGAAGTTGTACTTTTCCCTCTAGGCTAGTGTGAGGGGGATGTGTCTCTGTGTGTTGTGACTCGTATTATAAATGTGTGTGTGTTTGTGTATACATTTATCATTTAGGTTGAACGTACCTCATGGGGATGTTTGAAAATTTCCCTAAATTTCAAATTAAAGATGGACTAATCTGGGGTGCCTGGGTGGCTCAGTTGGAGAAGCATCTGGCTTTGGCTCAGGTCATGATCTCGTGGTCTGTGAGTTTGAGTCCTGTGTCGGGCTCTGTGTTGACAGCTCAGAGCCTGGAGCCTGCTTCCGATTCTGTGTCTCTCTCTCTCTCTCTCTCTCTCTCTCTCTCTCTCTCTCTCTCTCTCTGCCTCTCCCCCACTAGTGCTCTGTCTCTGTCTTTCAAAAATAAATGTAAAAAAAAAAAAAAGGACTAATCCTGGAGGCTGCCTGTGTGTAGTTGGTAAACCTGGCCCGGGGCTCACATTCCAGGCCGTTTCACGGGGCATCGATCTGTGAAAGCAAGCATTAGGTTATGGTCGCAGCAGATTCCAGAGGAGTGCAATCCAGACGGGCTAGGGATTTGCCTTTCTTTCCCTCTACAAAGTTTCTTTTATAAAGTTTATTTTGAGAGAGGGAGAACTAGCGGGGGAGGGGCAGAGAGAGGGGGACAGAGGATCAGAAGCAGGCTCTGCACTGATAGCAGCCAGCCAGATGCAGGGCTCAAACCCACGAACCCTGAAATCATGACCTGAGCGAAGTCAGATGCTCAACTGACTGAGCCACCCAGGTACCCCCCCCCCCCCCCCCCCACACACACACACACACACACACACACACACACACACCACACCACACCACACACACACACACACACACACACACACACCACACACACACACACACGCGCGCGCGATTTCTAATTGAATTTTAATCACCCACTTTTAAATTCTGATTCTAACCGGATGTCTGCAATTTTGTTCAGTATTCAGAAGGAAAATCCTGTGTCTTCCTACTGGGGTGTTTAGCAAATGATGTTTGCAGATTCCTCTGAGTTGTTGTACCCTGGCACATGCGCTCACACGTGTTGTAAACGTCGGATGGTTTCTGAGTGGTAGAATTTTAAACTCAAGCTATATAATAAAAGGAGTTTTGGGAATCTTACCTTGAACTCTTTTGTAGAAACAACTGCATTTAATATATTTCTCATTGCTGGCTTAACCAAGTTTCTGTGTTCAGGAAAAGATCTTTCCACTTACCAATTTAATGCCAGGTATTTAAGGAACGTTGAGGCCCAGATAATGTAATCTTGAAATGAGAATTTAATTTTATATCTATTGTGCAACAACTAAAGGCGCTTGCAAAGGACAAACTTCGCCTTTCATTTCTTTTTTGAACAGTTTTAACTCTATTTAAGAGGAGCCTTTATCTCAGGCATTTGATTATCAAGCCACCAATATTTGGATGCAGGCGGTCTCCAGAAACAGAGATTGGGAGGAGCACCTGGGTGGTTCAGTCAGTTAAGCCTCCACTTCTGCTCAGATCATGATCTTGAAGTTCATGGGTTCGAGCCCCACATGGGGCTCTGTGCTGACAGCTCAGAGCCTGGGGCCTGCTTCGGATTCAGTGTCTCTCTCCGTCTCCCTCTCCCTCTCCCTCTCCCTCTCCCTCTCCCTCTCCCTCTCCCTCTCCCTCTCCCTCTCCCCCTCCCCCTCCCCCTCCCCCTCCCCCTCCCCTGCTCATACTGTGTCTCTCTCTGTCTCAAAAACAACCATTAAAAAACATTTAAAAAAAATAAAAAATAGGTTAAAAACATTAAAAAAAGACACTGAGGTTGGGAGAGGGGAGACCAGACTACATGCTGGGATCAGAATTGAAAACACCCCGTTGGGGCGCCTGGGTGGCTCAGTCGATTAAGGGTCCGACTTCAGCTCAGGTCATCACCTCGCAGTCTGTGGGTTCGAGCCCCGCATCGGGCTCTGTGCTGACAGCTCAGAGACTGGAGCCTGCTTCATATTCTGTGTCTCCCTCTTTCTCTCTGCCCCTCCCTTGTTCAAACTCTGTCTCTGTCTCAAAAATAAACATTAAACAAAAAAGAAAAAGAAAAAAGAAAACCACCCTGCTGATGGGGAAGAGACAGCACGTCCTGGTGAGAGGGCCGGAGGCCAGGCTCCCGGCCGCTTCTGACTTGGAAATGACACGTCCTCATACCCTCTCGTATGCCAGTTACCGACGGGACTGGCTTCTTTATACAGGTGTCATCTCAGCGTTTCCAGGGAGAGGATCATATCCCTGTTTGCTGATGGGGAAACTGAGGCTTGGTAATGTGCCCAAGGTCACAGAGCTGAAAAATGCCTGGCCACAGTTGACTGCACAGGCAACACCCGACTCAACCTTGTTAGACAAGCCCGCACTGCCGAGTCTCTCAAAGAAGGTTGGGGACACATCACTGACCTTATTCCTGAACTGGACATTTCAGTAACTCTCATAGGTATCCTCAAAAAGGCGGTGTCGCTACCCTCCGGCCTTTCCCCTTATCTGCAGTGGTGACAGCAGGCTCTGGAAGATGTGAAAGATCTCTTCTCCTATAGACCCAATGCCCGCAATGACATGGTGCTGTTCTGGGAGCCCAAGGAAGCCGACACAAGAGAGTGCAGTAGGCGGGTCTTTCTGCTCCGGGAAGTCCGGGAACTGAGCCTGGGCTGCAGTCTGCATCAGGTCCACAGGGAGACCGTGGATGGTCCGGTGGACGAAGGCAGCGGGAGCTGGGTGGCCCTTCCTGTGGGTGCTCCTTATGGAGGGGAGAAGGGAGGGGTCGAGGGCCAGCTCCCGCATTCTGCAGGTGCTGGTCCAGTTCCACGAAGCTCTGCTGTGTCACACCAGAGGAGGAAGAGTTAGTTAATCTGTAAAATAGGCCTTTCCTCTGTGGTGTGATGTTTGTTGAGTGTTGAAACTATTACTTGACGTGCTAGGTCCTAGCTTTCCACTTAGAAATAGCGGGTACTTCAATTCCTATTTGTTATTGTTGTGATGGCATCTGGGATCTCGCTTGATTTTGTTCTCTCTGGCCAGAACAGGAGATATTGTGCCCTGAGGACTGTTTTATGACTTTGGTTGTAGACAGAGTTGTGTCTCTTACTCCCCAGTCCAGTCTTAAGGTCCTCCCTCATCCTGCTACGTTACGGAGTTCACTGAGGAAGGTTGTTTTTCTTCTTTACTTTTTTTTTAATAGTTTATTTATTTTTGAGACAGAGACAGAGCATGAGTGGGGGAGGGGCAAAGAGAGAGAGAGAGGGAGACACAGAATCCAAAACAGGCTCCAGGCTCTGAGCTGTCAGCACAGAACCTGACGCGGGGCTCGAACCCACAAGCTGTGAGATCATGACCTGAGCCAAAGTCGGACACTTAATGGACTGAGCCAGCCAGGTGCCCCCCTCTTTTTTACTTTTAAACTATTTAATTATTGTTTTTTTTTTTTATTATAAAAGTACATTAAAAACAAAAACTGTAGGGGAGCCTGGGTGGCTCAGTCAGTTAAGCGTCCGGCTTCGGCTCAGGTCATGATCTCAACAGTTCGTGGGCTCAAGCCCCACATCGGGCTCTGTGCTGACAGCTAGCTCAGAGCCTAGAGCCTGTCTTCGGATTCTGTGTGTGTGTGTGTGTCTCTCTCTGACTCTCCCCTGCTCATGCTCTCTCTCTCTCAAAAATAAATAAAACATTAAAAAAAAAACCAAACTGTAGGAAAAGAAGAAATAAAAATGTCTCACCATCTCAGCTGACTGAAGTGTGAGCTGTTACTCTTGGCATCTGTGAACCCCATTCTCTGCAGGCAGGCAGACCTGCGTGTGGGACAGACACCCCGTCTTCCCAGGTCTCAAGGACCTGGAAGAGCAACGCCCCCATGAGGTAGGAGCTGGGGTGTTGCACCTGCGGACCAACTGAGTGACGGCATGCGCCTGAGACCTGCTCACACAGGTGTGGAAGCTGAAAGAAAGGGGGGGGTCACCCTGAGATAACCCAGAGGGGGTATCTGCAGGACCCAGGGGAGAGCTGGGGTGACCCAAGCACAGGGGTGTGAGCAGGCCCAGCAGGGAGGGTGCTGAGCCTCTGGGGAGGGGGTGCCCTCCAGTGGGGATGGAGCCTCTGGGGGCCGGAGATTCAAGGACAGTGCTGCATGGAGCTGGAGTCACTGCTGACGGCAGCCGACAGACAGCGGGAAGACGGGGACCGACGGGAGGACGCCCCCTCCTCTGGGTTCTCACAGTGAGCCAGCTAGAGATAGGGAGTCGAGAAACACGGTTTTGTGGGGGCCTAGCCCAGGTGCCCCAGAACAGAGGAGGGCCCTGTGGCTTTGGCACTGAGAAGACCGCAAGTAGCCAGCACTGAGTGTCGTTTTAAAGAATTAAATCTGGCATCAACTTCTGCTCTGTTGTAATGTCACTTCTATTTTTACCGTGAATAATCCATCAAGGGCGTCTTCCTGTATCAGCAGACCTCGCGCCGCCTTGCCTTCGCCTGTGGTGCAGTTCTGAAGTCTGATCCCTGCTGAACTACTCATGCGGGGTGTGACTGACCAGTTTCTTTTATGACGCAGCCAACACGTCCCTTCCTTGTAAAGTCCACCGAGTTGTGAGGATTAAAGGCAACTCTGTGGAAGCAGGAGCAGCCTACCCTGACCAGCCGCACGACAATGGCCCTAGTAGTGACAGTTCTGGGTCCAGTGGATTTCCGGTCCCACTAGATGATGTCTGGCGAATTGTTGGTCTTTCCCTGGATGACTGTGCTTGTAAATACCTCTTTGCTCATCTGTCTGGGTTGTTCTGTTAGGTGGGTTTTTAGAAGCTTCGAGTTAACTTCGGCTCCTATCATGTGGTTGGTCCATTGACCTGAAATTGGAGGAGTGAGAGGCTGCGGTCAGGGGGGCACAGGCGGAGCAGTTCTGAGAGGTGGCTTTGGGTGGTTGAGGGGGAATGTGGGTGCAGATGCTTGGGGTTCAGAGACCAAGGGTGTCCGTGGCCATGGGCCTTGATGCCATTTGGAATAATGCAGGATTTGGGCCAGAGAAGAAAATGGTGACCCAGTTCAAGCATCAGCTTTGAAGTAGGATACAAGGGTGCCGAGTGATGGCGGTCTGTGGCTAATGTGGCAGGAAGGGGCTCTTACTGATGTGGGGAGGAGCAGGTTTGGAGGCCGCTGAGAGATCTTGGGGAGCGTCCGCCCTGGCCCTGGGAAGTGTTGGGGAGCCTCTGGTCTCTTGGGGCCCATGTTCTGTGCAGAGCCAAGCTTCGGGTGCGGCACAAGTGTGCGAGCCTTGTGGGGAAGGATGGAGGAGAAAGGGGGTCTCAGTGAGCTTGGTGAGGGGTGACAAGTGGGGTGTGTTGCTGCAGCCTCTGCAGGTGCCACACTTCTGGGGAGACATCCAGTGGCCCCTCCCCGCACAGTGACAGTCAGCAGTGTCTCCGCAGGTTGCCCAGCTCCCCTTTTACAGCTGAGCTGCCCCCCGTTGAGAAGCACTGGTATGGACAGAGCCCCCTCCTCTCGTGCCACGCCATCTTGGACCAGTCACGGGTCTTTTTCTCTGAGCCCCAGGGCTCCTGTCTGCAAAGCATCGTGGTGGTTATTAATACCACTGCTCTGAACGCTCAATTTTGCACAAACAACATTTTTGAAATTTCGAATTTTCCCTGAGTAGGTATGAAGTCGTGTTTTAATCGGAATACAGCAATGAGGGAGATTGGCCACTCTTTTAAATGCGCATTTGCTAATCGTATATCATGGGCTCGATTCGTCTTGCATACTGTCCAGTTTTTTGTTCTTTTCCCAGTTGGGGTTTTGAATGTCCTCCTCGCGCATGCGGCCTCTCTTTGCTCCCTCTTTGTCTTCTCCACCCTGCCAGGCCCGGCTCACCTGCCAGGTCCGCGCCTGCTGTGGTGGCAGACAGGGCCAGGCTGCCCGTGTGGTTTGTCGTCCAGGTGTGTGCCCCCGGGGAAGGACAGAGGAGCCAAGCAGTTCACCCCTTTCCCCCGCAGCATCGTCCATCCGAACACAGTTCTGACTGATGCTACGTCGTACGCACGTTGTCTCACTTAAGTCCTGTTTTCTCCTTCCAGTTCTGCTAGTCTGCTCAGGCTGCCAGAAGGAAATACCACTGGCCGGGGGTGGGGGGTGCCTTAAAGAGCAGAAATTTATCTCTAGAAGTTCAAGATCCAGGTGCCAGCGGATTGTTTCTTTGGGGGCTCGTCTCCTTGGCCTGTGGAAAGACCCCATGTGGTCTTTTCTCTTGTATGTGTGCACCCTGGTGTCCCTGTGCGTCCGTGCTGCCTCTCACAAGGGCACCGGTCAGGTCAGATTAGGGCCACATTACCTCCTTTTAACTTAATCATGCCTTTAAGGGCCTAGCTTGAGTATAGTCACATCCTGAGATACAGCTCGTTGTGGCTTCAACATACGGATTTGGGGAAAGAGGTAGAGGTTGCTGAACAATTCAGCCCCTGACAGTGACTTAATTTTACGGGTGTGTGTGTGTGTGACCAGTGTGCAGTGGATTATTCAATTTTTCCCTAGAAGAAAGGTGAGTCCTTTTTTTTGTGTGTGTGTGTTTTAAAATTTTGATTGCTTCTAGTAAGGTGGTTAAGCATTTAAATGACCCTTGACTGTGTGACGCTTACGTAATAGCCTCACACATATAAGGAACCTAATGTATTTGCCTGGAACGGGGCCAGTAGCTCTTTGTGGGACACCTGCAGCGTCAGGGAAGGCGGAAGGGGAAGGAAGACTTTGTCCAGGGAAGCGGTGACCATCGAAGCATTCCCGTAAGACAGGGCGTCCCTCGAAACCTTGACTGAAGGCCAAGGCGGGCTCGCAGCCGTTCCCTCCGCGGGGCGCTCCCAGTCTCCGCGCCAACGTTCCCTGAAGGAGTGGCTCTGCAGGGCTCCCAGAATCCGGCGTCCAGGTGGCCAAGATCCTGAGGCACCTGCCACGTGATGTGAGGTGGGACCAGGGCTCGGGTTTCTGGAGAGGAACAGAGTGGAGGCACCCTTTCCTGGGAGTCCAGCTCAAGGTGCTGTCCCTTCACCTTGTCACCGTGGCCGTGGAAAGTCACCTCGGTGGCAGTCAAGGCTACCGCACACCCTTCAGGACTGCTGATGCCTTGGGTCTTCCAGCTTTATCTCCCCTGTAACATAGCATATTTGTAGGAGACATCTCGCATGTAAGGAATTAACACCACTTCTTAAGACTCTGCTTGGCGGGGGAGGAGGCTTTGCTGGGGCGCTTTAAAACTGGCCATTCTTGGGGTGCCTGGGTGGCTTGGTCAGTTGAGCATCCGGCTTCGGCTCAGATCATGATCTCGAGGTTCATGGGTTCGAGTCCCACCTCAGGCTCTGTGCTGACAGCTAGCTGAGAGCCTGGAGCCTGCTTCAGATTCTGTGTCTCCCTCTCTCTCTGACCCTCCCCTGCTCGCACTCTCTCTCTCAACTCTCAAAAATAAATAAAAAAAAATATATAAAACTGGTCATTCTTTCACAGGGTGGTTTTACGTTATCTCAAGGTTCTTGAACTGATAATTCTTCTCCAACATACTTGGCCTAGTTTTCTTCCTTCTGTGAAGGATTTTATTCAGACCTCAGTGTTGGGGACTTTATAAAGAACAAGTCTAAATGGGCCTGGTTTGTTTTCTTAAGTGTAGATGTTGCTTCGGGGGAAAAATTTTAAGAAAATGAGTGGTTTTAAAATGTATGAACCTTGGAGTGCCTGGGTGACTCGGTAGGTTGGTTGAGCATCTGACTCTTGATTTCGGCTCAGACCATGATCCCAGGGTCATGGGATCGAGCCCCATGTCCGGCTCCGTGCGGTGTGGAGCCTGCTTGAGCTTCTCTGTCTCTGTCTCTTCCTCATTCCCACCGCCTCCTTCCCTCCCTCTGCCCCGCTCTGCTGCTTGCACACGTTCTCATAACATGTACGAACACTACGAAAGTTGAGAATTTTTCTTGGAGGAAGAAATGTGCATCTGTGAACGTTTCTCTTAAATTGTTTAGTGAGAAATGAAGCTTACTGGGGATGGTAATTTATTTCCGTGCATTTTGTCTGAGTCAGTCTCTTCCTGGTATTGAATATTGAACAGCATTGTTCGATTACTTTATGGAAAGAAGGTGGATTTTCTTTGAGGTTTTATAGGTTTCCTTTTTTGTTAAAAGATTTCGTTGAAGAATTAAACGTAAATGGCTGAATAACACAGCATTCTCTGTGGGTACATTTCAGTTCTGCAATCAGCCTGTCCATCCACCTGCTGTCTTCCCTGCTGACTGGTGCCATCGACCTTCGCGTTGATAAATTCTAACTACCGGCTCGAACCGTTTGTTTCCAGGGTGTAAAGGGAGAAAATAAAAAGCATCAACCATTTGGCCTGACAGGAGTATTGTAGATCTGAGGTAGCTGGTTTGCATTGCTTATTTCCTTAGGAGTAGAGAGGGAATAGACGACCAGTCTTCTCGGAGGAGGACAGGTGACTGGCCCCTCCGTCAGCCGGCGGGCCCCGCCTGCTGGCCGTTGTCACGCAGGGTCTGGGGCCGTAGGCAGCAAGGCCAGGGCACTGGTTTCCGCTCCGGGGGGCCTCGGTTCCTCAGGGGTGGTGGCTCGGAGTGCCTTCCTGCCTGCTGCCATCTGGCCTCACTTCTTCCCCTGCCCTTGGTAAGTTCCTGTACATCCCAGACGCCCCCAGGTAGAAGAGGACTTGGAACTTAGACTCTGAGGGAATTCAGGCCATACCTCAACTGGCAGAGAGATTAGAATCTAAATCCACTTTTTAAAAACCCCCACAGGTGATTTCATAACTTCCTAGAGTGTCTTTGTGGCCCTTCCTTTGCCAAATGTTCATTCCTCACATGCTCGCCTGAACTGATTCTCAGGCCGGTGGGGCCCCTCCACACAGATCGCTGGTGCGGAGAGGGTGCCGCCACCTGCTCGGGGGACACCTGCGGGGGGGGGTGCTGCCTGCCTACCCCTCTCCCTGTGTGTGGCCAGCCTGTCCCCATCTTGTCCTTCCATTGCTTCCTCCTCCACGGTTTGTCCAGGTCCATCACTCTTACTCCTTCTGCTTGGATGTGCCCTGTGCCCAGGTTTGCTTTGGGTCAGGGATGAGTTGTCGTAACGTAGATTTTAAACTTTGGGAGCGTAGCGGGCTCCTAGTAGCGGTTGCTAAATACGAAGGCCCAACAGCGGTGTGGAAGCGCAGAAGTCACGGCGGCTTGGTCACTTAAGGGATGGCCGTGACGGGCAAAGCTGTAGACGGGGGTTGGCCTCACTGGGCTGTGTGTGTGTGTGTGTGTGTGTGTGTGTGTGTGCATGTGAGCGGTGAAAGCACACTTGCCTGGACGAGGCTTACTGGCGTTTTCAGTAGTACTGGGCCCACAGGGTCGGGTGTTAATAGTGAGTTGAGTGGTTTGAGAGCAAAGAGGAGGCGGCGCGAGCATGTGGAGCGAGGACCGCGAGCAGGGTGAGCCCTGGACCGGGGCAGCCAGGACGCCCGAGCGCTCCGGGCTGGGCCCACGAAGAGGGCGAGGCCACTGCCACTGCCGTGGGCAGGGGGACCGTGTGAATACGCTGCTCGCTCCTATTTGATGAAACCGAGTCTATTCCATGGGACAGAAAGACGGGATCGGCAAGATTCAGTAAATACTGGGTGACACTAAAAGAGTCTGTTGAGGCATAAAGTGGTTCTACTTCCTCATGAAAACAATTTAATTTCTTATTTTGAAAGTATAATAAACGCACTTTGGGCAAATAAAGGGAAGTGAAACAACCCAGGCATGACAGAAAACGATACCCAAAGTGGAAGTCTCGCCTGCTCGCGCCCCACAGAGGAACCCTTGGTAACGTTTGGTGGAGGAGTTTTCCCAGAGGGATCCCTGGGGAGAATTTCGTGGGGCCCTGCCAGGCCTTGGAGCAGAGGACTGAGGACCACCGGGTCTGGTCAGCTTTCCATGTAGACCCCAGTCACTCTTGTCAGTGTTGCTGGCTCAGAGAGAGAGAGAGAGAGAGAGAGAGAGAGAGAGAGAAAGAGAGAGAAGGGGGTAAGGTTCAGGGCTGGGTCGTCAGAGGAAGGGGTTGGGTTGGAGACGCAGACCTGGGGGTCCTCTGCCCTCAGAAGCCTTGCCGGCTGTCTGCACACGTCCCCTCTGAGGTGTCCCTGCGAGGAGGGGCCTGCACCTGTCCCTCTGGATGAGTCCCAACCCACCAGTTGCAAATGGGAAATCTTCCAAACCTGGGCCAGTGGCTCATTTTACTCCGCGGAACTTCCTTATTTGTTCCCATATGGCCTTGTCCCTCAGAGTTGATTGTGCTTTGGAATCACCCGGGAGCTTGTGAACACAGATCACTGGACTTGAGCCCAGAGAGTGAGTCTGGAAGTCTGGGTGGGGCCTGAGCGTTCCCACCAAGTGGCAAGCTGATGCCGGTGCTGGTCGTCAGGGGTCCACACTCGGGAGAACCATAGTCCTACTCATCGAGACTTCCAGAAAAATTGGTACTCCAGGAGGATGCTCCATGCCGGTCCTCATGGCTTCTTAGCACGTGATCCCGGATAACCTCGTGCAGCCAACTAGCACCCGCCCAGTACGGGAAATGCGCCCGTGTGACCGTGAGCGGCACCTGGAGGGGGGCTGATGGTCTTCCTTTGTCCTTGGGGTTCTGGGGCACGGAGGTGAAATGAGCGTGTCCGGGCCGTGTTGGGAGGGTTTATATCAGAAGCCTTATCATCCTGTGATGGATTGGTATCTGTCTTCCTATAGTCGGTCTCTCGTTTGATAGTAATTTTAAAAAATCAGCCTCATAAATATAACCGGCTCTTTACAGCTGGAGCTAAAGGATATCAGGGGCTTTGTAAAAGGTACAAAATGTGTCCCAGGGCCTATAGTTGAAGAGATTTAAATTATTAGTGGGGGAGAGGTTGACATGTGTGTCTCCTAAGGCACACATTGGAAGATTTGAAGGAAAAAGCAAGTTTATATATGTCATCAAGGATCAAGAGTCAAAACCAAGTACAGAGTGCTTGGCATTAAAATTCAATGTTAATTTCAAATAACAGAGAAAAATAGCCTTCAACAGAGGTTGATGGACAAAAGAAAGAAATAAAAACGTTCAGTAGAAAATCCTTAAAAATAAAGAAAGCATGAACATGTGATGTGGACCTTAAAAAAGGGCCACAAGTCCAAGGAAAGTTCCTAAAGTGAAAACTGTACACCGTCGGTCCTTGCTTTGCACGATTCTGCAGTGAATGAACGTGGGTCGGCACAGAGTGAGAGCGAGGCCGTGTGGAACCCTCTGCTGTTCTCTTGAGTACAACTCCCTTGCAGAGCGAGAGCACCGAGGGGCGAGAAGGGAAATGCAGGGTGTGCGGTACCCACGAGAGACAGAGCGATGTGACAGTCACAGCGCCTTTTAGCACCCGGTAAGTCTCAAGCAGCGTCTGGAACAGGGAAGCCGCTGCCAGGGCAGGATGGGTTAAATGCAAACACCGTTTGCAGTGACTCAATGGATCATTGGGCCTCCCGTGGCCCAGACCCTGTTCTGATCCGGGAGAAGCGTGTGTGCGTGTGTAGGTAGAGGGGTACAGGCACCGTGGAAGGAACTATTCTATTTAGGAATTTCTCTCCTCCTGGGGGAAATTCACAAATAATCAAATTTCCCAAATATTACTGTGAAGGGAGTGAATATTTAAAAATGTATTTCAGGAGCGCCTGGGTGGGTGGCTCAGTTGGTTAAGCATCTGACACTTGATTTTGGCGCGGGTCATTCGTGATCTTTCGGCTCCTGAGATCCAGCCCCACATCGGGCTCTGTGTGGACAGCGCGGAGCCTGCTTGGGATATTCTCTCTCTCCCTCCCTCCCTCCCTCTCTCTCTCTCTCTCTCTCCCCTCTCTCTCTCTCTCTCTCTGCTCCTCCCCCACTCATGCTGTCTCTGTCTCTCTCAAATAAATAAATTTAAAATATTTCAGGTGGTCTTTCAGAGAAGTGGCACAATGACTCGGTCCAGCTCCCTGTAGCTGTTATTTAAAGAAGAATCCCTTAACATTCCTGTTGGTTTTCCCCTCCAAAAGCGTTCTGTTGGAAACAGCATTTGTCACGTTCGTCTTGGCGCTGCATAGTTGTACATCCCTTTTGAAGCAGTACATACCCACATAGTAACTGGGATTATTTTATAGTTTGGAAAAAAGTTAGAAAGCTTGATTTTGACAGTTTTAAATGTGAAAAAAGGGCAGGGGTGCCTGGGTGGCTTAGTCAATTAAGCATCCCCAACTCTTGATTTTGACTCAGGTCTTGATCCCGGGGTAATGGGATCGAGCCCCATACAGGGCTCCGTGTTGAGCAAGGAGCCTGCTTGGGATTCTCTCTCTCCTTCTGCCCCTCCCCTGTGCACGCACTCTCTCTGTCTCTCTCAGGAAAAAAAAAAAAAATCAAAAAGTGAGTACTGAGATGAAATTTTTTAGTCTTATTTTTTTTTTCCTATGAGGAAACTGAAAAATATAATATAACCTATTTTTAAAAGTATTATTTTTTTCAAGTTCATGATTCAGAATACAAGCTAAAATTCCCATAAGCCAGGAAATAGAATTTCTCAGTCACGATGTTAACGAGTGATTAGTGTTGGGATTTAATAAAATGGCATTGCTGGGTCCCGAGGCTCGGCGGAAATGTTAAAGCTGGTAACGCACGTTTGCACACTTGAAGGCCGTGAGTTCTGCCTTGTAAGAGGCAGTGATTGTGCCCAACGGAAAACGATAATCCGACATGCTGTTTCCTTTGACACGTGGAGCCAACCGACCATGGGGATTTTGTCTTCACTGTTACCGGTAGGAAATGAACATCGCTCTGGTGTGCGGTTGGCTTTGAGCCACACAAGGTGACGGGAGGTGGAGAGAGATTAGGACGGTTTCAAGTAAGGGGCTGCTTCTGGGGCCCTGGCCACCAGCGGGTCCATGTCAGCCCCGTCTCGCCATCCTGTGGTTGACACCTGCCGCTGTCCTAGGTTTGCAGCCCTGGGTGCTGTGGCTTCTTGAAGTTTCTAAGGGGACAGCTCAGTTCTGTTGGCAGCCTTTCTCAAGGTGATGTTCATCCCGACAGTCTCTTGGAGCCGGTGGTTTAGGCTTTTCTGTTGTTCTCATTTAACTTTTTGTAGTGACCTGGCTGTTCTCTTGTAGAGCACGTCCGGTGAGGAGCCCATCCTACACGTTTTGCTATTCTTTTGTTGTTTTTATATTTACGTTTTTTAAGTGTATTTATTGTGAGAGAGAGAGAGAGCAAGCAGGGAAGTGGCAGAGAGTGAGGGAGAGAGAGACTATCATGCAGGCTCTACACTGTCGTTGTGGAGCTTGATGCGGGGCTCAGCCCCACAAACCATGAGATCATGACCTGAGCCCAAGTCAAGAGTCAGGTGCTTAACCGACTGAGCCACCCAGGCGCCCCATGGCTATTCTTTAAAAATGGAATTTTAAATACCTCCGTCGAGCCAGCTAGCCATCATGAATCCTTTTCGGCCTCAGGTGTGGAATAAGAATAACAAACAGATACCAGAAAACATACTGATTATACATGCTCTTATTTTCTATTGATTATTTCATTCGTGATATCTTGAACCTGGTTGCAGGAAAGAGGTGTTCTGTCATACGAATACGCGTTTTGGTTTCACTGGGAGGGAGATGGGGATCATAATTACGGTTATCTGTCTTGGAGGAGCTGCACGTACAAAGGAAGTGTTGTATGACCGTGCATACGTGTGTTTGGTCTGAGTTCTCGACCCCTCGTGAGCAGGTCTTCTAAGCTACCGTCTCATAGTTGGGAAGGGACCTCAGGGACCATCTGGTTCATTTTCTTCCTACCCGACAGTGCTGCTGGCAAGCGGCAGGCCTTTGCTGTCACTCCGGTGCTGACCTGCTCTGCCTCTGACCAGGCTTAACGACCAGAACTTCCTTCCCTCCGTAGGCGCCTGCCTCTCTGCGGCCTTCACTCCTTGGTTTGGGGTTTGCTCTCTGCAGCCTCGTAACATAAAATGACTTGGCCTCTACCACCCCCCACCCTCTTCCTACAGAACAGAACGAATCCGCTCGTTTTTGTCATTGTTGAGCCAGGTTAGACGTTCCTAAGTCTTCATGTGACGTTTGCTTGTTTATTAACTATCCTGGATTCTCAAAAACATTTTCTTGAGTTAATATGTTTAAATGGTTTCAAATTAAAGACAGTAAGAAGGCTGTGCCATGTGACATTTCGGTGTGTCTGTCTCCCTCCCACAGCTCTGGCCCTAGACAGCTCGTGTCTGTCCTCAGAGTCAGTCAGTGGTTCTAGTTTCTTGTGTCCTTACAGAGTTGCCGCACATGCAAACAAATATTTGTGTCTCGACACGTACGCACATCTCCTTTCTCCTCACGTGGAGGGTGGCACCCCCGGGGACGCGCTCTCCTCCTGTTCTTTCCACGTGACCTGCAGCTTGGTTTGCAAAGCTGTGTGTGGCACGCATCCTCATCCTTCTGGCCGCTTAGCGCTCTGTTGTATAGATTTTGTCCTCAAACAAAGCGAAACAACAGCCTTCCCCCTGAGTCATGCATCTTGGCGTCAAACATGATGCTGGCCCAGGGTCCAGTGCGGCGGCTTTCTCCTCTCTGGATTTGGAATAGTGCAGGTGGTATACTGTCACAGTGTTGAGTCATATGGAGCTTGAAATATAATAAAACCCCAAAGATTTATTTTTATTTTTATTTTTAATTTAAGTTCAGGTTAGTTAATATACAGTGTAGTCTCGGCTTCAGGAGCGGAACCCAGGGATTCATTCTTGCATACGACACACACCCACGGCTCATTGTGAAAAGTACCCTCTTTAATCCCCATCACCCATTTAACCCCTCCTTCCCGTTCCCTCCGCTCCAGCAACCCTCAGTTTGTTCTCTGTATTTGAGTCTCTAATGGTTTGCCTCCCTCGCTGTAACCTTTTTTTTTTCTTCCTTCCCTTTCCCCATGGTCTTCTGTTAAGTTTCTCAAATTACACGAGTGAAAACAGGGTATCTACCTTTCTATGACTTATTTCACTTAGCATAATACACGCCAGTTCCATCCAGGTTGTTGAAAATGGCAAGATTTCATTCTTTTTCATCGCCAAGTAGTATTCCGTGTGTGTGTGTGTGTGTGTGTGTGTGTGTGTGTGTGTGTGTGTACACACATCTTATCCATTCATCAGTCAGTGGACATTTGGGCTCCTTCCACAAACTGGCTATTGCTGATAGCACTGCAGTGAGCATGGGGTGCATGTGCCCTGTCAAATCAGCATTTTTGTATCTGCCCCAACGATTTTTTTTAACGTAAGCTCTATGCCAAGTGTGGGGCTCAAACCCATGACCCTGAGACCCAGTGTCACATGTTGCACTACCTGAGCCAGCCAGGCACCCCAGCACCCCAAAGATCCCCCCCCCCCACATTTGATGCCCTTCCATCCTGCCCTCTGCATTGCCTCGGGCAGCTGGGCGCACACACCACTGGAAAACTCCATCCTCAGAATCCGGCCCATCACCCACGCTGATGAAATCTTTTTGGATTCTGATCCAGTTTTCTGACATTTTATCCACTTGTGTACCCGGTTGTACATCAGCTCCAGAGCAGATGAGCCTGCCATCAGTTTCCTCATCCAAATTTTCTAGGCTCACCAAATTACCTGGGCCGGAGTTCATACCAGAGCCCAGTGACATATCACACCCCTTTGCCCCCGCCTCCCTGGGGTTTTCTAATGATTGTGCCTTATTTTTTTTTAATTAAAAAAGTTTTTTTTTTTTTAACATTTATTTATCATTGAGAGACAGAGACAGAGCATGATCATGGGAGGAGCAGACACAGAATATGAAGCAGGTTCCAGGCTCCGAGCTGTCAGCACAGAGCCTGACGCGGGGCTCGAACTTACAAACTCTGAGATCATGACCTGAGCCAAAGTCGGACGCTCAACCGACTGAGCCACCCAGGCACCCTCTAATCATTGTGCATTAGACAGGAGTTAACAACTACGTACAACTAAGTCTTAACTGAACTTCACTCTCTGTTCACCCATATGTCATCATCTTGTCTAGAAGAACCTGAGCGAGGGTTGGTCAAAGTCTCTGTCCACTAGGTCTGCAGCATACCTTAGTGCTGCCAATCTTATCATTAAAGGACATAAGAGTGCCTGTCTTATTCTTGGCAAACCCTTGCTGTAGATTGTTTTCCTTTCTAAATGCTCGCAAACTGTTGAGTAATTCACTCTAGAACTTTGCTCTGGATCGATGTCATTTATTCACTCAGTCATTCACTCCTGTTGGGACGTGTAGGTGCTGAGTGTTTTTTTTATTAGGGTGTTGGCTAAGGCGCGCTAAGCAAGCCAAAGGATTGCTCTCTGGCTTTGACCGGCTGTGCATGGACCATTATTCTTGCACGCACTGGGATCTGCCGTCTGGCCCCTGCCTTCCGAGAGCGTCGTCTTTGGCACATAGCTGATTTTAAAAGCAACAACAATAAAGGACGAGAGAAGAAACCCAGAGCACTGTGGGAACCTTTTGTGGGAGGACCTAACAAGTCGAGGAGCCCTGGAAAGGCGTTTTCAGAAAACGTGCTATGTTAGCGGGGGACTGAAGAACAAGTAGGAGATGGGAACCAAAGAGCCACTTGGTGGCCCTGGCAGTGGGTAAAGGTGTCCCCAGCCCGAGATGTGGAATTGATAGCATGATCCATAGCCTCTTTGCTCTCACAGTTGGGACATCTCCTCATGCCTTGTGTCTGACTCCTCCGGGATGGTGGCGGGTTCTCTTGGCCACAGGGGGAGGTGACTCAACTGTAGATCCAGGATGTTCCTGGTTCGAGACCCCCGTTCTCCCAGGCTCCTTCTCCCGCTGGCCTCAAATGGAGTCCGAAGCGTGAGGGCAGGAAGGCTCCAGGGCTGGAGCCCGAGTAGATCGTTACTTCAGAAGCTTTTCGTGTGTGTCCAGGAGTTGGGACTAGTAACCTCTTGAGGATTGAGCCAGAAGCAAACAAGGTATTTGTGGAGCAAACCAAGAAATGCTCTGTAAGTATGTGGTCGGAGGGTTTAGGAACATCCACGGCCACAGCGGGGCGACTTGGGTATGATCTCCAGGAGGCAGGGTGGACTTTGGTCGCAGTTCATGGAGGGGGAGCCTCGTCCTTTGTGGGCACGCACCCCCTGTGGTGGGAGCAGAGCCTGGGAACAGGAGGGCACCGGTGGGCTGGAGCTCGGGGGAGGGAGAGCCTGGAGGGGTCTCTGGGGCTGCTGTGTGAAGGCCCGTCCGGAGCCCAGGAGCCTGAGCGTGTGTGTGGCAGGGCCGCCCCATTGGGGAGATGAACGCAGCGTGTGTTTGGAAGCTCAAGCTAAATCCTGTTCTCACCACGCAGCCTTCTGCATGATTATAATTTGCGTCTGTTCAACTTGCCTGCAGAGTAAACATGCCAGTCCTGAGGCTTCAGACCCACGCACCGGGTCATTTCCTCCCTGTAAAATCTAAACCGCCACACTGTAGTGCGTTTCTTACCGGCTCTGATCACACACGTCCCTCCGGAGCTGCTGGCACACAGATGCGAGGCACATTTCTTTCTCTTTTTTAATTTTTAATATTTATTTATTATTGAGACAAACAGAGCATGAGTGGGGGAGGGGCAGAGAGAGGGAGACACAGAATCTGAAGACAGGGTCCAGGCTCTGAGCTGTCAGCACAGAGCCTGACACTGGGCTCAAACCCACAAACCGTGAGATCATGACCCGAGCCAAAATCGAACACTTCTCCGACTGAGCCACCCAGGCACCTTGTGAGTCACGTTTCTGATCCTACTTGGGGACAGACACATCTGGGACACAGTATTCGCTTGTGGATTGTGTTCGTGGGGGCCCTTCGGAGCCCCCGCTGCCTGAAATTCAGATTTTTTCCCAGTGCCTTCTTGTCAAACTACACATTCCACCAAGAAACCCAGACTTCGCTCCACTGGGAGAGGCCGCAGTTCTGAGCCCCATGGAAAATACAGAAATTTCAGATTTTGAGCTAGGATTTTTGGCTTTCAACAAAGTGCAGTTGTTTATTAGATCATTTTTAGAACTGTAAACACAAGATAATTCTTGCGTTAGTGATCTTGGGGGAATTCAGATATGTTTCCTGTCTTGTGATTAGAGGTCTGGAACAAAAGAACCATTGATAAATGGATTATTTGAAGACCTTTTGCATGGAGCTTTACCAAGTCTTCTGGTAAAAAGAGAATTTGTAATTAGTGGAAGAGAATGACTCTGTCCTTTGAGCTGGAAATCTTGCCAGCTCATTCATTTCATAGCCACTGTGCAAGGGCACCCTTCTGTCCTGTTTGCACAGTCACCGAATTCCTGTGGGTTTTTGGCATCCGAGGATTGAATATCTCTCATCGAGAATCTGTCCACACGTGGAAGAATTTGCATTCTCACTGGAGTGTACGTTTGAGTCGTGTTAGGTGTGAGGCCCAGGGGAATGAGAATGTCACTTAGTATGTGACTGATCCTAGCCACCACCCGCCCCGAACACCTCCACCTACCGCTAGCCCCACCCATGCCCCCCATCACCTCTTCTTTCAAGATTGATTTTCCAGGTAAAATGATGCAGCTTCGTGCTCTCCACACAGAGCCTGAGACGCTGTGGCTCTGCTCTACTCAGAAGTCAGAAACAGGGACAGCGACTGTTACCACTGAAAGAAAGAAATGCAAAACTAGCACTATCAAGGCACAGGTCAAAACTGCACGTAGTTCTAGAAGGGGAAGGGAGGAGAGGGGAGGGGACCCACGTGCGGGAGTCAGTGTAAGCTGGGGGGTATTGGCAAGAGACCCAACACTCTCTTACGGTGCTCCTGCAACAACGGCCTTGGGTTTGTGGAGCGGTGGATGTGGCTTCCTCCCTCTCCGGGAGTCTCCTCCCCCCTGCTAGCCATCTGTCCTGTGGCCGTTCTGTCTGCACCCCCAGGGCCTCCCTCTGGCTCCCTCCATCAGCTCCCCGCCCTTATCTGAGTTTCACTGCCCTTTCCTCACATGCCCTTTCCCTCTGAGTATTACCCACGATGCCTTCTCTTAAAGAGACCAGAACGCCTGTTGACGGTCTTCCTCTCTTCTTGTCTTCTAGATACATTTCCCCACAAATGTGGCGCCAGCCTGAGCTCTCCTTGGTTACGGTTCTGGCCTCCTCATCCACACGCTCAGGTCTTTTTCACACTCTCGGTTAGGCCGCCATTCCTGCTGTTCCTCTATCCATATAATGATTTAAAGAATGTCTAGAGGCAGGGACCATACCACACTGTATAGTATTTGCTTCGTTAGACTTTTCAGCTATTAATGGGCAAGCACTTAGTTTGCGTGCTGGTCTTGAGGATTTCAGAGGACGTCTTGACCTTAGAACACGTGATGAGAACCCCCCATTTCATTTCCACGGAGCTGGATTCCATAGTTTAACTCCTCTGCACTGTTCGAAGTTGTTAAGTGGGTTAAGAGTAGGGCTTCCTTCCTTTCTCCCTTCCTTGGTTCTTTCTGTCTTCCTTCCTTTCACAAGATGTTCAAACTGTGCTTCATTCTTGCATTGACATTGTGCTTTAAGAGCAGCAGTATCCAGGAAAACTCCGTGATTACGGGTATGTTCTGAATTCCGTATCTGCAGTGTCCAAATGGTAGGCCGCCACTAGGCATATGTGCCTGTTTGGCACCTGAAATGTCGCTAATGTGACTAAGGAACTGACTTTTAACTGTAATTGGTTTTTCTTAAGTAGCCACGAGTAGCTGGCGGTTACCATATTGGACAGTGCGACCACACAGTTGAGTTGAGAAGATAAGGCTGACCTGCAGGAAAGAACTACACTGGTTTATTCTTTATGTGCCAGACGAGATGGTCACGCTCGAGGTCCGTTTCTCTTCCAAGCTCTGATTTCTCACTTCTGCCTGCCTCTTGGACATCTCTGCCTGCCCACTGGCAAGGGGAACTCAGAGCAAGAAGCCCAAGATCCAGATCAAGATGTTCTCTTATTTCCCTTAACCTCAGCCCTGCTCTCCTTCCTTTATTTTCTCCCATCAGAGAGCTTCAGCCCCCGTTACACCAAAGCTGGTAACTTGAGGACGTGCCTATTCCTTTGCCTTGCAGAAGCCATCTCCCACCCGGCATACTGTGTAACCCCTGCCCGCGAATAGCTTTGCAACTGGTCCCATGTCTTCTGTCCCTAGAGCCACTGCTCTCATCTGGTGGACAGTGTTGCAGACCCTGTAATCAGTCCTGTCCTCCTCTCTCTCTGGATTTGTCTCCCTTTGTTCCCGTCACCCAGCGAGCCTGTCACTCATCTGCTAGATGTGTCTGCCCTGTGTTGCACAGAGGATGAAGCCTCAGTCAGTGTAAAACAACAAAAATGGCTTATTTGGGTGGTTCCGACTCGGGACTCAATCCCGTGAACTATGAGATCATGACTTGAGCTAAAATCAAGACTTGGATTGGGTCAGTCAGTAACTCCAGCTTTCCCTTACTTTATTTTTGTCTCTAGCTCGTAGTCTGTAGTTGGGAGTAAACAGAAACCTCTGTCAAAGATGTACTTCTTAAAGGATAAGCATCTGGCCCATGAATAACTGCTGGAGGGCCTTAAGGAATGTAAATCTCCTCAAAGAAAATTCTTTAGGCTTATATTATGCTTAAAAACAGACTTTTGTTAGGGAATCCCTCCCTTGTGATGACTTATTTGTTCCTGTTATTTACTACTGTCCTGACAAGAAGGACCCTTTTGGAACATGTCTTTCCTTCAAGGACCTTGAACTATCTAATCATTAAAGAAAAAATGTAACCACCCATGATATATAAGACACTGACTATCTTAGTAAAATGTGGCTTTACCACCAAAAAAAAAAAAAAAAAAAAAGATTTGGACGCTTACCTGACTGAGCCACCCATGGGCCCCTGCGGACACGCTTTAAAACCACACAACCTAATTTCTGCAAGTCACCTTGAGCATTACGTTTATAATTCTGCTCTGTAGGGCCATCCTCTTCCTGGTCCCCATTTGTGGACTTCTCTCCATGGCATCCTGAGGTTCGCAGTCTAGGAGAGGTGGAGGAATTTAGGGTATGTGCAGTCTGATGCGTCTGCGGTTTTCTCTGGAGCTGGTAGCCCTGGGACTTGCACTTGTTGAGAAGGTTCTGCGTTGCCCTGACAGTGGTGAACAGCTACAGAGGACAGTCCTGTGAGTTGGGGCTTTTGCTGTTCACAGGGTTATATGAACTTGACGTGGACATGCAGTCCAGTATTGGGGCTCCTTTCCTGTGACATCCTGTGTCTTTGTCTCTTCACCACACCTACCTTAGGCTTCTGTTCCAGCCCTGCGTCACAGGTGCATCCTAGGTATGTATATGTCTAACCTCTGCAATTGACTGTCGAGGCCAGAGAAGAAGGTGTCTTGATGACTTTTGTGTTCTTGTCTGCCATCACAGTGCATTGAACATAAATGTCACTTGTCACCTTTGTGTTGAATGAAGAGTTAGAAGGTCAAAGTAGAGAATCAGATGCTTAACCAACTGAGCCACTCCACCTCTCCTAATGCAATACAGTGACTTTCCTGACTCCCCTCTCCCGGAGTCGCGGAACCTTGCCCGGGAATTGCAGATCCCAATAAAGGCCTTCTTGGCTCCATAACTTGGCCTCTTTCTTTCCTCTCATCTCTGCATCCATTAAATCTTACAGTGTATGTGATACCCGGGCTCATCAGAGATCATGTGGGGAAGAGTATTATTTCCTAACCCAGATAGGCCCTTTTGGGGGTGAGATCAGCGGCCATTGTGAAGAGTAAGGGATAAAATACACAAAGTTACCTCCTCCAAGCAGATTCACAGGAGAAAATGTAAATTCTACTAGCATACTTTGAGTTTGAATTGGAGCCTTATTTTATCAGAGGGCAAGTTTGATAGATTATGTATTTAATAGGCTTTGTGGGTGGGCACGGGAACTTGGTAATAACCATGTAGGCACAGTTTATGCGAGCGGCCTTCTGAGCTGGAAACAACCGTCTTACAAACGAGCCTTCAGAAAACCACCTGTTCAGAAGCTGGGACATCCGCTCTGGCCCCCCATCCAGGACTCCTTATCTTGTGTAGGCCTTCAAGAAGAATCAGACAACAAGGTGGAAAAGCAAAACGCAGGTCAAGTGCACAGAATCATCCCTGTTGTGCCATAATAATGCAAACACCATCGATGAACAATCCCAGGAAGAGACCCTGAAAGTCACGAGAGTATCTTCAGTCCTTGAGCCTCACCTCTTCCCTGCCTGTGCTTTCTCTGCATCGCACAGTCCGACGCCAAACAACGTCTTCGTTGTCCTAAGCCACCTTAGTTAAATATTTAATTCTCCCGAGATGTCATGCGTAGATTTTATGAAAGTAATAACATGCTTCAGAAAGTCCATTTGCTCGGCTTGGAGCCCATTGCATCTGATAAATGAGTCACCCACCTGGTCATGTGTTTCTTGACGGTATGGCGGTTGCTGCTTATCTGTGCGAACACTTATTATTTAGAGGAAACAGAGATAAGAAGTTTTTGGTGAAGGTCTGTGTAAAAACTGTTTTTATAGAGTGGCATTCTCTTTCTTCAATGCCCCATAACTTCAGAGGCAGGTGAAACTGCCTTTGACAGCTGCTTGCTTGTAAGTAGTAAGTGATCAATAAAAGCTCTCTCTTCCTCTCATCCCCCAGCTGTTGCCTGCATGTTACACAAGAGTGTCCTCTTCACGTCTCCCAGGTGTACAGTTACACACCTTTGTGATTGACTCAAATATAACTCGTAGGTTTTTATGATGACCAAAGATGGCTTATTTATTTTAGAAATACATAAGTCTAGATTCCTAAGCTTGTGATTTTAAATTTCTCTTAGGTATTTTTTGGCATTTCTACAGAAATTTAATTTCCAAACAAAAATATTTAATGTATCCAAAGAAAAAAATGTAGATAATCATGAAATTCTCTGTTATCCAGAGATAATCACTGCTCATTTCCTTTTGACATCTTTCTCTGTGCATATGTAGGATTTATGTTTATTGGAAATTGATTATATCGTATATGAGTGAAGCTAACTGCTAAACCTGCGGTTTTCAGTGGGAAGAAAGAGCACAAGTCTGTTTCCAGCTCGCTGTCCCGGCAGGATCAGTAGGTGTCATTGGAGCGGGCAGGATGAGGTGGACATGTTGCTCCACCCCCTACATTCCTTTCCTGGAGTTTCCCCCCTTCTTGCCTTCAGGATTTTCTCTGTTGAGCCAGAAGAAGAGAACGGAGGGGGCATGAGTGTGGAAGGGTCTTATGGGCCAGGTCTGGAAAATGCACACATCATTTCTGTGCATGTTCCACTGGTCAGAACCTAGTCACATGACTATCTGACTGCAGGGAATGCTGCGAAATGTAGTCTACGTGGAAAAGAGAAACAGCTTGTTGACACCTTGCTTATTTCTAACTCGGCTATATAACGCATTTTTAAAAGAAGTTTATCCATTTATTTTTTAGAGAGAGAAAGAGAGGGTACGAGCGGGGCAGAGTGAGGGGCAGAGAGAGAGAGAGAGAGAGAGAGAGAGAATCCTAAGCAGGCTCCATACTGTCAGCACAGAGCCCTATTCAGGGCTCAAACCCACAAACTATGAGAACATGACATGAGCCGAAGTCCGACATTTAACCAGCTGAGCTACCCAAGGCGCCCCTTGTAGAACCCATTTTTGAAACTTTTTTTTTTACAAACCAACTTGATTATTTCCAGCATGGTCCCCTCTCCATCTCAATCCTGTGGGAAGCCCCAGCGTCTCTTGCCAGATCTCTTCCTAATTGGCCTGCTTTTCTTGTTGTTCCCCTGTAGTCTGATCTTGCACAGCAAACTAAAGTGGTCTTTTAAAACTCAAGCCAGAGGGCACATGGGTGGCTTAGCCGGTTGAGCATCCAGCTCTTGGCACAGGTCATGATCTCACGATCCATGAGTTTGATCCAATGTCAGGCTCTGTGCTGCCAGTGTATAGCCTGCTTAGGATTCTCTTCCTCTATCTCCCAAAATAAAGAAAAAACTTTAAAAAAATAATAAATTATTAAAAAGTCAAGTCAACTGTTGTCACTTCCCTGCTTAAAACTTTCCAGAGAAGATTGGAATAACGCCCTCTTTCTGCAGAAACAACTTTCCGGGTTTCCGGCCCCATGGTGCCACTCACTCCACTCTTGCCCTCCCTTCAATGCCAGACCTGGTCCCCAAGGCCTTGGGACTTGCTGTCACCCGTGCATGAAAATCCCCATCCCCAGCATCACCCTCTGTCTCCTCCAAAAGAGAGGAGATGCCTTTCCGGACCACCAGCCTTTAGCATCCTGGCCCTCTTCCTCTACAAAGTTGCTTTTATTTCGCTCTCATTGTGTCGTCAAAGCACTTAACCACCATCAGAAATTCTGGCTTGTTTGCAACGTATATTTATATTCTGTCTGCCTTCTGCATTGTTGGTTCCCAGAGTCAGGAACTCCGTCTTGCTCCTATCTGTACCCGCAGATAATGGGTCTGGCACATGGCGAGCACTTGGTAAACACTCATGGAATGAGTGAAGGTCATTACAGAATCTTACACATATTTAATGACGGGATTGTAGCTCATTGTTTGGAATTGCTATGCGCATCCCTACTTTTGGGAGGACTTTGGCATTTTTTTTTTCTTATTAAAAGTGATCTGTTGGTGATCTGTTGGTGGCTATTCTTGTAGCTCTTTTTTGGTTCGTTTCATGCTCAGAACTATGCTTATTTTCTTAGGATTGATTCCTAAATGAGAATTTCTTGAGTGAAAAGATGTGTGTACAGGTTTTTTAAGTGTATGTTATATATTACCCTTGGTCCTCCAGACCCCCAATTTGTGTCCCTGTGTAGTTGAGAGGCCTTACAGTGAACTTTCAAGAACACCAGAAAGGTGGGTGGGGCAGGGCGGGAGTGGGGCAGTTTGTCTGTATTGCTGTGTCCTTAGATCTTTGAACAGGGGCTCATGCTTAATGAATAAATCAGTTTCCCTAAAAAATATTCTAGTTGTTTCTTCAGTGAAGTTCGTCTTTATTCATTTATTCATATAAATGTTCCCTAACTTTAAACTGTATGCTTTTGGAAAGTCGATCTGCCCAGTGTAGGAACATTCACCCAAGGTTTATATAAACCTAAGTGAATCAGGTGTAAGTTGGCCTCATCCTAGTCCTTAGAATCAAACAAGATGCAGTTTTGAGCCGCCTGTCAGGTTGGTGGAAAGTCCAGGACACTGCCTAGGATTTCTGAGAATCTCAGGGACTGAAAGAAACAGAGACAGTTTCTTACCATAAGTCTTGTCTTTTGCTTTGTGACCGACTGAGTGTTGGTTTCCATCTGAGACAGAGTCCCTGGTGTATCTTCCCCAGCTCAGACCAAGTACAAGGCTGGGGTGCAAAGACTGCTCTTCTCCCTGAGCTGGTCGTGGACAGAGCCTCCGCCTGGTAGATCGGATGAACCGTCTCCTTCAGCCGACACCCAGCCCTGGCCCTGGGGGGAGACTTAGCCCTTTTCCTTAATAGTATCCACCTTCCGTGGGTTCCAAGCGAGGTCCCCTCTCTGCCCAGTGGTGTTGGGGGAGAGTTGCTGTTGGAAGTCTTTGGCATGTGGGGAGGGGCCGAGAATTAGGACGGGGAGAGGCAGGGAGACAGAGACAGAGACAGCTGCTCCGTTCCAGCTGTTCCGGGTCCTCGTGTCTTCTGAGTGGTCCCTCCTTCCTTCTCAGGTAACATCTCAACACCTTAGCCAAGGATGTTGTTTTTACTGAGGATCGCCAGTTGGTATGCCCTCGTGGGCCAAAAACTCTTCCCAGGTGTACTGTGAACTCTACAGAAGTGTGACTGAATTTTGATCCATGTGTACAAAATGCTTCCGCTATGACATTCCTTGAGTGGAGCAGGCCAGAGATGCCATTGGCAGTGGGGGTGCAGCCTCAGGCTAGATAACACCTGTGCTCCCAAAGAATCCTCAATGAGTGATCAGTGATGTGAGAGTGAGAGAGGAGGGTCACAGCAGTCCGCGCCTGCTCAGAGGAGCCGAGGGAAGGGCGCTGGACCCCCGGAGGCTTGGTAAGCACCCGGAGACCTGGCTATGCTGTCGCAAGGTCCCTGGCTTGTCTCAGCCTTCTCTCGAAGCCTGCCACGCACGGGAAATCCAAACTTGAATCCAGCTCTCATTTGAAAGGGTATCCTAAGCACCCACACGTTGAGAAACCTTTTTTTTTTTTTTTTTTAACCTGGTTGTGTCTCTGCTGTGTGGAGGGGGTGTGGGCAGCCTTATGTTGGGGTAGATGGACGGAGGGATGGTTGAACGGGTGGAAAGTCCTGGCTCAAGCGTGGTTCCGGTGGCACACACACACGCCCGGTGTGCAGCTGATTGACCACAGCCCCGTGTCCTCCTCCCTCCAGGTTTTACTTCACCCTGCCTCCGTGGACAGCGTGTGCATAAGCATTTGGGTTTTCTTTCCTTCACCCAGGTCATGACTAAGCACATGGATAGACGCCTTTCTCCCTTGCCCCTCGATGCTCCTGTCCCCAGGGACTCCATCCCCAGCATTTCCTCCCTCGCCCTTCCTGGGTACGTTCTTCTGCACCTCTTGCCATAACTACCAACTGTGGCTCTGTGGCCATCACTCCCCAGTCTGACCCACACCAGGAGTCTCTCCCATTTAGCTCTTCAGTCTTTGTTTCCCCCCCTCCTGGTTGTTTCATAGACACCTTGAATTTGACCTTTTGCTGCCTTTCTGTTCATGCTGACACTTAGTGACCCAGACCAGAACCTTGAGAACAGTCCTAGACTTCTGCCTACCCTCCCCCCCCCGGCCCCTCCTCAAGCCAGCTCCTCTTGCTTGAGTGTCTTAGCCCTTAGCTACTTCTCCAACCTGTGCCTTTCGGCTTGGGGCCATCATGGGGTCCTGTCCCTCTTAGGAGACTGGGAGCATATTTGTGTCCCTATTTTAAGACCTTGTTCAATGTTCAGTGCAATAGGAACTGCTTAGGAAATGTTGGAATGAATGAATATGCAGGTTAATGAACGAATGAGTGATTTCTGAGATGGCTTGAGATGATTTCCAATTAGGGTGATTTTTTTTTTTAAGTTTTTTATTGGAGTCAAAGAATAATTTTTGTTAGTACCAACATTGTGATAATTGTAATTCTGAGGAAAGTTTGTACATGAAATTTCTTTCTGTCTCAGGCTGCACACACAAATGTATCAACTTCGGTAGAGGAATTACTTATTAAATTTATGGTACCCTAAAACACTTGGGTATTTATCTAGGTGATTTTGAATGTACGCTTATGTTCTTGGTCCCCCTGGGAAATCTTTCACTGGCTCAAATAATTGATCTGCATGATGTACTTTGAATTAAACTTGGGCTTAATTAATCTGATGCTCTAAGTTTCTCGGGGCCATAGGATTTTAAGGCTGGACTTTTGAACTTCAGTGTAAGGAAGAATGCCTGTGCTTGCGCTGATTGGTTCTGTGTCCCAATACTGGTCTAGGGAGAAATCATTACCTTTGCATAAGAGTGAGTTGTGACCCCATTGAAGGTCCATTTCTTAAACTTTTTTCTTTCCCCTCCAACAGGGCGAGTCACGTATTCTCCGAGTGAAGGTCGTTTCTGGAATTGATCTCGCCAAAAAGGACATCTTTGGGGCCAGGTATGTTTGCTTTTATTTATTTATTTTTTTTATTTTTTTTTTTAGGATTCTGAGGAGTTAGGCAAGCACTTTCCAGACTCAGGCATGCATTCGAGTCTCCTGGAGACCTACTTAAAACAGAGGTCGCTGGGCCTCACCTCCCAGAGTCTCTGATGGAGTCGGTGGTGCTGACACAGTCAGTCCAGGGACCGTATTTTGTGCTGGTTCGTAGCCCTTCATATGGGTCAGTTTCCTGGGGAAGCTGGATTCTCATGTTTCTGTTTTTCTCAGTAGAAAAATACAGTTTGGGAACATGTATTCATTTTAATACATCCCTTTAAAAAAAAACCCCAAATTTAGGAAGACGTGAAGCTGTGATTTTGTTCTGAGCGGGAATGGGTATTTTTGACTTGTTATAATCAGAATTGAGACGTTTAGTGATTTATGTGCCTTTTCCGGATGCACCAGTAGCCTGGTCTGTCTGGGTATTTAGCTTTTTTGTTTTAAGTATTGCACCTGATAATCCTGAATCTTGAAATCAGCCTTTTTGTTCCTTTGCTCTCCGGAGTGTGTTGGGTGAAGTTAGTGGACTGGTCACAGAATGAGGATAGAGCCGCTGACATCCGCCTGAGTCGCGCTGGTGGTGTGGGAGGGACACGCGTCTCACCTGCGGATTCCTTCTCATCTGACCGTGAACTTGTGCCGAGTGGTTGCCCTTGTGTCTGCATGAATGCTTCCGTGTCTTACCAGATGAGAAATCTCCAGGAGATTGACACCTCTCGCTTCTATTGCTTACCATGCAGAGCACGAGAACAGGACTGGGCACATTGTCTTTTAACTTAGACACTTGCACGCTGACCAGTAAATTGTGCTCTTAGGTCAGCAATGTCTGTTGCTCTCACTCTTTTCCATAAACATTACAGTTTTGAAGGGGAAGAGGTTGGGTTTGGAAAACTTTAGCAATCTTTATTTTGATTGTTTTTGTTCTGTTTTTACCGAAACCCTTAAAAAAAATGAAATGGATTCAGATTGCATTTCTTAGCCTGTTAAGATCTGAGGTTAAAATTGGTAGTGTGGTGAGGCTTCAACTCTTAGAAGAGCCAGACACACCTGAGCCTTGAGTTTTTACCTTTTATATGAAAAGAGGTGGCATCATTTCTTAGCAGCAGGGTAAAAGGAATGAGAGAATACCTCAAGATATGCATCGGAAAGACAGGCACAGATCCAGTGCGGATGACTCCTCTGCTTGCATGGTTTGATCTGCACTTGCCAGTGGACTGAAGTCCCAGGATCCGGTTAAGGTGTAGGATTTGAGTCCTTTTGTAACGGCTCATGCCAACCTGTCTGGTCTGGTTTGCCCCTTACTCCAGCCCCACCCCATCTGTCCAGATTGATCAGATTTGACTGCCCTTTCTACTGGCAAGTTCATACTCTTCCTGAATGACAAAAGTTGAGCCACTGGATGGGTCATTGGACTAGATGACTGTTCAGGTCTCTCTAAAACCAGATATTGAATGGCTGAATACTTCTTAAAAGCAGATTGAAAGAACTGTCCATTGGATTTGAAAGCGGCTGACCAAGTTCTTAGGATTGTAAGTGAATATCATAAGGTAATTTGATTTAGAGTAGATGCACTTTGCTAAGTAAGATCTTAAGGTTTTATTCTTTTTAAACTTAGAAAATCTTTAAGTTTCGAACTGTATTCTTCAGGTAAGCTTGTATCTCAGGATCTCTAACTTTTTGTCCTAGGCTTAAGTAGTAACTGAATCGGGTCATTTTAATACAAGTGTTGGGTCCACCTTCCCTTTTCCTCCTTAATTGTGATCAGTCTTCATTTGAGGTTACTTAGTATCCTCCAAGACCATAAAGCAGATCCTTAAAATTGAGCAACACTGGCTACGATGAATTTGCTCTAGAATGTCATGATTTCATATGGAAGATTATTTCTGTATTTTGTGCTTTGAACTCTTAGCGTCAAGTTCTACCTGTTTGGGTTGCTGTCATTTTTTTTTTGATAAGCACTGACTCAAAATGTAAAACGCACATGAACCCAAGGGCATTGGAGAGATGTGGCAAAAATCCTTGTGTCTACTAGTTCCTGAGACTGATGGGGACATACTGCCATGGTGAGGCCACCTCACCTGAGTCCCTGTTGTCTATATGTCAGTTGTTAACATTTGGCTACATTGGCTTCATCAATTTTCAAAGTAAATTCTAGACATCATGACATCTAGCCCCTAAGAAGAATACTTATTCTCCAAGAAGCCAGCATATTCTTGCCTTTATACCCATGAAACAGATTTCAGAAAATTACCAGCAATTGCCCAATGGACTCTGTTACCTTGTCCATTCCCTGAATTCCCCAACTGTCCTGTCCCCATTATGCCTTTTACAGCTGGGCGGTCGAGAGCAGACTTCAGTGGAGGACTGTGTATTGCATTCCGTTGTTAGTCCACCTAGAATCACTCTCCCCTCTTCTGTTTTTAAATGAACTTGAAATTGTCTGTAGGTTGTCTTCCCACATCTGATTGCTTCCTGTTGCATCATTTAATGTGCTCTTTTTTCCTCGGGGCTTCCTGTATATTAGCATCGAAAGGCTTGCACAAATTCAGTGTCATCACCGGGGTCGGGAATGGGGACGTTGTTTGCTCAGGAGGAATGCAGCATCTGGTTCTCCTGTAACCAGCGGTGCTGACACATAAGGGACCCCGGGTCTAATGTGGGGCCCAGTCTGTTTCATCCATTGTCTGCTGGAGGCCCTCTTAAATGGGGCCACGACCTTCAGGCCACCAGGGACTCCACATCTCCCATCAGATTCTATGCACTGGCTGCCTCATAGGGAGTCCCCTTGAGGCTTGGGCCCCTGTTTGGTTTTGACCCCCACACTGGTGGTCTTCAGCACAATCAGTAGAGCTGATCTTCCCCCCCACCCGTAGCACACGCACCTCCTGAGGTGGGCACAGGGCACCTCACTCTCTGCGGGGCCTGTGTTTGTGATGCAGGGACGCTGTGGAAACCTGCCTCCTCCCCGGAGGCCTGTGGGGCAGCCTCAGCCGTCCCGGGCAGCCCTGAGAACCACGCAGCCAACGCTAAGGGCCTCGGGGCCGAAGAGTATTTGTCTTAAAATCCCTGCACCCAACAGCTCATACAGTTCCTCCCATGAGAGCCCAGGGAGCCGCCCCCTCAGACGATTTATTCTGACTTCTCAGCTCCACCACCCCAAGCCCTGATGGGACTTCAGAGGGTGTTCCCCTTCCCCTCCCAAGTAAACACCCTCTCTTATTCTGGAACAAACACACAGCTCTTCATGAGTTCATGTTTAACCTCCTGGTCTCTGAGTGCACGATGTCCTTATAAAGTGTGACCCTGGTGGCCCGCACGCCATTCAGGCCACGTGGGGTCCCAGAGGGAAGCATTAGAAGTGGCAGATGGGTCAGTGTCTAGGGCCCCGCGGTTTCCTCCTGCGTGAGGCCCTGAGGGTCGCTGTCCACAGCCAGGGTCCTCAGGTTATTTAGAATGATCTTGAGTCCCTGAAAACGCTGTGCTGTGCAGGGAATGTCTGATAATTTTAAAAAATCTTTGTGTCACCCCAGTTTTGGTAAACGAAGGAGCGAACTAGACCGACTACACTTCCGACCATTCTCTGCTGTGGTGTTCATGCGAGTCCCTCATGCAGCATTTCCTGCTTTGCCTTTGCTCTTTTTTTTTTTTTAAGTTTATTTATTTATTTTGAGAGAGAGAGAGCGCGCGAGCATGAGCAGGGGAAGGGAGGAAGAGAGAGAGGGAAAAGGAGAGAATCCTAAGAAGGCTCCCTGTTGTCAGCGCAGAGCTGGACACGGGGCTCGAACCCACGAACCGCAAGATCATGACCCGAATGGAGATGGAGTCAGATGCTCAACCGACTGAGCCGCCCACACAGCCCAGCCTTCACTCCCGATGCATGGATGTGTTAGGACCATCAAAGGCGGCTTTGCTCTGCCAAGAGGTTTGACCGAGTGCGAGGGAAAATGGCAGGACACCTCGGCCTCGTTGTTGGAGTCCAGATTGACGCTCTCTGGTCACTGAGTCTGGAAGGCAGAAACCTGGATGTGTTTCAGGAGCACGAGGGGGTGCCCAGCACCTAGTAGATGCTTGCTAAATTTTGTTTATTTGGTCAGAGTGGAGCCTGAGAAAACGGGAAGATTAAAGCTGATGAAGAGCCCTGGGCCATGTGTTCATCACCTACTGTAATTACAGGGGTGCCTCTGGGGATCGGGGAAGTGGTGTCTGCGCATGTGTGTTGGGGGGGGTGTCCCTGTCCCTTTCCCTTCCTTGCTGCTCCTCTCAGCAGCCCACCCCGCCTTGCTCTTCCTCTTTGCATGCTCTCTGGCTCTCACCCCAGTACCTTCACTCTTGCTCTATCCCAAGGCATCCTGGATTTGTCTCACCATTTTCCTTTTTGGGAGGAGATAGGAGCGAGTATAAGACGCTCAAGTGTAAGGAAGGCAACGTGCCAACTTGAGATGAGTCAGCAACGAAAGCAGTTGTGAATGTGTAAGACAATGAAGACCATATTTACTTTACAGCAGTTGAACTTAACAGCCAGAACCCACTCTTGGGGGCGGGGCCTCGGAGAGGCTTTGAGAACAGGGGTCTCCAGGCCCACCCTGCATCTGCCGTGACAAAAATGTTGTTACTGAAGGTGAAAATATTCTGGTATACCTAAAAGTTATGCTTTAAAAAATGGAATCCCAAAATGTTAGATGTCTCAGATCCAAATCTCCTATGCTGTAGTATTTCATCTTCTAAGAAACACTGTCAAAGACTGTATACAATTATTTCTACTTACGGTAGAAACATTTGGGGGAGATAAGATTTTTAAGATGGCAGGAGAACAAGCTGAGAGCTGATGGTGGAGGGGGAGAGGGAAGTGGGTGATGGGCATGGAGGAGGGCACTTGTTGGGATGAGCACTGGGTGTTGTATGGAAACCAATTTGACCATGAATTATATTAAACAAAATAGATTTTAAGATGGCGAACACACGTGAGCTGACAGGTTCTTACGTGGTGATAGAGCCTTCTCTCCTGCTCTCGATGGGTATCTGAATTGGGGGCCAACGCGCTTTTTCTTGGAAGGGCCAGATAGAAAAGAGCTTAGGCTCAGTGGGACTCAGAGTTGCTGAGGTAGCACAGAGTACAGGCTGGGCGTGGCCGTCCGCAGGTGGCCCATGGGCCCCAGTGTGCCACCCCTGGAGAGCATAAGCCACTGGTTCTCTACAGCATATATATTTAGAACTGGGAGTGCCAGTATTATTTGGTCATGATTTTCAGATTAAACTGTTACAAGGAGCTGCTGGTTAATCAATGGCAGACAGGAATTGAGCCAGTATTGACTTCTTGGGCATGGAGGAGAGGGTTTCTAGATACGGCATGAGCTCTCCCCACCCCTTCAAGGGGCAGCATGCTTACAGTAGAGCTTATGGAACTTTTTAGAGAGGCGCTGTGGGTTTTAAAGTCTACAAGTGACGACAACTGTAAAAATGTTTTTTTTGTTTTGTTTTGTTTTGGACAAAATGATTCTCACTGCCTCGTATATAAATGCATGAAGAATAAAGTTGAGTTTATATGTGTATGTACAAGCAACTATATACAGTCACGTGATTTAAATTAGCATCTTGCAATTAAAATATTGCGTCTTTTCTCCACGGAATATTTTTTAGACTTAGGACCTTAGTGCAAGTAATGTTTAATAAGGAATATGCAATGTGTAACTCCCCAGTAAATTATTAAAAGAACTGGCATTTCTAGTGTCTAATATCAACACAGGTGATATAAAATATGCCTCCCGTCTTAACGAGCATGCGCGGGCATTCCTTGGGGGCGTGCAGAGAGGAACGGGTAGGAAATGTTTCAAGGGAGGTTTGCATTTCTTCTCTTCCTTGTTCAAGGTACACTATTGTGCTTCCCTTCTGAAAAACTCATTATTGTTTCTAGTCTGTTATTTTAGATGCTTGAAATGAAGCATTCGTGGTGAGAAAATAGAGAAGCATTTGAAAAAAATGCTACTTTCAAGTTTGGAGGCAGCTGGTTAGAAAGTCAAAATGGGTGAATCCTAAAACTTGATCACAGTTTCTTCTTTCTTTTTTTCTCTTTCCTTCCTTGCTTCCTTCCTTTCACTAGTGAGAAAATGGTAGTGTTGAGTGTATAGTCTCCGTCTCTGACTTGTGGACTCTCGAGAATTCATTGTGAACCGTGGTTTTAATTTTGTCGAAGTGATTTTAAATTGTATCTAGACTGTCTAGATCATAAAAGATAAGTTTGCAAATTCCTTTCTTCCAGAATGGATCACTGGCTCCTCGTAGTGTGATTTTATTTTGTTATTTAATACAGAGTCAAACCATGCCATCTTAGAGATGAGGTTTGAATGACTAGTGAGACCATATAGGTCAGGATCTTTTGCTTGCCTTCACACTGCTTCTCGGCCTGGAATGTCAGAGTCTTATATTTGAAACTATTCTTTCTCTGGAACCATCTGTCCTAGCTGGTGGCTCCATCAACTACCTAGGCATCCGATCTGGGAGTTATCCCTGGTTCTGATCCCTCCCTGCCCCCAGCCTGGTCTCAGGGTTTGTGCAGGGGACGTCCCCGGTGGTGTTCACATCTGCCCGCTCCCTCCCCTCCCTGCTCCACCTCAGAATTCATTCTGCTCCTGGAAGACCCTTCAGTGATCAGTCAACTGCTGTGGATTAACGTCCCAGCTCCTTAACCTTGACAGAAGCATCCTCTGTGCCCCCCTCCAGTGCATCTCTTGGCCTTGACCTTCCCAAGTGGCCATGCTCAGTCCTGCAGTTGCCTTCGGAGGCTGCCCTCTTCCTCCTCTGTGCCTTGCTGGTACCCAGAATGACCACCATCTCCCTGTTTTGCACAACTGGCTTGTTCACCCCACCCCCCACTCCCCCAACTCCGTGAGCTCACTCCCAGGCAGCTCTCTCTGTCTCTGCCCACTTTGGTCCCGTCTGGTGGCCCTTGGCTTTGCTTGCTCACCCTATGCAGTTGCCCATGGGTGCACTGAGCATGTGGTGTTGGGACTTTGCTCTAGACCGTTACCTCTGAACCCTGCCATGGTCCTGCATTGGCCCAGGGCCACCAAATCCATGACTGCCATCCCCCCCGCCCCCATGCACTTGGCAAACTACTGCGCATTGCTGTCAGCCCCTTGGCTCTTGGCACCCTCCCGCCACTAGACTGAGTTTGTTCTCTGGCTTTGGTATTCTCCGGGTGATTTATATACACCCACGTTTCCCCTACCCTCCCATTTCATTTCTTGCTTATCTTAGTCTGTATGTATTTTTCAGGCCCTCATTCTTTACAATATGCAGATTTACAGTATGAAATTTTAAGAGTCTAAAAATTCTCAACTAGCACGTATATTATTTCCAGTTCCTTCCTACTTTCAAATGGCTACAAATGCTTTTGACTTTAAGGAATTCCTCATCCTTAAGTCTTCGCTCTGCATGCAGTTCACCAGAGGAGAGGACTGTGAGCATCCCTGACCACGAGAGTGTGGATGGCACTTCCTGTGGGTCTGGAGGTGTGCTGGCGAGGTATGGCTCCCTCTGCTGGCCATGTGCTCTGGTGCGTTTTCATTCTGGACTGTAAAAATGCTATTTGCAACAGTCCTTTGGAGTTCTTTTTCTTTTTAAAAATTTTTAATGTTTATTTATTTTTGAGAGAGACAGACTGAGAGAGAGAGAGGGAGAGAGAGAAAATCCCAAGCAGGCTCCAAGCTGCCAGCACAGAGCCCGATACGGGGCTCAAACTCAAAAACTGCAAGATCATGACCTAAGCCTAAATCAAGAGTCAGATGCTTTGCCAACTGAGCCACCCAGGTGCCCCTAATTTTCTGATTTTTAAAATTAATTCAGGTCTTTGCTTTAGCTGGTATTAAAGTCATTCTCAATGACACCCAGGAAAGAATGATTTTACTTTAAGCAATTCCTAATTTTTACAAGGTTTTAAAGTAGACAATCAAGTACCATTTCCCCCTTTAACTCTACATCCCCCTTTTTCCTTTCTTTGCCAGATAAATTCCTAAACTTGTAGCATCATCAAAATAAAATGCCATAAGCTGCTAAGGAATAAATAACTGATACTGGGAAGAAATGAAATTTTTTCCAGTGGGAGGTGCTGTATTCCAATATGGAATAGATAGCATTCATAGACAAAATGAGGTATAATGCATTTTTAGCTTCACACTTTGACAGATCAGAACTTCAGCACTCTGTTTTCTTTAAGAAAGAAATGTCCAGGGGCGCCTGGGTGGTTCAGTCAGATAAGCGCCCGACTCCTGATTTCAGCTCAGGTCATGACGTCACAGTTTGTGAGCTGGAGCCCCATGTCGGGCCCTGCGTGGACAGTGCAGAGCCTGCTTGGGATTCTCTCTTTCTCTCTCTCTCTGCTCCTCCCCACCTCCCGTCCTTGCACACATACGTGTGCTTGCTCACGCGCCCTCAAAAATAAAGAAAGAAGGGAATTTCCAGGCTGACCTTGTTAGTATAGAGAGATTATAATAATTAGTACCTATCTCCATCTTAATTATGGGAAATAGGTATAGATCATCTCAAAAATATTTGTATTTGGCTTTGGAATTGAAAAAAAATTGCAATATAATTTGAGGTTTTTAGAAGTTTTTAGCACTGCAGAGAAGTTAATGGAGTAACTCATTACTTGAAAAACAGATGGGAGAGGTTTAAAATTTTTTTTCTCTTCTCTTCCTTGGAGCTAATTTTTTTAAAGTTTATTTATTTATATTGAGAGAGAGAGAGAGAGAGAGAGAGCGAGCGAGCAGAGTGGGAAAGAGAGAGCCCCAAACAGGCTCCACACTGTCACTGCAGAGCCTGAAATGGGGCTCAAACCCATAAACCATGAGATTATGATCTGAGCAGACGTTGGATGCTCAACTGACTGAGCCACTCAGACACTATTCCCCGCCTCCCCCCCTCGCCCAGGACTAAATTTGTGATGATGCACTCACACAGGACATTACACAGATAGGTAATAACCCTGAAAGAAGAAGCAGCACTTGAAAATATTTTTTAAAATTTTTTAATGTTTTTATTATTGAGAGACAGACGGAGCATGAGCAGGGGAGGGGCAGAGAGAGGGGGAGACACAGAATCGGAAGCAGGCTCCAGGCTCTGACCTGTCAGCACACAGCCCGATGCGGGGCTTGAACTCACAAACCATGAGATCATGATTGAGTCAAAGTCAGATGCTTAACCGACTGAGCTATCCAGGCCTGAAAGTATTTGTTTAAATGCAAGATTGGCTAATTTTCTCCCAGGTATGCTTGGACGTTTTTTGTTTTTTGTGTTTTGTTTTTTTTTTTTTTTTGGCATTTTTTATGTTTTGATAAAATTCTGTCGGGGGAGCGGGGAAGGAGTCTTAAGTCTTGGGCAATGTGCCTAGGAGGGTCCATTTCAGCCAATGACTTGCTTACACAGAGTGCGGGTGGTTCAGACACCCACAGAGGAAAATGGCATTGGTCATTTATCGACTTGTTTTGTTGCAGCGATGTTCTTCTCTCCCTTTGCTGTTTGTTAGCGTCTGCAGATACTGCCAGGAAACAAAAGCCAGAGGAAAGCCGTGACTGCTTTCAGTGGGACAGAAAAAAAAATGGGAGCCACCAGGGAGAAAAATTAGGGAGAAAAGTGTCGGTTTGAGAGGATATGAAAACAGATGATTTTCTTTTCCGTTGGAGACATTGAGATTCATTCTCGGAGCTGTTGGGACTGTCCCCATGAGATAATGTTTTCATGTGACAGCTCCTGATAATGCTGGAACATTGTACGAATACAAGGTCCCACTGTTTTCTCTGGGCCCCTCCCCCCTCAACAAAATGAGCCTCCGAAGCAGGCGGGTGAATAAACCAGGAATCTTAAACCCTCTCCGCTGGGAAGACGATGCTATTTAAATAGAACGTGACTGCCTCACCACCTTATGGGTAGAAACCCCAAGAAACATGATGGCGGCTCCACAGGTTACGGAGAGAGGGACAGTCAGCAGCCCTGATGATGTTGACCATGCTTCTCACCAGGGCCGCTTTCGTCCCCATGGCTCACGCCCACGCCAGCTTTCCCTCCAGCCTTTCTCTTGCTTTGTTGTATCCTCTTGGGTATTTTGGAGAAACTGAGGCTGGATTGGCAGAGGATACCAGAGAGTGTCCCTAATCCCTATGAGGAGGGCAAAAGAAATGTTGCTGTAGGGGCTCCTGGGTGGCTCCGTCGGTTAAGCATCCAACTTCAGCTCAGGTCATGATCTCATGGTTCGTGGGTTCAAGCCCCGCATCAGGCTCTGTGCTGACAGTTCACGGCCTGAAGACTGCTTCGGATTCTGGGTCTCCCTCGCTCTCTGACCCTCCCCTGCTCATGCTGTCTCTCTCTCTCCAAAATAAATAAAACATTAAAAAAAGAAAAAGAAATATCGCTGTCGCTTGATGAGGTGATACTTTGAGGCCCGAATTGGGTTGAAATGTTAAGAACAGAACCCATTGAAGAAAACAGTTGGAGAGTCCCTCGAAGAGAGATGGATCAGTTGTGTTCCTTCTGTCTCCCCCTGCCCTAAGTAAAGAAATTCACATCAGAAGTAGTTTTCCAGGATAATAGTGAGAAAGGCTGATGTGAGCCCTTTTGTTTACTTAGAAATTTGCATGTTTAAGTGATCTGGAGAATGATGCACGTTTATTGTGCAAATCTCAGCAGACCTGTAAGAGGCAGGCAATAAAAGCCCTTTATGCTGGGCCTCCTGCCTGCACCCCCGACGAGGAGCCGGTTGCGGCAGACAGTTTGAGCATCGCAACCCCCCCCCCCCCCCCCCCCCCCCCCCCCGGAGAGCTTTGTGCCTGTGTGTTTGGCGGGGGGCACTAGAGTTACACTGTGCGGTCTTGTTAACTGTAAACCCCACCGTGCACTGTGGGCAGGTTTCCAGCCCGTCCTGCGTGTCCCTGTCATGATCTTTTCTGCGGCCAGTGGGGTCGGAGAATGCCAGAAAGATGCTCTGCTCCAGGGCAGATCGCCACTACCCCTTCAGGCCCAGCACAGACAGGACTTGGCCTGAGAAATGACCCTCCCAAGTCCCTTTGGCCCCAGTGACTTTAGTGGCCTTTACTGGTGCAGCAGAGCAGGTGCAGGATGGACCTTGGCTTCTTGGTTCCTTTTTGAGTGCTCCATGCACTGGGGAGGAGGACTTGGGGTCCCTGCCTGCTCAAATTCTGTACCCCTTTCACCAGTGGAGTCTTTGGCCCAGTGCAGACGAAGCCGTTTTGAAAGATGCCCCCCACCCCCCTGTCCTTCCCCCCGGGCCCCCCACCATGGGAGACCTGGCCAGGGAAGCTTTCTGCATTAGCTGGTTGCTCCTTGTCGTAGATAACACCCCACACGGAGGTCGCCTGAACGGGGCCAGCCGCCCTGGGCCCCAGCAGTTGCCAGACAGGTGCACTTACGTTGAGAGTGGGCACAGCATCTCATGGCGCGCCCTCTGGGCTGGTGGGTGCCGTCACCCGTGCCCCGGGCCTGCAGGACACCACCTTGCTGGGAGCTCTGGCTCCAGCACCTTCTCCAGGTGACCGAGTGTCCCCGTGGTCTCTGTGCGGCACTCAGGGGCCCCGTTGCCCACAGCTGGCTGTTCGGGCACTTGCGGCGATCATTGAAGATTGCTGCTTCTCTCTTGAATGGCTTCCTTCAGTGTTACTTTGGCTCACTTATGTTTGCAAAAACATCTTTTAGCCTAAAAATTTGTGTTTTGTTTTGTTTCCAAAAAAATTTTTTTCTTCTACCCTCAGCCCTTTTCATTCACATGAACTTCTGATGGCATAAGAGATCCAAGTTCGTTTATAGGAAAGAAACTAGTCGTCAAAGCAGGAACAACTCCCTAAAGGTGGTAGGCTTGTGTGTCGTGGCCTTCAGCATTGCCTGTGTCCCCGTGTCTCTGGAGCCGCCTGTGGGAGGGGCGGTGGCCGCCTGTGCGTAGAAGGCCTGAGGTCGCGTAGCCGTCTCCCCTTCTCACCGGGCCCTCCTGCTCTTCCTTTCTGCCCAGCAGCCTTCTGGGGTGGTTTGAGTTTGGAGCTGAGGCCTTGCTGGAGGTGTTGCCAGGATAATCTTCGGCCCGTGGGGTGGTGGCTCAAGAAGTTTCCTGGAGCAGCTGGGTCAGTTTTTAAGGTGTCTCTGGAGGCGTAGCCTCGTGTATTCCGGAAATGTTTCTCGTGGAGTCCTGTTTTTTTGCGTACAAGAAACTTTTCTTTTGCCGAGCCCTGCTCAGCCTTCTCCCGAAGGGCGCCCTGCTGGAGAGACAGGGTGGGGTGCCATGTTTGCTTACGGTTTATTTAGCACCATTGATGCCAGTCACTGAGGGTCCTTAGTGGTGGTGTCATTCCCAAGGTACTCGGAGTAGAGGGCAGTGTGGGGGTTCAGCAAGGAGCGCAGATTCATGGGAGCTGCCCCCGGATAGGTAGGGAGGCCTTGACTGTAATACGACCTGGGGAAAGATGACACACATCTGTGCCCAGATGAGGCTGCCTTCCCTCTGAGTTTCTGCTCCTGAGCTCGGAGTTGGCAAGGGTCTCTGGGACCAGATTTCAAAAAGTGCATAGTATCTTCTCCACAACAAGACGTTAAAACTAACAGTGTCAGGGGTACCCGGCTGGCTCAGTGGGGGAAGCATGCAACTCTTTTCATGGGGGTTGTGAGTTCGAGCACCACATTGGGTGCAGAGATTACTTAAAAAAATAAATTAAAAAACACTAATACAAACCTCAAGACTTTTAAAAAAGTAGTTTACAGTCTCATCTCAACAAAAAAATGAGAGAAGGTAAGAGTAACACAATTGATGAATTTGACTCAAAGAGGTACATGTGGCAGAAAATATGCCAGGAAGTGAAAAAGGAGGAAATGAAAAGTGAAAATGGAAAAATACCCGTTGCTATCACAGAGAAAGGGCTAATTTCCTTAATATGTAATGATCTACAAATCAATAGAAAAATCAATAAGCTAATTGAAAAATGATTGGGGAGGGTACAGGCAGTTCAGGAACAAGAAAATATCAGTGACAATGAAACATGGCAATAGTTAACCTCACCGATAATAAAAGAAATAGCAATTGGACATCCACTGAAATACCATTTTCTTTTTTTTTAATGTTTTATTTATTTTTGATACAGAGAGATAGGGCATGAGAGGGGGAGGGGCAGAGAGAGAAGGAGACACAGAACTGGAAGCAGGCTCCAGGCCCTGAGCTGGCTGTCAGCACAGAGCCTGACGCGGGCTCGAACCCACGAATGTGAGATCTGGCCTGAGCCGAAGTCGGACGCTCAACCGACTGAGCCACCCAGGCGCCCCTGAAATACCATTTTCAAAGATGGTGTTGCCAAAGATGAAATTCTTAATAGCACACGTAGTCAATAAAGAATGCTGTAATAACACATACATACGCTGATGCTGGTGAGCTCTGATATCATAGAGATGGATCGCTGTGTTATCCACCTGAAAGTAACGCCACACTGTGTGTCAACTATACGTGAGTTTGGAAAACTGTAATAAATAGCACGGTAGGTGGGCAGGGATGTGAGGAAATGGCTAGCTTTGAGCCACTAGGGGACGTGTGGCCGGTGGAGTCTCTAGGACTGTGGGAAAATTTACCAAAATGACCAATGCCTGTTACCCAGAGACCAGCCTTCCCGAGTCTGTCCATTTCTCCAGCAGACGCCATGCACCTGTATGAGGTGAAAGTCACACGGAACAGGCGTTCCCCGCGAATGGTGGTCAGGAAAGATGAGGAATAACAAACGATCCCGACACCGGCTAGGTCCTGGGCTGGGGCATAGCATTGCCCCCTTCCTCCCGCCGGCTCTCTCCCCTCCGCTGCTTTTTCCGCTGGTTCTGTTCTCAGCCGGGGTTTCTCTGTTTGGTGACAGCCCCGAGCTTTCATTCTCAGCAGAGAGAGGGCGGCGGCCCTGGCAACGTTTGGGGCTTGCCTTTATTGGGTCACCCCTGACCTGTGGGCAGGGGAATGGAATGTTCTATATGTTGACCTGTATGTAGTGGAGCAACTCTCTCATTTATATCAAAAGACAAGCTCCAGCCCTGTGACTCACCGCCCCTCCCACCTTCCTTTGCACTTTATGTTCCCAGTAGATCTTTGTCCCTTGTTACCGCCATTTTCAAAGAAAGTACCGGAGTGTGAGACCTATTATGTTTTTGAGATGCTGTGATTTTGTACATTATGATGAAATTACAATCATCACATCAGTCTTAGGAGGTAGAAATTATTTGCATTTCCCAGATTAGACACACTGGATCAGAAAGGGTGAAGCCCCTTGTCTGATGTCACAGCGGATAAGTGACAGAGCTGGGGTTGGACCCAAGCATGTTGGTAGAGACCCTGCCTCCCTGCTTGTGAGGTCGGGGGAGGGGGGGAGGGGGGCAGTGTTTACAGTCTCCCCCCTCCCCTTCTTCCCTGACATAGGAAGGCGGGGCCTAGTGGCTGGTGCCTGGAGGGTTCTAGAAACACTCCATTCCCTGTCTCTGACTGATGGGCTTCATTGGTCAGCAGTTGTTGGCTTCCATGAGGTGGCTCTAGGGGAGCCTGGGACACCAGGAGGGACTTTGGGTGACTGATTTGTTTTCCTCTTCTGCACGTTGACTTTTTGCACTCATTCCTCTGAAAAGTTGCTCAACCAGATTCGGGGGAGGGGGGTGGGAGCAGGGGTGAAGCTTCTGGGCAGAAATCTGCAGGTAGCTGCACAAGTGATAGGGGACTTGAGAAAAGAAGGGTTAGGAAGGAAAAAACCTCTTCAGGTTCTTGTAAATCACAAGGGGCATAAATAAGAAATTCAGCATTTAAAACCCATGATTAGGATTTGGGCTCAGCACACTTGATTACAAACGAACACTTAATGTCGTAGCAGATTAATGTACGGAGAGCTGGACCTCTTTTGTTTATCCTTCGCGTGGATCATGAGATTTTTGTGTTCTAAGTGCGTTTTAAGATTAATTATGAAAGTCAAATCACCAGATGCTTGAGCTAGAAATGTATGTTAGTGATATTCAGAGATGATTAAATGCTGTTTCCTCTTCTCATGGGAAGAAAGCAGAATTTCTGTTCTGGAAGCAAAGATGGAAACCACGTTGGCAAATCAGAAAACCCTCACTCCCTGTCCCCCAACATGTGACTCATTGGTCTTTGGTCTGAGTTGTGGCAGAGGGAATTTGAGGGGATGCTTCAGGGCACCCAAGTTGCTACTTTCTAAAGAACTGGATATGTGTGGGAGTCCTGTTTGATCTCTTGGGTGCATCTTAGCTACTCCCTTAATCCAGAGAGAGCTGCCTAGTAGGGATTTTAAGATGGGTACTTGGGATGAGCTGGTTCACGTTCAAAATATAATGAGTGGCACATGGAGTCATCGGCCGGAGGGGCGTGGTCCAGCCAGAGCCGGGACCAGCATCCAGGGGGCGGGCTAACCCTGGGGGCTCGCCGCCCTCACGCTTCAGGCTGGTCTTCACTACCCTGATCCCATAGCCTTCTCTTGACCTTCCAAGCAGCCACACTTCTGGGCAAGCCTCCTGGCCTTCTGCATTTGTTGTGAATAATTGAAGTTGAGTTACTGCACACTTAAGCCTGGACTGTGGGCAGTAATCTGCATTTATTATTACACAATTTACCTGTATTTTTTAACCTCTATTTATTGTTAGGATTGCAGGCGGGTTAATTCCTTCATTGTCCTTCTAATGAAAACGCTGCAGGTTGCAGGGTCTAAGCGTATTCCTGCCACTCTGTTGTGGCCAGATCGAAGCAGAGAGTTCTTTCTCTGCACTGCTCTTCTGCATCCGAAACCAAGCCCTGACCTTCTCTTCCAGGCCCCTTTGTTGTACAGCAGGGATGGAAACAAAAGACTTTTCATTCCACCTGTCCAGGGCACCGGGGAAGGAAGGGAAGCCCTCCCCAGGCTTTGCAATTCCCCTAGCGCTCAGCTCAGAAAGCCTTTATCCTCCTCTGATATTTACTCAACACCTGACGCCTCCAGGGAATCTTTAAAATTGTTCTCGGGGAAAGAAACCATTCTGCTGCAAGTGCCTATTTTTAGACTTTATAAAGCCTTTCTCTGCCTATAGCCTGCTCTTTGAAAGGCACCAAGGTCTTTTGTCTTTAAAGTTCAGCACCCTCCGGCTAGTTCCCCGCCTGAACCCCCAAGCCCTGGGATATATCTCCCTTCTTTCTGACCAACACCAAAACCACAGGTTTGACCTTTACACCGGTATAGTTGAAATTATACATCAGGGGAAGAAGGCCACTTCCAAGCATTGAACCTCAGAGCAAAGTATGAATTCGGTAGGCCTTGGAACCCTATCCCCGCTCGGCACATTTAACCTGTCAGCCGGACTGGTTTCAGTTTTGGGCCCTGCGGTTGGTGGGCCAAGTTAGGACAGGTTTACTAGGTGGTCACTAGCTTACGGCGGTAGGGAGCACCACATGCGGGCCGGGATTAAGACACTGATACGGGCCTTGACCACATTCTGGTCAGCCTGGGTTAATCTCTTTGGCCAGGGGTTTTGGCTCTTTTCTTTACATGAACCCATAGGTCATACTTAATGGCAGCTGTGTGACTTTTTCAAGGCAGCGAAAATTCAGTGCAAAGCCTGCAACCCAGGGGAAGCGAGAGGGGCAGTTTTCCATCTTTTCTGCTCTTGGCCTTTTCCAGTTTCCTCACCTGTGTCCTGCTCTTGCTTTCTCCCCACCCTCTCTCCATACGGGCCATACAAGAGAACGGAAGGATCTGGAATGTTGTAGTGTGCATCAGAACTGCAGTAGGTGACTGTCAGCCTTCGGTGACCCTCTCAAATGACCTCAAGGTGACACCAAAAACAAGAAGAACCAGAAAACCGGTGAAGCAGAGACACGCAGGCACCACCTTTGAACAATCAGATTCTAGAAATGTTTTAAGATCACCTAAGGGTCTTTCACATGCCTGTGTGGAAATCAGTAGACCTCAATATTTACAACCAAACCATACCTTGTGACAATGCAAATATTTGGAGACCTGCTCCCGAGCACGTATCCCTTTTACCCTTTGCATGTGTAAGCAGCCTTCAGAGCTGTTCTCGGGCCGTCTGAAAGGTCCTCAGGAAGACCACGAATCTAGCATTTACAAACCTACTTTGAGGTTGGCTTTCTTTTGGTCGATAAGAGGACTTTATTGAAAGTTTTGATTCACACCATTAAATTTAAAGTAGATACATTGAATATTTCATAGGGAATTCACTTTAAATGGTCAAAACTGTAATAAAACCAACTAAGTGTTCATTTAGGCAGAATTATTCTAAAATTGTGACCAAGAAGAACATGTACATAGAAGAGATTGGAATGGATTCAAAACAAAATATTAACACCATATCGGGGTGGTAGGATTACCAGTTATTTTTGTTTCTTAGATTTTCTAAATTTTCTTGGGTAAGCATATTATTGAATGTTATCAGCCATATAGAAAAGTGTGCATGCGTGAGGCTCTAGCTAACATACTTCAGAAAGAACTCCTCCTAAGGAAATAAGAGTGTATTATATCCTTAGATATGTATTCTAAGGATATATATGTATAATACATATGTTTTATAAGATATATTTTTCAGGGGCGCCTGGGTGGCTCAGTCAGTTAAAGCCTCCGATTTCGGCTCAGGTCAGATCTCACGTTCGTGGGTTCGAGCCCCGCGTCAGGCTCTGTGCTGACAGCTAGCTCAGAGCCTGGAGCCTGCTTCCAGTTCTGTGTCTCGCCTCTCTGCTCCTCCCCCTCTCATGCTCTGTCTCTCTCTGTATCAAAAATAAATCAAACATTAAAAAAAAAGATATATTTTTCATATACATCCAAAGAATTAGCTATAAGGAAGCTGTCAGGGAGCAAAAAGGTCACATCCCCTTCAAGGTCCTTCTAGCCAGACGAAGAATCAAATTGACAGGAGACAGGTTAACAGGAGGAAATCAAATTCAGTAGCGTACTTATGGAGAATTCACAGGGACGTGGAAATCCCAAAGACAGTCCGGCTCCATGAGGTCTGTGTGTCCATCTGAACTGAGGAGCTAGGGGGAAGGGGTCCGGGACTCAAAGGGAAGGATTGCAAAAGATGAAAGAGAGTAGATGTGAGGGAGACATTTGCTTGGGCCTCTTAGAAAGAATGGGACACTGAGGATTTGATTCCTTGCCCCCTGACTACCAAACCTAGCTCACAGAGCAATGTAGTTATCTACGGTGATAGCTCTCTTCCTGGAGCAGGTCCTCTGTCTAAATTCTTTTTAGGCAGTTGTGGGGGAGGTAAAGAGATTGTCCTGAGTCTATTATTGGGTTTTGGTTGCTTTTTAACTCAAAATAATCTTCATGTCAAAGTGGCATATTTGGGGGCGGTCTGCCCTTGGCCCATAGAAAGCATCATTTATCATAATGACTGAGTTAAAACAATCTAAAATAGTTTATTCCTGGTAGACTTCTAAAGTAGAATAGTGTGAAACCCTTAAAAATGATGCAGGTATGTGATGACACAGGAGCATAACATTCAGTGAAAAATAAGTTCCAGATTGACACCCTCCCTTATTTATTTAAATAAATAATTAATTAATTAATTAATTAAATAATTTATTTATTTATTTATTTATTTATTTATTTATTTATTTTTGAGAGCCTGTGCGTGAGCAGGGGGAGGGGCAGAGGGAGAGAGAATCCCAAACAGATTCCGCGCCCAGCAGCGTGGAGCCCAATGCAGGTGGGTCCCACAACCCTGTGACCTGAGCTGAAATCAAGAGGAGTCAGAGGCTCAGCCAAATAAGTCACTCAGGCACCCTTGATCCCATCTTCTTCTTCTTTTCTTTTTTTTTTTTAACTTTTATTTATGAGAGAGAGGGAAACAGTGTGAGTGGGGGAAGGGCAGAGAGGAGGGAGACACAGAATCTGAAGCAGGCTCCAGGCTCTGAACTATCAGCACAGAGCATGACACAGGGCTCGAACTCACAAGTTGTGAGATCATGACCTGAGCTGAAGTCTGGTGCTTAACTGACTGAGCCACCCAGGTGTCCCAGATGCCATCTTTTTGTAAGAAACCTACAAAGAAACAGAAATGTGTACAATCTGAAAGGGCAGTAACATGCTAATGTATATAGCGCTTGAGAATAGGATTCCTGGGTGTACGTTTTCTTCCTTCACCTGTGTTTGTATGTATAATTTTCCTGGAAAGAATCTACATTGCAGGGCACCTGGGTAGCTCAGTTCATTAGGCATCCAACTCTTGGTTTCCATGCAGGACATGATCTCACAGTTCATGGGCTCGAGCCCCACGTTGGGCTCTGCACAGTGCAGAGCCTGCTTGGGATTCTCTATCTTCCTCCTTCTCTTCTCTCCCCTGCTCTCTCTCTTTCTCGCTCTCAAAATAAATAAATTAAAATAAAGAATCTACATTGCTTTCATAAAAATTGGAAAAGTTTTAGTTTTAGAAAATAAAATGGCCTCCTCTTGAGGGAGAACCTGTGATTTGAACCTCAGAATAGACCTTTTTACCCCATTGTTTAAGTCATCTTCTTATACCTTCCAAAGAATTAAAACAATGTTAAAAAGAGCTTAAAATGATGAATGGTTGCTCAGTGGACTATTGATAATTATAATGGCTGATTTGTATCAATGAATTTTTTTTTAACTGGCGTGTTTAGATTTTTATAGCAACTCTACTGTTTACTGCACTTCCGTGAGATTAGAAACTTGATCTTTGTAATGGGAAGCAAAATAACATAACGAAGCTTGTTCAGAATGGTGTTGGAGTTAAGTGAAACTCTGAGCCCAAGGGCCTGGTTATGGTGCTATTGCAGATTCAGAAGCTATTTGGGTTTTGCAACCGAGTACCCATGGCTGAGGCTGTCCGAAGATCGGCTCCAAGATAATGAGTAAATTACCAAGGAAGACCCTGGCCTTATTCTGTAGCTGCTTATAGTTTTATTAGAAAACAGTTACATTAATCAAGAACTCTGTGTAAAAGCTGAGTGGTAAATTGTGTGCACAGATGACAGGTGGTGAAGGCTTTAGCAAACTAAGACCTGGATGGGCAGTGAGAGGCCGGCCCCTCCATCCTGGAAGCGCCAGCGTGGTACTGGGCATGTGGTAGGAGCTTGGTCAGTACTTGCTGAATGAGACCGCATCCCAGTTGGGTTTTCATACCTGGGTTCTTAAATACGTGAGCCTGGATCTCGAAACCGTAAACAAAGACCTGCCTTCCATAGCACCATTCTGAGATCAAGAGATTAAATTTGTACTCAGGATCACAAGTGATTCCCAGTCCTCAGCACTACAACTGTGTAAGGGGGTCCGTTGATTTAATAACGAAAGGAGATGGTGGGCAAGTTCCCCTACGCCTTTCCTGTGAGTCAGATGATAATTTAAGAGAGGTTAAGATGTTACGTTGCCTTAAATCCAGCAAAGAGGGTAGTTAATGGTACCCTTAGGGTTAGCTGGTAGGTCTCCTGACCCCTGGCTTACCCAGTCTGGTGATCCGTGTCAGCCTTTGGACAGTGTGCCCCTCACTTTCAGTGGTTTTTACCAGGCTGCCTGGACATGCGCGGTTCATTTGTTTCCTGCCTAGCTGAACACACATGTCCGTGGATTTTGCCCAACACATGTGTCCGTGGATTTTGCCCAACACGTGTGTCCGTGGTTTTTGCTGAGTTGGTTAGCGGGGATGCAACTCACAGGTACTCACATCTGTCTGTCAGCGGAATCTGGTAACTGTGTATTCATGTCCAAGGTGATGTGCTGGGAGCCAGAGAGCCCAGAGTTTGGGGCTTTCAGGAGTTTTTCATCAGCTGCTCATTTGAGCTCAGCATGGCCCTAGAACATGGATCCTAGATTTGCAGACATTTAAAAAGGGGGCTGTGTTAATCATGGAGTCGTCTTTCTGCTTACCTGCTTCATTTCTGTTTGTCTTTAAAAACTTAGTATTTAAGTCGGATCCTGTCCTGTCTCCGGGGCTTTGCAGTGAGCTCGTGATGGCTACCGAGGTTTCCAAAGTAAAGAGGCTGATGAGAGCGAGGCCTGTGTTGGGGGGGGGGAGGTGTTCTATGTGGACTGTGTTTCTTGATAAAGGGTATGTTCTCTCATTTTATCTTTCTGCCAGTTTATATAAATGGAAACGTTTAGGACAGAGCTAATGGTGATACTGGTGAGCTATTTTACATGAGAGCCATTTTGTACATGAGAGTGCACATTTGATTGGAAGACAATGTACTGACACTTCCCTCTTGAATGAGTCTAGGACAGGCATAACTCGTTTTGTTGTGCTCTGTTTTACTGTGCTTTACAGATTTTTTTTAAAAAATACAAACTGATGGTCTGTGGCAACCCTGCATCCAGTACGTCCACCGATACCGTTTTTCTGACAGTATTTGCTCACTGTGCGTCTCTGTGTTTACATTTAGGTCATCCTCCCAACATTTCAAACTTACTCATTATTATATTTGTTATGATGATCTGTGATCCATGGTTATGACTCCCTGAAAGCTTGGACAACGATTAGCACTTTTTAGCAAGAAAGCAATTTTAAATTAAGGTGCATACTTTTTTTTTTTTTTGACATCACCTAATAAACCAGAGTATAATATAAACATAACTTTTATACGTTCTGGATAACCAAAGAATTCATTTGACTCCTTTATTTACTTTTTTATATGTTTGTTTATTTTTGAGAGAGAAAGAGAGTGTGTGAGCTGGAGAGGGCAGAGAAAGAGGGAGACACAGAATCTGAGGCAGGCTCCAGGCTCCAAGCTGTCAGTGCAGAGCCTGATGCCGAACTTGAACTCGAACCTCAAGATCATGACCTGAGCTGCTTAGCTGACTGAGCCACCTGGGCGCTCCTGCTTTGTTTGACACTTGCTTATGGTGGTGTTCTGGAACTATACCCGACATGTCTTCGAGGTAAGCCTGTCGAGAATGAAACTGCTTTTTGGTCAGGTCCTTAATTTTAGAATTGTTGCATATAACCCACTGGGGTAACATAGGTAAAAAAGGAAGGACATTTTACATAGTAAATAAAATCCTAAGAATTCCGATCTTCGTTTGTAACTAAAGGAGGCACCTTCTCTTCTGCTCCGAGCAGATGTTGCCTCTGAACGGAGAAAGATGTTCTGGCTGTGGCCCAGCTGCTCCTCCAGGCCCCTGTCCAGCGCCAGCAGAGCCCCTACGCACAGCCCTCCCCCTGACACTTGCTTAGAAATCCCTGGTATGGTTTTAGAGCCACTTACATACGAATTTTCCAATTTCTGTTCCATGGCCTCGATTCCTCTGGCATATTTTTCCTGAGGTTGTTACCTGCTTTTGAGAGCCTCACGGACCTAAATCTGTGCACCAGGGATTGATGAAGGCTTTGGAGGAGTGAAGTGGTTAGGAGCACTTTTTTTTTTTTTCCAAATGTTACCTGATTGGCCTCTCTCTGTGAGCCGATTTCCAGCGCGTTCTGTCCTCCAGCAGCACAGAACAACTTCCCTGAACCCCCTCAAGGCTTGCCGACTGGCCGGGGCCTTGCTGCAAGGCTGCCTGACCTAGTTACGTCCTGGGTCTACAACTGGCCTCTTGGTAGCGATGCCTGCCTTCTATTTTCCAGTTGGTTCTTGCCTGTTACCTTTTGGGAACATACGGCTTTTTGCTTCTCTTTCCTCTGTCTTGGGAATTCCATTCTTTGTAACCAAATCACCAGGTGTTGAAATGGGGACAGGAGTGATAGGGAAGACCCGAACTTTGATACTCCTCCTTGTATTTATCGGCCGTTAGTGGAAAAGGAAGGTGGAGAAGAAGTCGTGGTGTGAAAGCAGGTGTGCTGTGAAAGACGGATGGTCAGAGCAGCCAGACTCACTGGCAGAAAGTCTGTAAAGCAGGAACTCAGACAAGCCCCCTCTGGAAGCCTGGCCCCAAGCTGGTGTGGGGTTCCTGACTGCAGTATGCAAGAGCCGCCACCAGAGGGGGATGGCAGCTTCCTGGCCCCGGTGGGCCTCTGGGCCTCCCGCTCCCATTGAAGGTCTCTACAAGCTTTGCATCGAAGGGGTACTTGAGCTGTTGTCAAAGAGTAGAATCATAAGCAACTTGTGAATTCCATTTTAAGAAATCATTGCCTTTTAAAAGGAAGCATTAAAGAAAAAGACTTCTAGCTCGGTTGAGTGCCAATTTTTTCCCCCTCAACACTCTTGACTCTTAGAAGCGATTACGTGAGTGTTCTTGGCCCCAAAGTGGGATGTTGCAAGGAACTGGGGTCGGGAACCTCCCCTAAGTTGGGCTGCACGCTGGTGTACCTCTCGGGGTTTGGGCTGAGGGGCCACATGATCTGGCCTGACCTTTGGATGCTAAAATGATTTTAACATTGGTCTCCCTAACCTGTTGGAGATATTGGTTAAAACAGAGCAGGAGAGACATCTTTTGCTGTTAGATATGCTTTGGATCCGGTTTTAAACTGAAGGTAGGTAAGAGGCGGTGGTTGTGGCTGATTTGGGGCCACAGGCTGTTGGAGGAGATGTGGACATGGTTGGGGCACCAACCTGTTGACTGTGGACTGTGGGTTTTGTCCCCTCAGGATCTCATTCCTCACAACAATCCATCAAGGTCATTCCAAGGCTCCATTTTTTTTTTTTTAAAATACAGATGAGGAAGCTAGAAGGTGGGGCAGGTCCTACTTGCCCAGGGACCCCCTGCTGGTAAGGCGGTAGAGATGGAACCCAAATGTGGTGATGAAAATTCGTGCTCATCCCATACAGAGAAGGGCAGATGATCAGGGACTTAAACACGAGTACCCAGAAGCATGTCTTCATTTCCTTGAATGTCCACTCAACATTGGCATGAACATGTAGGGGAGCCAATGCTACTGATTTTCAGAAAGGGACATCCTGCATGCCTTAGGGTCCCTGAGGTTCTGGGGTCACCTCAGCTAGGCCAGGCATGTGCGCCCTTCTTCCCGGAAGTCAGCTATTAACGTTCCTGATGTGGTTCTGCTGCAAGCGCAGTGTGGCGGGGCTGTGTCCCGTGCTTGGTGTCTCTCGAATCCACAAAGTTCCTCCTATAGTCATTGGCTCCGCTGCCTCACACGAGCAGCTCCCTCTCTTCCCCACTTTGGAATTTGCTCCTGATTCGATCGAGGCGCAAGCAGCAGCAACACGCTCCTGGCCCAGACAGGCTTTAGCAAGGCACCAGCCGGCACGGCTCTAGGGAGCCCGGGGTGGGTGGCTCTCAGCGGGACCCTGCCTGGAATCCCCCACCCCTACCCCAAGCACAGCTTGGTGCCTCCGCTCCAGGCTGCTGATCACCTGTCAACGGAGAGCCAGCAGAGACCAGCATTTCTCGCCGCCACTGTCGTTAGGGGAAACAGGCGACCATCTGCATCTAGACCCACAGCCTCTCTCTCAGTCTCTCTCTTCCCTTTTAAAGCGAGGGCTCCCTGCTCCGAACCTGGTAAGTGCCACAAAGGATTCCGTCTTCCTTGGTTAACATCAGGAGAACGTTCTCTTCTAATGGATTTGGTAGCCTTAATCTAAATCTGCCAGAATTGGGGGGATTACTTGATTTTTTTTCCCTTTCGTGTCTGTTAAACATTTATCGTCTGCTTCAAAAATCAAAGAATATCCAGTAAAAAAATTTCTAAGTATGTATTTAACCTGTCATCTGGCTTAAGACCTATTTTTTTTTTTTTTTAGTGCTCTGAAAAACTATTCTAGAGATCACTCTCCCGCACCCCCCCTTTATGAATAAATTAGTGCATTTGTCATCACTGTGTTCCTGAAATGTCAAAAATAGACCCAGCGAAGGGCTCTGTCATGCGGAGTTCGGGAATTTGGTACAGAACTCCAGGTGAAGTGAGGCTAGATCTCTTATTTAAAAATGTTTTTCTTTTTAGACTCCATTGTTCAATTTAAACACTGTGAATTCGGCAAGCTAGCTCACGGTGGGACATTGTTTTAGGTTCATCTCCTGGGATACGAACACCTCTCTTACAGGAAATGCTGGAGGATGAGGCCTGTGACTTGACTTTTCCCTTGTGTTTGCACAGACTAAATGATTTTGCTCTTCTCTGGATGGCAATTCAGTCTGGAACTTTTCAGAATTGTCCATCAGGTGCCCAATAATCTTTTCCTCCCACATTTTCCAGCCTCCAGACATACAAACCTGTATTCTCTTCAAGAGGAAATAAAACAGGCACTTACGTCCCCTTGACCCAAGTTAGAGTGCTCAGGTTAAACGTGATTAAAGCCACAGAGAGAAATTAACCTCCAGCAGTCTGTGCCATTTCAAGTTCATCTTGCTCGCAGGATTTCGTGTGGTTCTCTTTTCCTTCTCTTTTCTTTATACTTTGCTCGCAAATCCTGCTTTGTGGCCAGTAGAGAGTTGGAGGAAACTGAATTTATGTAATACCGGAATCGAAGGGCAGGGTTGTGCTTGGTCCTTTGGGAGAGTCCTAAGCCACAGGACGCTCTGGGGCTGCCTCCGACCAGGGTCGGCAGTGGAACCCGAGCTGCTCCAAGCTGCGGAGGAGGGTGTGCGAGGCGGGAGGCCCGCACCGCCGCGTGAAACGTGTCAGAAAGAACACTTGTCAGAGCCCTTCAAAACCGTGGCTGTTGGTAATGCGTGAAATTGAACTTCTGACCCTGTTTGCTTGATGGTGACTTCCTGTTTTGCTTTGAGAACGGCGTGGCTGTGGGTGCCTGGGTGCGGGAGAGAAGCCGGAGCGGCTTGATGAGTGGGGGAGATGCCATCCTTTTCCCACGTGGCTCGAAGCGGGAGAGTCTAACCCACCACCTGAAAAGGAGAGGGCTCCACCAAGAAATGCAGAATTGGAGACACAAATTCCGCAGGCCTTACCTGTTGAGAATCCCTTACTTGGAGACGCCCTCACATGCGAGGTGATGGGTTCCACCTCGTGAGGGATGAGGAGGAACAGAACATAGGCTGTGGGTGGAGAACTCTGAAAGAAGAGAAAGAAGTGTGCCCCCCGCCCCCTCGCCAGATGCCCGGGTTTGGTCCTTTTCCTTCCCCGCCATTGAGGTGCCCTTCTCCTGAAATGACCCAAATGCTGTGTTTGGCAACAAGACGCTGCTACTTTATCTAAATGCATTTTTTCAGCTTGGGAACCCTCCTTCTTTGCCAAGAGGCCCGAGTGCCTGGTTAATGATCTTTAATGTAGATGATCCTGTGCCGCGATTAACATTTAGCCCGGTTACTACCACATGGGTTGTGAACTCCCCGGGCCTCCCCTGTGACTTCCTCTCTGCCAGCCATCTGCCCACCTGTGGAGACCGGGCACAACCGGTTCCCTATGTGTGCTCCGTCCCTTGGGGGTGCGGGAGTGAGTGTGGCCTGAGCCAGGTGACAGGGAACTCAGTGGAAGGGAGCGGCTGCACAGGGCCCTGCACGGAGGACGGCTCCTGCAATCCGGGGACCCGTCTGGTGAGTCTTTGCGCTGAGCCGGCCTTCGGGAGGGCGGAGCCCACTTGTGTCCAGGCGGTGTGACATTGGGTGGTCAGCATCACCCAGCCCAGTGCTGACTGCCTGGATCTCTCCGCCACCTTGGCACCCATCCACTCCCTTCTTTCTGAGAGGCTAGCCGTCGGCATCCCTTCTTGAAAGAAAAAGGCATCGGGTGGCCTTGGAGCCACAGGGTGCATTTTCTTCTGACCTAAAATGGTGGTGAGTTTACACACTCACATTGACACCTGAATGAAGAAAAGAAACAACTTCCATAACCATGAAAATGAGGAATGTCTTTCTTTATGATTTTTAAGAAACCACTTTTCCAGCCAATTATGTAAAAAAGCTAGTGGCCCCAAACTGCAGTCTCTCAGGTTCCCCTTAAGAACTTAGGCGTCCCGTCTCACTGTTGATTATAGAAGTATTCCTCTGCGCTCCACCCCCAAATTAAGCTAAGTGACATGTTGGACATCGGCCTTAGGCATTTATAAGGCACATACTTTCATCAGCTCTTTCCTCTTTCCTTGCCCATAATCTTTTGCGGGAATGGGGTCTGTTTTCCTCGCCGATGGCAGAACGACCCTTGGGTGGTGCGCCCGCAGTCCTCTGAGGTGGCATGTGGGTAGGTTGGGTGGCACTCGGTGGTCACGAGGTGTCCGATTTGGCTTCTTTCCCAGGCCGGCCTCTGCCTGCGGGTGGTCCGATTGGCTGCTGCGTGTAGCGTTTGATATTTCCTTTCGAATCCCACGATGGAAAGGATTGAGAAGGATTTCCAACCCAGATTCCTTACTTCGGGGGAACAATCAAGTCTGTACATTATATTTACTTATTGTTTTAAAAACCACGAATTCCTAATAGTTGGGGGGGGACCCATCATTTTGCTTCTTTGGTCATTTACGGCGATTATGTTTTCTGAGACAAATCCTGGTATATGTGGACTAGTTAAAGATTTTCTAAAATGGCATTTAACTCACATGGAAGTCTTACTGCTGAAACCATGTTGTACTTATTTGTACGTATCACAAATTCCTCTAAGGCAGAGGTTCTCAACCAGAGACGGTTTTCCGGCCTCCGTCCCAGGGGATATTTGGTGATGTCTGGAGACCTCGTTGACTGTCCTTTATGGGGACAGGCCAGGGGACTGCTCAGCCTTTCCTAGTGTATGTAGAGTGCATGGGACAGCCCTCTGCCTCAAAGAAGTGTCCAAGCAAGGTGTCAGTAGTGCCGCTTTGGCACTTCAACCTTGCTTTAAAAGGATGTCCAGAATTTAAAATGCCGCAGAAATGCCGAAATCTCTGCGTAGCCTCCCCGTAAAGGAGGCAAAGCCTTTTGTTGGTTTGTTTTGCAAAAGTGCTCAATTGGGCCTGGCCGAATGAACAGATTAATGGAGCATGTGGTTTGTATAATGTAGCTTCAAGATAGTAAAACGTCTTTCTTTTAAGTTCGAGTTTATTGGCAAAGTGTCTTACTTTAACATCATTTTTTTAAGTAGTTATGTAATAGTTTGCTAGGATCATCATCAGTCTGAAGGGAGGGTTCCTGTCCATCGTCAGGCAGGAAAAGCTGTCTGTCTGTCTGTGGCGGCTGGTGGGGAGACCTGCTTGGGGTCTTCCGAGACCCTCTGTGGCTACTGACCCCACTGTCGTGCGGGAGACTGAAATGAAAAGGAATCGTGGAATTTCAGATGCAGAAAGGGATTTCAAGAGTCAGTTTCATCTAGTACCTTCTCTTTTGAGAAAATTTCCAGCCCTGAAAGGTTGGCTTTCCTTTTCTAATCATTCTGACACGGTTTCTCGCTTCCTGCTTCCGTTCTTAGGGCAGTTTTTGCCTAAGCCCTGAATGAGTTCACTTCCAGTTAGTCACGTGCCCATTTCCTCCACATTCGATGTCATCCTGCCTTGCTCCTTGAAATCTTTAAAATCAACTTTCTATGCTTTTTACTTCTTTTTTTTTTTTCTAACACTTATTTACTTTTGAAAGAGAGAGAGAGACAGATCATGAGTGGGGAGGGGTAGAGAGAGAGGGAGACACAGAATCCGAAGCAGGCTCCAGGCTCTGAGCTGTCAGCACAGAGCCCAACGCGGACCTCAAACCCGCAAACTGTGAGATCATGACCTGAGCCGAAGCCGGACGCTCAACCAACTAAGCCACCCAGGCGTCCCTATGCCTTTTACTTTTTAACTCCTTCATTTGATCAAACTAACTGGGGGTGGGCAATGGCTTATTTGTAGGTTTCTGACCCTTAGAAGTTATTTGTTGACCTGATTCAAAAGACACATAGGCTTACTATTACTAGCATGACTGACCCAGCCTTAGTATCTGAACCTGAGATTGGTGTTCTTCATACACAGCTCACTTTCCACACACGGAAATTCACTACCTGTATGATAAGTCCTCTAAGACAGTGGTTACTGGGGTTAGAGGTCAAGGTTGGTGTGTTGGTGAGCCAGCTCTTGGTGGAGTTTCATCCAGCATTTGAATTTTTCTTGCTTTGAGAAGCACCGTTTTTTAGTCTTTTATGCTTGCATTTGTTGTATTTGCTTAACTATCTTCCTATGGTGAATTTTAAACTGTAAGAAAATCAAAATTGCATCCTGAAACAGGAAAAGGACATTAGGGAAAAGTAGGAAATCTGAATAAAGCATGGATTTCAGTTCATGTATCAACCTCGATTCATTAATTGAACAAATATATCATACTAATGTAAAATGTTCATAGTTGGGGAAGCCAGATATGTGGTATATGGGATCTCTTTGTGCTATCTTTGGAATAATGCTTTAAGTCTAAACTGTTCTTTTAAAAAAAAATCCTATTTAAAACTCCAAACTTACTCTAGTAAATGCTCCTGCCTCTCCCTTTTCCCCCTGAAACAGGCTGTTGTGAGGTTGACTTCCTTGATCACCTCTCAGCCTTCTGCTCAGAATAGCCATGAAATGCCTCTTTCCAAAATGCACCCAAATCGGTTTGAGGAATTTCAAACTATGTTCTGTGATTTTAATTGCCCGCCGTTGCTCTGACTCATTTCTAGGTGGTATATTTAAAAGACTAGACAGAATTTTCAGGTTAAAAAGTTACATCAACAGAAAGGGTATTTGTAGGTGCCGATTGAAATATTATCGGCTGGGAATGCTCCCAGCAATGCGCTAGTTGGACAATGGGACATGTCCCTTTTTGTTGCTGGGCCTCTAGAGGCATCTGGGTGACAGATGTCACTGTCCCCAGCGCAGCCTGGTGTAATTGAATGCCTCTGAAGCTGGAATAAGGAATTATGGCTCCAGGGTTCCTAAAGGTACAAAGTGTACGTGTGGGTCTGTTTGACAAATCACTAAAGTGCTAAACCCGTGTATGTTGGGGAGGAAACGCAAATCCACATGGGTTTTTACCGTTGGACTTGACATTGCTGGCAGTGCCCTCAGGCCCATGGTCCTCCCTTCCCCCCCACTCCTCTGTCGGGGTGAGTACTGGGGCGCAGCGTATGAGAGCATCAGACTTGGAGATGGGATAACATGGGTTTGAGCCTGTTTGAATCAATTACCTTAGTTGTAAAGGGCCTAACTAGTCATGGAAAATTTTGTTCGGAACCCAGAATGAGATCCTGTCAAATGTATTTGAATACAGTAAAATCTTACAGATGTGGACTACGTTATGTTGTAGTAGGGGTCAGCCCCACCTCCGGCTTGCCTGCTTGTGTGTACATTTTATATTAGGAACCTTGACATTCACCTGTGCTCTTTCTTGCATCCTTACTTAGTGTGCATGTGTGTTAATATTAAAGCTTATTAGGAAAATTGACTTTTTTTTTTTTTTTGAGGAAGAGTGTGAGTGGGGGAGGGGGGAGAGGGACAGAGGGAGAGGGAGAGAATCTGAAGCAGGCTCCATGCCTAGTGAGGAGCCCGACTCGGGGCTTGACCTCACAACTGTCAGATCATGACTTGAGCTGAAATCAAGAGTCACACGCTCAACTGACTGAGCCACACAGGCACCTCCAGAAAGGTGATTTTAAAAAAATTATTCAAGGATATACAAAAACAGAGAAAACTGCATGATGGCAAAGAGCATAATAAAATCCTGTCACCCAACTTCAACACTTCCTAAAATTCTACCATTAAAAGCAATTTTGTTTAGTGGGTTTTTTTTTTTTTTTTTTTTTTTTTGAGAGAAGAACATGAGCGGGGAAGGGGCAGAGAGAGAGAGAGAGTGAGAGAGAGAGACAGAGACAGAGACAGAATCTGAAGCAGGCTCTAGGCTCTGAGCTGTCACACAGAGCCTGACACAGGGCTCGAACTCCTAAACCACAAGATCATGACCTGAACTGAAGTCGGATGCTTAACCAGCTGACCCACCCAGGCACCCCTAAAATTTTGTCATTTTTATTACTATTGGATACAGTTTAATATTTCTTTACATTTCTTTTTATCTTTGATCCCATTAGGGATGTACAGTAAAAACACATTTTTAAAGTCAAATGAGAGAATATTTCTCTATATGATTGCAATACCAACTTGATATATTGTTAGTTTTGTTCCCTTGTTTTTTGCAATTTTCTTAGTATCAACCTATAGAGAACATTTATGAGTGTGTAGAGAACTTCCTCGTGTGTTTTTACATCTCTGCAGTGCATGTAATTAGATTTACATACATGTGTGAATGTATTAGATTTATTCAGTTAATCCCCTACTGATGGACATTCGGGTTATTGCCAGACTTGTCCGTTGTTTTTCAGTAAATAGCCTTGTGCACACATCATTTTGTATTTCTGTCTCGGCATTCCACTAGGGATAAAGGGATATGATGGAAGCAGCGTAAATTCTTCCAGTCTGGTCTGCGTCAAGTGCAACTGCTTGGTGACCTCTCATTGCCTGAAGTTCTGGTCTCCTTAATGAGGTGGAGCTCTTCAGGTATAAGCCCCAAATTTGTAAAGCTAGAAAGAGACCTTAGAGATGGGCTTCTCCTCCTGGTGTTACGGAGGGAGGACTGGAGACCCAGGAAGGGAGGGGAGAGCATGAGCCCCACTGTCCTGTGCCCTTCCCAGCATGGGATGGGCTTTCTGTTAAACTCTTACTCTTTCCCTCTGCCCACCATCGCGGGGCTGCTCCAGGTGTGGTCTGTGGACCGCCAGGGTCACCTGGGAGCTTGTTAGATGAGCAAAAAAATCTCTGCCCCTGCCCAGATGTACTCCGTCCATCTGTGTTTCACTGGCTTTCCAGGTAACTCCCACATGCTCCGTTCTGAGAGGGCTGGTCTGACGGCCTCCTTCGGGAGGGACCAAGCTGTGTTTTACCAGCAGGGACAGGGCAGACCCCTTCCCAGCTCAGAGTCTGCTCCCTGCTCCTGATGCCCCCTCCCGTCTGCTGGTCCCTGCCCCACACCAGCCTCCCTGTGTGCAGGGTTGAGAATTGATCTTTTCAGGGGGCAAAGTCTTTCCTGGCTGGTGGTGCCCTCCAGTTCCCCTGTATACACAGTCTTTGTCCTTCTGGATTTGTCTCCTGTCGTGTGGCACATGTTGGGCAAGTGCCTTCGCTTTTATTCCATGGCTCTGTTCATGCTGATTTGGGTATTATTATTACTTTCGTTTATTATGCACTTTCTCACCAATGCTAAGAGCCTTAAAATGGTTGCCAGTGGTATGAAGCACCATGTATGAGACTTCCCTTATCATCATCGTGTTATTATTTCCATTATTATTATTAGCTCCTCTGCTGCTGCTGCTGCTGCTGCTGCTGTGTGTGTGTGTGTGTGTGTGTGTGTGTGTGTGTGTGTGTAACTGATAATATTAGGCCTCAACACATACTTAAATAAAACCTTAATTGGAAATGACTCCTTAAATTATCTGCAAACTGAGTTGGTGATTAAAGTGACTACATTTTGAAAGTCATCAGCATAATTTAAAAAATCCCTTACCGTTGGATTCAGTGTTTCCAGCCTCTCTTACATTTCCGTTTTGGAAGGTCAATTTTTGGAAAGTGGAAGTGATTATCTAGATTCAGTGCTGAGGTTTCGTACGCTGGAGGAAAAACTTCTGTATAATATGCTCTGTTGGTAAATGCACAGGAAAAAGTTTTCTTTTAAAGGCAGCTTTTTATACAAAGAAGCAGATGATCTTTTTTTCTAAACTATGCTAGCTGTACCCAAATTAGTAGATGCTAAAATAACTATGACTGGTAAAAACATTTTTCAGATTCTTTTTACTTTTTATATAATTACATGAAATTCTCCATTTGGTAGTTGATCTCTCAGATAAATTAAGTCTTGCCAGACTGTCTGAGAAGATACCCAGTGAATCAGACCCTAAAAACTTGTTGCGTGTGACAAATAACAACTATGTACTGCAACTTATAAGGGCATCATTAATTAAAGAATTTTTCCCGCAGTACTTTAAAATGTGCCCTGGAATCTTAGCTCGGTTTAAGGGAATGCAGTTCACATCAGCTACTGTGAAAAAGCCATTGTTTCTATTGTTTCTAGTCATAGAAAACAGTTTCAAAGAACTTTTAATAAAATATCAGCCTCTTTTGAGTTTGAAGGTGCATATGACCTTATTACCAGATTCGTCATGGTCTCCACCTGCACTTTTTATGCACTCAGACATTTACAAGATAGGGAAGGATGATTCATTTCTTCTCAGTAAGCGTTTCTTTTTCTGTCAGTATGTATGCAGCAGGTGGTTATATGGAAGACGGAGGACTAAGAGCCTTGACTTCAAGATGCTAACAGTCTAATAGAAACCGTAGCATTTCCAACGGGCAGTGCTCCATGGAGTCATTACAGCCAAGGGAATGTGTAGGCATCCAGGTAGATGAAAGTTACTCAGAACTTTACAGGTATTGGACATTTTGTTGACTGGTGACAGGTCACGATATATTGGTATTGCATAGGTTTTTGAGGTTTAGTTAGCCTTTTAAAAAATTCGTAGAATGTTCACAATGTTTGTAGCATTAGACATTCATTACACAAAAGGTTTCATAAATTTGGTACATCTTGCTGAGAGCCACACGCAAAAGTGCAGGAGGAAGAAGGTACTAGAAACACTGCAAAAGGGATCCCATGGTCTGTGAGAGGAAATGAAACTGTCCGACTCTGGTATTGGAGAGAATATAATGAAGAAAGAGAAGAAAATGTTTGAAAAAGGGAAAGAGGAACCTAACATCGTATCAAGCGGAATGTGTGTCAGGTGCAAATATCCAGTAGCCAGGGAGCACGTCAACACGAGAGATTGGGTCAAGAGTTAAACGAATCGAATAAACATCCCTTGATGGATAATCACCAGATAGTCTAAGATGGTCCACCTGGTAAGTGATGTAGAGTCAGTTTTAGGTATCCTCCTGTATTGCGCTCTATTTGTATTTCCTGATATTTCGCATGGATCATTAGCCCTCTTCACAAACTGCTAGGGAACTAATGTGGTTTTATGGTCAGCTCCTTCCAGATGGGACGTAAACATCGTGAGTCAGTAGAAATGTAAGCAGTAGAAGACTGAGCTAGTATTCCTCATAATCTATTGTGTTCCCCAACGGCCAAAGGAATAACAGAGATTAAAGAAAGATAAATATAGTCACCTGGCAAAAATATTTGGCCTGCCTCAAAATTATGGAAGTTATACTTAGGAGAAATGTTTTTGGTAAAAATATTTGAAAGTTTGTTTTATAATCATAAGTAGCTTGGGCTGTTTTGACCAGTGGGAGGGAGAAGCAGCTGATACGGCCTGTGGATTTAGCATTTGGGAGAAGGAAGCAAGATGATTAAGTGAATCGGTATAGAATAAGAATAGAAACCAAGTAGGAAGTAGAATCGTGAAATCCCAGGGCTTTCCATGAGTCATTAGTTGAAGACTCACGGAGAAATGGTGGAAATCACTAATAATTAGGAAAGGAAAGGACAGTATTGTCCCCTCCTCCTTTCCTGGGGTTCAGGTAGAGCGTAGTTCTGGCTCAGCCCGATTTCCCTTCCCTTCCTTTCCAGCTGCTTTGTCGAGGCCAAGCTGAACTCCCCAAGACCCCTGTACACTTGATTACCCCCGCCCCACCCACACCATTCTTCACGATACGGCCCTGTGTGTGTGTGTGCGTGTGTGTGTGTGTGTTAGTGTAAGAGAGACCAAGACGGAGAGCCCTGCTGACCCGGCGAGGCCCCACTCAGATCGCAACCTCTCTGCCAAAGCTTCCTTCATTCCTTGAAACTGCAGTAAGGCGATTCTCAGAGGAGTTGAAGCTGTCCCTTGTGCACAGAGTGCAGGATTCTCCAAGACTTCCAGCCTAAGTGCGCCTTAGTTGAGCTTGGCCAAGCCAGTTTAACGGTCACCCAGGTTTTCCAGTCGGACACCACCACCCTCCTGTACTGTTGGTGGAGCTGTGTTGGTGGGGGGGTGGAGGGGGCACACCACCGGCTGCCCTCAGCCGCTGGGGGACGCACACGGCCAGCGGAGTGATGAATCCATCTTTACCTGACACGGGAACTCTGGCTTTGAGATCTGGCATCCTGGCCAAAATCTGTGGGAGAAACAATACAAGGTAGAGCAGGTAGGAGGCAAGGGGACAGACTACAGCACTGGAGTGACAGCAGAGTGGTTGGTGAAACTGGGCATTGAGTGAGCATGCAGAGGTCAGATGGTGCATGTGACCTTGACCCTATAAGTCCTGTGCAGCAGGTGTGCCTGCATTTCCCACTCCCCATCCCCCCTGACTTTCCCCTTTCCCCCAGGCGCCATGTTGTAATGGGAATGGGGGGAGCCTTTCACCCCACCTTACACAAGCAGAAGCCCCTTAAACGGGCCTGCCCCTCTCCTGGCCTTTGGGCTGTGAACTATGCCTCCCTTCTCGTTGAGCCTTAGCATATAGTTGTTTGCTAAGAATACGAAGGGTTAGAAATATTTCCACCAGAAATGGAAATTTAAGTACTTCCAATGGTAAGATGAGCCAGTTTGGCCCAGCCAGATTATTTCTTAAGCACAAGTAGCTGATTGCCATTGAACCTTGGAAAACAGATGACCCCACTTAATTTTGACAGATGAAAAGCAGAGTGCCATGCAGAAAGAAAACAGCCAACCAAATACCCCATGGTAAAGATTTTTCTGAGGAATTGGAAACTATTTGTACGTAGCCAATACTGGGCCTTGAATGTGAACTCTGACTCCTCTAATTCTGGCGTAGTAGCTCACCCCTGCCGAATGGGGTGAAGGCAGTTAGGAGATGCTGGGTGCTGGGGCCATGGCCTCCAGGACTGCAGATAAAGGGAAGTAGGAACCTGTGAAGGTACTTGGGCTGCCCGTCTAGTGCACAACCAGCCAGGAGATTCCAAGAGACCCACCTCCCAATTGTGCTCTCAGGGTGCCGTCTTACACATGACCTTGACACTGCACACGTGCTAGTGTCCGACATCGGTTGTTGAACACAGTCTGTGGGTCGCTTCAACCAGATGTTCGTGTAAGGTGGAACCGTGGTCCTTGCTCAGAAGCAGGTACATGTAGCCTGAAGAGAAGGGATGCATTTCCTCACTGGTTTGGGGACCTTCGGGAACACTAAGTGGTTCCTACCACCAGATAGTTCCTGTTCTAACGGGGGTTTATTAATAACCTTTTATTTACTAGGATTCACTCGGGAAAACATTCAGGAACAAAGCAAAAGCAATCAAATACAAAAACGTTAATTTTCTTTTGGTTTCAAAAAGGACTTCAGTGAGCAACCCAAATAGAAGTATTTGATTTAACCAACGGATAAATGATTAGCACGTTGGTTATTTACACATGAGTCAGAGCATCTAAAATTTGTTCCCATAAGTAGGTTGAGCCTCCTTCTCTGCCTGTTGTCACAGGGTCTAAAAATGGAAACCGGAGTCCAGACCTTTCCAGATCATAAAAATAATTCTGAATTAGTAGAGCATAAATGAATGTGATTTTTATCTGAGTGTCCTCTCCAGTTTCCCCAGGCCAGGTTGGGATCTTGTAAGCCTTCTTTCTAAAGTTCCCTGCAGTGGGAATGAAGGAAACAGTAGCAGTTTGCCTCTGGCCTCAGACACTTTTCTAATTAGGTCAGAGCCACTCACACTGGGATACACAGACCCTCTTTCTGGCATCGATTTTTAAGATTTGCCCTCTGAAGCAATCACACAGACGAGGTTGCTGCTTACATGGTACTTTGCTGAACCTGGAAACAGCGTGAGTTCTGGATGATGAATTCTTCAGATTACCTGGGAAGGTTTACATCAGCCTGCCCCCAAGATACATCTCGAAGGCATCAGGCCACATTCTTGGATTGGTAAGTTCGCTCTTGTGACATAAGAGCCCATATTTGTTGGGCCAGCATCTGTGGGGCCCTGGATTTGGAATACCGTTCTGATCACAGAAATTTTAATATTAGGCTGAATGTATACTGACGGCAGTATTTATTCTGGTGGTGAATTTTTTTTTAGGTTTGTTTATTTTGAGAGAGAGAGGGAGGGAGGAAGGCAGAGAGAGAGAGAGAGAGAAGAGAGAGAGAGAATCCCAAGCAGGCTCCACACTGTCAGCACAGAGCCCCATGCAGGGCTTGATCCCATGAACTGAGATCAAGAGTCAGATACTTGGGGCCCCTGGGTGGCTTAGTTGGTGGGGCGTCTGACTTCGGCTCCAGTCATGATCTCACAGTTCATGGGTTCAAGCACTTTCTCGGCTCTGTGCTGACAGCTCAGAGCCTGAAGCCTGCTTTGGATTCTGTGTTCCCCTTTCTCTTCTCATTCCCTAGCCTCACTCTGTGTGTCTCTCTCTCCCCCCACCCTGAAAGAAATGAATAAATGTTAAAGAGGTTGTTGTTGTTTTATTTTTAGGTTGGGTACTTAACCAGCTGAGCCACCCAGGTGCCCTTTTTCTGGTGGTAATATTTAACGTGTATATGAATCCAATCACTTTCCCAAAATGTGACATGCGGGGTGAAAACCTGACAACACAATAAGAGAATTTTGCTTAGATTCGGCCTGTGCTGAGGAAATCAGGACAACTTTCCTCCTGGCCTGCTGGTTTACTAAGCCCCTGCTCTCAGCATGCCAACTAGTGGCTTGGTTCCATTGTTGACTTGCACTGTGGCTCTTAAAATTTCATGTTAGATGTTTTTCTTTCTTGTTCTTTATTTTTTTAAAAAAAGTCTAAATATTGCTGATCACCTAGAAAGGGAATATGCCCTAGAATGGGAAAGCTACTGTCATTACTAGAGCAGATTAGGGGCGCCTGGGTGGCTTAGTTGGTTGAGCGTCTGGCTTCGGCTCAGGTCAGATCTCACAGTTTGTGGGTTTGAGGTCCGCGTTGGGCTCTGTGCTGACAGCTCAGAGCCTGGAGCCTACTTTGGATTCTGTGTCTCCCTCTCTCTCTTTGTCCCTCCCCCCCTTGCACTCTGTCTGTCTCTCCCTCAAAAATAAACATTTAAAAAAACGTCAAAGCAGATGAAAAATAAAAGAATTGGATATGCGTCATGAGAACTTAGAAAAAGAACAACTGAGCCAACAAATACAAATATAAAGCTAGGAAGGAGAAATGATGAGATAACAAAGGTAAAAGTTAAAATTAATAAAGCAGGGGCGCCTGGGTGGCTCAGTCGGTTAAGCATCCGACTTTGGCTCAGGTCATGATCTCGCAGTTTGTGAGTTCAGGCCCTGCATTGGGCTCTGTGCTCACAGCTCAGAGCCTGGAGCCTGCTTTGGATGCTGTGTCTCCTTCTCTATGCCCCTTCCCCACTCATGCTCTGTCTCTGTCTCTCTAAAATAAACATTTAAAAAAGTATAAAAAAATAAAACTAATAAAACAGAAAACAGACATTAAAGGGTAAATTAGTCCCGTAACTCATTATTTGAAGGGGCCAATAAAAGAAACTCGCATCTCCCCGAGGAGAAGGGCGAGCAAACAGGTAATCGGAAGGAGGGGCGATGTGGAGAGGTGAATAGACTCTGTAGGAAAATGCTGCATGTAAGCCTCTGGCAGCACATTTGAAAAGCACAGGGATGATTTCTTAGTAAAATACAAATTACCAAAATTAATCCAAGAAGCATGGAAAACTTGAAAAAACCAATTAGTATAGAAGAGATTAGACATGTGATTGAAAACAATGGTTGAAAAAGCCACCAGGACTCCACGATTTGCCAGATGAGTTTTAGCTAACTTTTACGAAAACAGAAAATGTGTTATTTATACTACTAAGAGATGCAGCAAATATGAAGAGGTTTGTAGTTCATTGTATAAAACCAGCATAATTTTAATACCTGATACATTTTAAGGAAGAAGAGTGAAGACCAGTGTTTTTTATGAAAGTAGATGCCTGCGGCGCCGGGTGGGCTCGGTCTGTTAAGCTGATTTCAGCTCTGGACCTGATCTCGCAGTCATGGAATCGAGCCCTGAGTCGGATACGCACTGAGTGTAGAACCGGCTTAAGATTCCGTCTTTCCCTCCGTCTCTCTGCCTCTCCCTTGCTTGCTCGCTCTCTCTTTCAAATATTTTTTCAAAAAGTAAATGCAAAAATTCAAAATAATTCATTAACAGACCTTTGAGTGCATCAAAAGGATAAAGCACTGTAATCAGTAGTTTATTCCAGTGACACTAGGGTGATCATTAGGAACTTTGATCACCATCATCCATTATTGAACCTCAACATAGCAAAGGAGAAAAGACCAGCTCAAGAGAGGCTAAGAGCTGTTGATTAAGTCAAGCAGCATTCCTAATATAACACAATCCAAGAAAGCAAAATAGGAATAAAAACAAACTAAATATAAAAAGGCTGTATATTACAGAGGTCACAAAAACGCCTCAATAATAAATGTCTTCCTAAAAAGGCAAAACACTAAGACCATTTCAATTGTAATTAAGAGTTTTAAAACGAGGTCTGCTTTTACAATTATTTATCATAGTCGTAGAGGTTCTACTGAAAGTAGTCAGACAGCAAAATGTTTGTATGTCTAGAAAATCTAGGAACCTCTAGTTTAAAAAAAAAAGTATGTGTATATGCCTATAAAATCAATGGGAAAAATTGTCAGGGTAACTGGATAAAAAAAGTCTAGAAATGCTCATTTCTGTTTTGAAAAGGAGCACTCAGAAATGGAAGGTTTTGTATTCCTTTTTTCAACAGCAAATCACCTAGAAAAACATTAAGTAAGTATGGGACTTGTATCCTTTTGAGTGAAGATGATGAAATAAAAATACATGACATATAATATACCTATTATTCCAAAATTAATACATTTATTGCAGTTCCACTGAGGATTTCCAAAGCAGTGGGTTTTTTTTTCTTTTTCTTTTTGAACTGAATGAAATAATCTTTAAAAAATTCTTTTCACTGTTTTTATTTATTTGAGAGAGAGAGAGAGAGAGAGAGAGAGAGAGAGAGAGAGAGAGAGCAAGCGAGAGAGCATGAGCAGGGGAGCGTCAGAGAGGGAGGAAGACACAGAATCTGAAGACAGGCTCCAGGCTCTGAGCTGTCAGCACAGAGCCCGACACGGGGCTTGAACCCACGGACCGTGAGATCATGACCTGAGCCGAAGCCGAACGCTTAACTGACTGAGCCACCCAGGCGCCCCGAATGAAATAATCTTGAAGTTGATGTAGAAGAATGAATGCCTCAGACTTGAGAAGAGCTCGGACAAATGTAGAAAAGAAAACCAATGAGGGAAAACTTGGCTTATAAGTGACCACAAGGTGCTGGGAAAGCCTTTGTGACCAGATCAGTGTGGCATTGACAAAGAATTACATAAGTAGTTCCATGGAACAGAATGGAGAACCCAAGGCTATGTTCCATTAAGTGGGAGAACTTAATATGTAAAATGAATAGTTGAGTAATGTTGAGAAAAGAATGCATTATTTAGTGGGTGGTATTGATTTCACCATCTCTTTAGGCAGGGGACGGTGTGTAGATGTCTATCTTTCACTATGATCAGAAATACCAGAATCTTAAAAAATGTACAAGCAGTTCAAATTTAGAAGAAAATTTAAGAACCCACTTGTATAGCCTTGGGGTAAGAGAGAACATCTTAAGCACGATTTGGTACCCACAAGCTTGACACACTGGAGTGGGGTATTTAATCACATGTAAGACAGAAAAGGGGTTTTTGTGCACAATATCAATAACATACGAATTGGCAAACTCAGGAAAAATGGACCAAGAATATGCAGTTCATAGAAAGCAAACCTATGAAAAAGAATGCACATTTGCTAGGGAAATGCAGATTAAAACAGTGAACCTTTCCTTTAAACCCATCAGATGGGTAAAAATAGAGGAGACTAACACTTCTTGCTAGCAAGGAGATGTGAATTACCCTGCTTTATTTGGAAAGCAGACTGGCAGTGCATATTAAGCTAAAAATTAATACACCTTTCTAAGCCTTTCTCCCGGATGTCTGTCTCCTAGAAATAAAAGTGTACACAACGTCCTGTGTGTAAGGCTGTTTATTCTACCATAACAGTGGCAAAATACTGAAAATACAAAAGTTCATCTCTTGAAAAGTGGCTGACTTCCGGGATGTTTGTGCCATGGTTCAGTCTGCAGCCACTAAATAGAAGAGACTTGGAACTGTATTTACTGTTGGCTTTTGGTGGGAATTTGCGTGGGGGGGGGGGGTCTATGAGAAACTGATGAGGAAGGTTCAGAAAAGAATATAATCCCCAGTTGTGAAACAGAGACTGGGTCTCCATACATTTGCTCCATTACAGAAATGGGAGAGCATAGATGAAAGCAGACGAAAACCCTGGTTGTCTGAGTCACGAGACGGGAGTGGAGGTTGATAAGGGTGGCGGGAGGCTGGGGGAGAGAAGGGATTTCCCAGCCGCCGCCTCTCTCCAGGCTCACCTTTGGTTAAGAGTCCACCACATTCCATTATTTTCCCTCCCTAATGGAGGAACCTGCAGAGTGCTATGCTTTAAGTTCAAAATCCTGGTTGCTTCTTTAGATCTTTTTCTTTCTCCTACCAGTCTACACCTGATACCCTCTTGGATTTTATGAGAATATTAACTGTGCATATTTATAAATCGTCTTCCACTTCCAAACCCACCTGCTCCTTTTGCGTACACATGCCCTCTTTCACAGCGCTGGTTTTTTCATGTTCAGTGATTTCTCCGCTGTCTGCTGGCCTTTCTGTTTGTGACTCCTGTTTGCTCCTTCCTCATCAGAGTGCCGTGTCGCTGGTATTTGTCAGGTTGTGGCCACGTGTGAGACTTGACGGCCTTTTATGTGTGACTACACTTGCCTCGGGCCTTTCTGGCACCTGGAGAAGACTTCTACCCTTACAAACCCTAGGGGACTCTGCCCTTCCAGCCTACCCCGTTTCTGTCCAGTGATGTGGCTTTCCTGCTCCCCTCGGACCCATGGGGATGTGATCTTTAGTCTGTGTGAAAGAGGAATGGTAGAAATGTGTGCTCCATGGGCATCTAAACATAAACTTCTGTCCTCTCTCAGCCTTAGGTTTCTTACGTGCAAAGCGGGGATAATAAATCATAGTACCTGTGTCCAAGGGACAGAGTGAAGAGCAAAGTAAGTGATGCCCTTCAGGTTTAGAACAGCGCCTGTCGTACAGTAAGAAAGTTCCTTGAAAGTTCGTTGCTGCCGTTTTCAAAAATGGGACCACTCCCGATATAGCAGATTGCAGCATGGTTTTTCCTCCGGGTTGGTACGGCAGGATGTCTTCCCCGTATTAAGAGCTCTATGGTGTTTGTGTCTAGGTGTTGGTGTTTCTGTAGATAAATTGCTACGTTTGACTTCCTGGATGAAAGGACATCACTTAAATGATGTTCATAAGTACCAGGGAATTGCTCTTCTAAGTATTACTGCTGGCGCCAACAGTTCCCACGCTCAGGAGTCCGCCCTCTCATCCGTCTTTTAGTGTTGGCTCTTAGGAAGGTACAAGTGTCTCATTTCATGTCTGTAATCAGTGAGGTTGAGTATCTCTTCATATATTTGTTTTTCTTCTCTTAGAAGTACTAATTTGCATCCTTTGTCCATTTTCCTTTCGGTTGGTAATTTTTCACTGCTTTGTAAGTGTTCTTGGAAATGGGGTTTGTCTCATTAGATTTATTGTGTATTTTGTATAGAAGCTTTTAATTTCAACATTGTGTTTTTGAATGTCTTTCCTGGGGTGTCTTGGAAAGGTAATAACTATGCATCGCATTATACCTTTGTTAACAAATGAGATTTCCCCTCCCAATTGTGAGAGCTCATATGTACACAGTTTTCTAAATCTGAAAAACAGTTAGGAAAAATTAGAAGGAAAGAGCTACCAGCAACAGAAAGAACATCATTCTTAATATCCTGGTGTTTTGCTTTTACTTGCCTTTAGTAGAGAATGTGTGTTCATGGGCTGGATGTATGAGGGATAATGAAGAAATTGTGGCTTGAACAGCCAGCTGGCTGGTGGCCACTGCGATGGGGGACAGGTGCAGAGGGAGACTCAGAAGCTACTGTCCGCGCTCATCAGCCTCCAGGTGAAGATGTAAAGATGATGGTAAGTGAGAACTTGAGGGTCAGGGGCTAGCTGGGTAGGACGTCGGGTGTCCTCGGCATTTAGGTGGTCTCTGCAGCCAAAGGGACTGGAGACAGGATCGTGAAGGTTGAGGCATTTCATCAATGTGAAAGTGTGTTCAGGACCCTGAGTACTTCTCTTAAATAATGAATGTTAGGAACCGCAACCATTTCATGACTTCGGGAACTCTGTTAGCTGTCGGGTTATAGATGCCTGAGGACACCAGTCACTGGGTGCTGGCTAGTGCCTCCAGCAGAGCAGAGATTCACCATATTGTGTTTACTGACTGATATTTACAGATTCAAGATACCTCTCTCCTTCTTATGGAGATAATTTTCTTTTCAGATGTTTTGATTAAGTCACTAGTGACTTGACTGTATTAACGCATGAAGTCTGTAAATTGTACATTGTCTCCTTTTGTAGCACTGGAAGAAAAAGCTAATCCAAGTTAGGAGGATTTAAGACCTTATGGGGAAATTCAAGACTGTGTCATAATCCCCAGAGCTTGCCTGCGTTATGTAAAGATTTTTCCCTGTGTCATGTCATCTTTGTTTTGTTCAATGTATTCCTCCCCCTCCAAGTGTCCTAGTTTTTTTTTTCCCCCTACTGTAGCTGATTTTGAACGAAACAGAGAAACTTGTTTTTTTTCCCCCCAACCTTAGCATTTGGATCCTTCATTTGATTACACATTGTTTTAAAATAAGTGATAATACATTCTCAGCAATGAAAATAAATTTTTTTTCTGTTTCTGAAAGAATTAGACATTAGGAAAAATAAATTATAAAACTGATCCCTCTGTAATCAAATAGAATTAGTTGCCATTTTTTTCTTCTAGTCCTTTGGTTTATGTATATGTGTATATGGAAATTATTTATTTGGAATCATGCAGTGCTATCATTCAGAATGATGCTTTTAAACCCATATTTTATGGTGAACATTTTATTGTAAAATTATTTTTAGAAAGGTGACTTTTGAAGGCTGCAGACCATGGGTCAATTGACAGCGGCTTTTAAGGAACAAAATTCAAGGTGATCTCAGTAAGGGGGAAGTCCTGCTAAATCAGATTAAAACCAAAACCCAAAGCCCTGACAAGTGTTTGGGAATCCTACCCTGACATTCAGATTTTGTGTTGGTCGTAAGATCTCGTTTTGAATGAAATTGGCCATCACACTTTTCTTATTCCCTCGGGATATGTTAACTTAAAACTCACCTTCCATGTACGTCCTCTGCTTTCCATTGGAACGTACTGACCCATTGTGACCCTTGATGGCATCTCATACCGGGATGTTTCACAGCCCACCTTACCCCTCCTCCCAGTTGTGAGGTCTCCTAAACAATATTGAACAACTTTCTGGGTAATATGTCAGAATTGCCGGGAGCCATAGAAATGTACATTTAATTATAAGCAATGCAGAATAAAGGATTGCCATGAATTGTAAACATTATTTTTGAAATTTAAAGTTGGAAAAGAAAGTCCCCAAAGAATACGAGTGAGACTAGAAGTAGTGGATCCTTTTTGACAGACTTCTGGTAAGACACCCCGCCCCGCCCCCCCCCCCCCCCCCCCCCCCCCCCCCCCCCCCCCCCCCCCCCCCCCCCCCCCGTCATTCACAGGCTTCCCTTCCATGGCCTTCCCTTGTCAGAGAGTATGTGGGGAAGTCCAGGAAGGACTACGGTCCCTTCCACTCCCTTTGCTACCTGCATATCGTCCACACTGCGGAACTGCAGTCAGTATCTGTCTTCAAACACCAACAACTTCCTGTTCATCAAATCCAGACACCTCCAAGTGCTCAGTGCACACTCCTCTTCAACCTTCCCCTTGACCCTCAACTATCTTGGCTCTTGGCTCTCCTTTTCTCCTCTCTGACCACTCCTTTACTTATAGCTTCTCCAGGACTCTAATTATTTCCTTATGATTTATTTTTCCCTTGCAAATCTCACAGTGTCTGCTGTTGCCTTAATGGAGATTAAAACTCACAAGCTATAAAAATGTATACATGTAAATATGTAAAATTTAGAAATTGGACCAGGATACATGTAGTTTTACAGTTTCCATTTCTTAAAATTATATTTTGATGGTTTTCTCATGTTGTAAAATGTTCTTTGAGGCCATGAGCATACAGGTTACCTGTCATTTGTTTTCTCTATGGTTGGTCATTTAGGGTTGTAGTTTGTAGTTTAATGACGTTATGGTATCGCTTGACTATATCCCTTATGATTTCCTTAGGAAGATTCCTTGGGTCGGGATTGTTAAGTCAGGGGGATGAGTTTATTTAGCCTTCTAGATTGTAGGATCTTGAGCTTCTTCTCAGCGAGACCCTCTTCTTAGGCTTTCCTCATCTTTATTCTGCAGCAGATTTCTCGTTTCTAGTTTTTGTTAACTTCTAGGTTACTCTGTCCACTGCTAACCACAGTGGCACCCTGTGTCCACCCCCCTTTAGGGATCCAACCAGCCGTCATGCCTTCCCCGGGACCCTCCGATATGCGGGGGGCGAGTGGGGCGGGACTTGCAGCTGGACCCATTCTGAGGCCACTCTGAGTTGACGGGGCCGCTTCCATCAGACGTTAGAGCTGCTCAGGGCTGGACCCAGCCCTGCTCCCGTCCCTTCTGCTCTCCCATTGTTCCTGACTTGGGTATTTTCGACTCTTGAATCTATAATTCCCTCCCTCGGCCCCATGACCTGGTCTTCTCCTTCTTTGGGGGCGGGGGGGAAGATGTCACAAAAAAGCACTCGCAGAGGGAGAAATACTATAAACTGCCCTTCGCTGTTCCTCACCCCTGCCCTGTCCACAACAGCACTTGTCCTTTATCCTTCCGGCTCCTCAGAAGTGGCCCCCCTACCCCTTCTCCAGGGCCACCACCTCCTTCGCTCTGTGCAAAGCCCTGTTCTCCTAAGCCAGCAGTTCTCAGCTTGGCCTCCCAGAGGACACTTAGTGTCCGGAGATATGTTGGGTTGTCACCCAGATGACTCCGTCTAATGGATGGAGACTAGGGGTGCTGTCAAACATCCTGCAGTGCACACAGCGGCCCCCACAACGAAGTATTACCCAGCCCCAGTGTAGGCCCGGTTCAAAAAGCCTACATTTTTGACATACTCTCCGACCTTCTGAGGAACTAAGGGTTAGAACTTCAACAGGAGAATTGGGGGATGGGGGGAGACACGATTCTTAGCCCATAACAGTTTGGTAATATTTGATGGGAAGAATAGGTGCCTTTTATCTTTTTTCTTAAGTTTATTTATTTGAGAGAGACAAAGGGGCAGTTGGGGAGGGGTGGGGGGAGGGAGGGAGAGAGAGAGAGAGAGAGAGAGAGAGAGAGAGAGAATCCCAAGCAGGCTCCACACCATCAACGCAGAGCCTGATGCGGAGCTTGAACTCACCAACCACCAGTAAGATTATGACCCAAGCCAAAATGAAGAATCGTATACTTAACTGACCCAGGCCGCCCCCCAACCCTGCTTTTATCTTTTATTAAAGTTTATTTTTAGTAATCTCTATGCCCAGTGTGGGGCTTGACCCCACGACCCTGAGATCAAGAATTGCACACTTCTCCAAGTCAGCCAGCCAGGTGCTCCCGTGCCTTTTATCTTTAATGGAACAGGCAAACGGCTAAATAACTTACTCAGTTTGTTCAGGTACATCTTCTTATACTGTGGTTCTTAGGTTTTGAACCTTCCAGCCATTGCATTAAAGTGAACCAGCTTAATTTTGTTATTTTAGATGTAGTCACAGATGGGGTTCCTGCTCTTAGAAGTGGAGTTTGGCACCTGTGTGTCCTCACCTGTTGAATCCTAACCGCTTAGGGTATTTCACCTTGTTGTTTCAAGATTCCCGCTGAAGATGACTGGCCCTGTCCGCCTGTGCCTGAGGGTGTAGTTGGGGATGGCGTCTGGCGGTAACCTGGTTTGCAGGTTCCCCAGCAAGCCTGCAGTGATCCTCCCAGCCACGAGAGGCCGCTGGCTCCCCTGGGGGCCCATCTTGTGCCAGCACCTTCGGGAGGCCCAGCCTTAGAGCGCCTGTGGGAACTCGAGTCTGGGCTCTCAGCTGACGCCCAGGAGGGCTACCTGAGCGAGCCTGCCACCGGACTGGAGTTCACTTTTTGCTACAAGTGGTGACACTTTCTGTCTCGGCCACAACCGCTGGGCTTGTAGAGTGGGTTTCAACTTGGCTTTGGGTAAGGACAAAGGGGTGGGGCTTAGCGCCAGTCACAAGCCAAGAAAGAGCACGCCTTTAATTTGGGGAGTCGAGTAAAGGGCGGTGAGGTCAGCAAACTGTACCCCTCCAGTGGGACCCCACGCCGAGAAGTACCAAGGCGAGCCCTGCCGGGCCTCTCCGTGCCCTCGGCCTGTACCGTAAGGACACCCCGCTGGTTCATCTGAAAAATGGGTTTGCACCCCAGAGATGGTGGATTGGCTTATAGGGTGGTGCTGTCTGTCCAGTGGCACCAGATCCACCCGCATCAGTTCTGTTCGGTGTTGTAGTTCGTATCATAGTTACCTTTGCCCTGGCCTCTTGCCCCTTCAAGACTTTCAGCGTTTTGAGGGCCAGTAGGTGCTCCCTAGCCTGCCTGGTGTGGGGTGCTCACGGGAACTGGACAGAAGCCAAGTGCGTTGTGAAGGTGAAGACCAGATCTCTGCTGTCTTCCCAGAAAACTCAGATGCACCTTAAAAATAAACAGCAGCCCAGCCCAAGTTACGGTTAATAAGAGCTCCGGGAGCTCCCGGGTCATTGCCTGTCCTGTCCTGTTTGGTAAACAGTCAGTGTCCTTTCCACGCTGTGACAGCTGCCGCCTGGAGCTGCCCTGCTGCAGGTGAGCTAACGTTAGGGCGCCTGTTGAAACGAATTACTGCACTGGGTGGAGTTACCTAATCCTTACGGTGGAGGGGGTGGAGCTGGAACGAGATTTCCACCAACAAGCACTTCTTTCTAGCTGTCATTGAGGTGAATCATCAGTATAAGTAGCAAGCTGTCGGATTCCTCCTCAGTTGTGTGAAAACTTCCTGGTGGTCCCCGAGTTCGGGCAGAGGTGTGCGTCGGCAGCTTTTCATCAGAGAAGGAAGGAGAGGCGGCTAGGAGCCCGAGGGTCGTCGAGGTAGATTTCCCAGCCGGGTGACCGACCGCAGAACTAGCCAAAGCAGACGCTTCCCGGCAGGACAGATGGCTTGTTTTTCATGAGCCTTGAGGACAATCAGAGGTAAGAACAAAGAGCCACTGTATGCTTGGTGTGTGAACGCGGAACGTCTATCGGCATGGAGTTTGATCTTCGTGTAGGGCCGTTTTCATATCAGTGGCGTTTTTCTAACACGTACCCAGGTTTTCCATGATATGTGACTTGTTTTCGGTGTCCAGGGTTAGTTGATCAGTTTTGACCCTTGATTTGTATAGATGGGATGGTGAGCAGAGAATGAAACTCGGAAAGAATCGTGATCTACATTCTCCTTATTTCTAACCCCTTTGCTTTCTTATCTCTGCCTTGGATAGGAAAATGTACACATTTTATTGTCAAAACAAAAGCACGATGGATACCTGTGTTTTGTTTTTGAAAATAGAAAATGTAGATCACTCGGGTTCTGTGAATGTTCTCTGGTTTAAAAGTCCGTGTTTTAGGAAGAAACAGGTGTTCTTATTCTGTTTTGGGGGCTCTGTCTCTCTGTATTTCTGACTTAGAAATTCACTGGGGAGGAAGGAGACACCAGCTGTTCTTGGCTTCAGATGAAATAACATCTTAGCTTGGAAATGGTTGGCGTGGAGAATGAAGTAGGCTTTATACCTGAATTGTTAGTTGGGAGCTAGAGAAATGTTTCTGCCCCTTAGTATTCGGCTTGCACAACTTAGTGTGAATGCATCAATGATAATGTGATGGTGATTGGTTTAAGAGAACAAAAATTAAAGGTTATATTCATCTGTTTCCTTGAGGCTTTGCTGTCCTTTCCCTACCCTTCCTACTCATACATACGGATATACTTTATGATTAACACGTGATCTTTCTGTTTCTTTACTGTCTCATTTGATGGTGATTCATAAACTGTTAGCTAACTAGTTAGTGTGTATCAGTGTGCCGGCCACACCTTTATACTAATGAGCCAGGTTACTTTCAAACAAACATTCCTAATGTTACACGGGAAGATGGATGGAATTTTAAGACCATAAGTAAAAATGTATCCATGATGAGAAATGGCAACGCCTACAGTCAAATCAGGAGTTGCTCTTTAATAAAATACTTCATTTCACATCACGAAGTACGTTGTCCACAGGTGTTTGAGTTAGATTTCCAATCAGACAAATGAAAACAAGCAGCCAAACTAGAAAAGGGAAATTAAAGAGCCTGTGTGCTATTGCACGCCCTCCTTTAAATAATCTCGGAGAGGACAAGGTGAACTTTAATTCCCAAAGGAATGTGAGTAAGCTTGTCACATCAGGAGGGGGGTGGGAAATGGTTTATTTAATTAGAAAGGACAGGGGAAAGATTTTCACAGATGTTACAGATTTTTTTTAAATTAAGATTTTTTTTTTTCTGGAGTCTTGCATTGCAACTGAATGTTGCTTTAAGACCACATGTTTGGGTGCTGTTCTGTCACGGTGGAATAGAATAAGAAGATGTAAAATGAAGGCAGCAATGGAATGATAGGAATTTGCTACTGGAGGAGTATAAGCACGTTATCTTAAAGTGGTGGAGATGGTGGGGAGCTCTGTAGACTTCCTGACCACTTCTTAGAGGGAGTCGATAAAACAGGCTTTTGTGGGGCGCCCGGGTGGCCCAGTCGGTTGAGTGTCGGACTTCCGCTCAGGTCAGGATCTTGCGGTTTGTGAGTTCAAGCTCCATATGGGGCTTCCTGCTGTCAGCCCAGAGCCCGCTTTGCATCCATTGTCCCCCTCTCTCTGCCCCTCCTTCACTTGCGCTCTCTCCAAAATAAATAAGTATTTAAAAAAACAAACAAAAAACAGTGGCTTTGGTAACTGTGGCCCTTGTGTTGGGGTGGAGGGAGGGGAGGCTGTTTTGACTGTGTCTGAACTTAATTCCAGGCAGTCTCATCTGTGCTCTCTGGGGCCGAGCCGAATCAGTGTTTGAGGGACGTCATTTACGTGTAATTTCCTTCACTTTGGCCGAAACCTTTTTCTTCCTTGTGCCTTCACTCCTCCTGCGTGTTGGGTTTGCTAGCAATGATTTACTGTCCCAGCAACGTGGAGGATGCCCGATTCTGAGCGTCCACCCAGAGCAAGCCAGCTGACCTCTCACCGGGGATCCCAGACTCCTCTGAGGTCATTCCCCCTCGGGGCCGTATCGGCAGCACACGTTCTTCGCGGCCTTTAGAATCTGCCTCAGCTATGTTCTCAGTGGCTCAGAATTCCAAAGAGAGTCGCTCGGCATACCTTGACCTCCTGTAAATATTTGTGCTCCCTTGTGCTTGGCCTGGTTTCTCGGGGGCACGGTGAGCACAGGTAGGTAGCTTTCCGAGCAATCCTGCCCACCAGCCGGGCCTCGGGGGAGCCTGCCAGCCAGCTGTGATCCAGAAATCAAAGGAAACTTTGTTTCGGACTCCTGCAAGAGCAGGATAGGACCTTTTAGAAGATTCCGCCTGCCCTGCTGTTGTTGCCAAAACTGGATCAGCCCAAATAATCCTAAAATCTTTCCAGGTAACCACCAGCTGCCTGTGTACTCTCAGCTGGGACTCGTGACTGCTTATTCATCTCAGAAGTAGCTGCTGGGAGAAAAGCTAAAATCCCGTCCCCGGAGAGTACGCTTGCTGTGATGGGCACTGAGTAATAGATGAAATTGTTTAAATCATTATGTCATACACCTGAAACTAATACAACGTTGTATGTTCATTGTGCTTGAATTTTAAAAAGTAAATAAGATAAAATAAAACCCAGCGCTGGACGGGCATCATCCCTGAAAACAAAGAGCACGGAGGCCTCCCTGGAAGTTTTTGGAACAGCACACGAGACCTGTGCCGTATCATTAGGCCCCAGAGGCAGTTAACAGTGTCATTTCACCCTAGGTGGAAACACAGATGACAGAGCTGAGTTGGGTAGACAGAGCTTCATGGGCGTACGTACAGAGCGCCACCTGCAGCGACGTGGGTGGGCCGGGTCGTCTGGCTGTTACTCACTGGCCTGCTGTAGGCAAGGATCACATGCAATTATAAGCCGCCCATGACTCAGGCCAGTGCCTGGAAACCCCGTCACGTCATGAGGGCATTTGGTCATGAAGCAGAGGCCATGGGGAGCCCCGGCGTTGTGATCTCCAGGCGCATATGCCTGGACATGCGGGGATTTGAATCCTCAGCTCAATTAACAAGGTCCAAGAGTTTACTTTGGCCGAGATCTGCCGTGCTAAGGCGGCCACGCTTGAGACTCCTCCCCTTGTTGCCCTTTGGTGTTGAGATTTGTCTCTGTTTCATCAGCAAGCAGTGTATCTGAAAGAGGTGTGTTCCCTGGACACTTGTCCCGTCTGGTCTGTTTTTGTGACTCTTCGGACTCCTCGACATGGCTGTCTAGGACAGGTGCAATGTCTTGTTCATTACTTTAAAATGACTCCTCTCATTATTCTTTTCGTCTGTCCATTACCAAAGTCTGTTCGTTACCAAATATTTACTAAGTATCTTTGTGCGAGATACTGAGAGGTATCTTTTTTCCCTACAGTGCGCGCACTTTTTGCTGAGCTAACATTTTGTTAAGGTTCGTCCCCCGGCCCCTTCCCGCATATTGTTTTCACTTGATTTATTTTTTAAATAGATTTAACAGGGGCGCCTGGGTGGCTCAGTTGGTTGAGCATCCGGCTTCAGCTCAGGGCATGATCCCACAGTTTGTGGGTTCTAGCCCCACGTCGGGCTCTGTGCTGAAAGCTAGCTTAGAGCCTGGAGCCTGTCTTCAGATTCTGTGTCTCCCTGTCTCTCTCTCTGACCCTCTCCTGCTTGCTCCCTCTCTCTGTCTCTCAAAAATAAATTAAAAAACATTTAAAAAAATTTTAAAATAGACCGTAACAGCCGTTATGCATTGGGCTAAGTGAAGATGGCAATCAAAGGCAATTAAGGCTTAATTGATTTGTAAGATTAATGAGGCCAGGAAAAACCTGTCCCCTAATCGAGTTAGCTGGTTTAAAAATTTTTTTCTTCTCAATTCTTTGTTCACTGCTGGGAAGCCACGTGTCAGAGTAGAGTTTTCATCGGTGTGTGCCAGTGGAACTCTGTTCCCAAGGCAAAAGAAGAACTTAATGGCTAGAAAAGGTTACGTAAGGCAGAGAGGTGTGTGTGTCAGAGAGGGAGAACATGACGAGGCGCAGGGGCCCTGTCACCTGCCACGGAGCTGCAACTCCCAGATGACAGATCACCCCTCCTGCAGGGGACTGCTATTTAAATGTGATGTTTAGCATGACGTAGGATGGAGGAGCTCTGATGACAAAGCCAGCATCTTGCTTTAGCAATAACCCGTTGGGGAGTAAGACCCACCGACTCAGCAGTGCGATTCCCAGCCTGCAGCCCCCTCCCACCCTGGGCAGGAGCCTCCGGCCTCATCCCTACCCCTGAGCAGCAGGCCCCGGGCTAATCCCAGGTGTTACCTGAGTCATCATTGAATTATCCTTTTGTTGTGCTTGGGCACATCTATTTTTGGCTCTGCTTTTTTTTTTTTTTTTAAAGGGAGGGGAGATGTGTGGGCAGAGAACAAAATGAAATGTTCCGGATTTGAGCATGCTGGCCAGTTAAGAGTCTGAATGGCCTCCTAGGGCCTAGGTGAAACTTATTTACTCAACAAACATGCCTGGAGCATCTGAAGGGCCACTCTGGTCCTGGGTGCTGGGCCGCGTCGCCCTGTGCGGTCACCTGGCCCTCCTACCTGCCTCGGGGAGCCACCGCCTGGTGGGAGGGGGGACCCATAACCAGGGTAACAGATTCTGTCATTGGAGGCAGTGCGAGTGTGTATACAGAAACAAAAGCAGGAGGAGGGAATAACCATTATGCGGGTGGGTGAGCTGTTTTCTTCCGCCTGTGAGTGCCTCGCACTCCCCAGGGGGCCTGGTTTGGGCGACTGCGGAGTTGTCCGCAGCATTAGGGTAGTGGTTCCTTTGTTAAGTCCTCAAAGACGGCCTTTGCACGGAAGACTGTGCATTATTGTGCCTAGAAGAGTAAGCGGTTGTTCCTCGTAGAGCAAAAGGAAAAGGTATTTCCTGGAAAAGGAGTTCCACCCCTGAGACACATGTGAGTATCATCCAGTGTGATTGGAAGCAATTGAGGTGTGGCAGCCCAGATACACCGGCAGAAGGTCGACCCGAGGTTGTATCATTGACGCGACACAAGTTTTGTCATTGGCCAGATGGGCTTGTTAGGTCATGTGACCTCCAGTGATTTCCCCCCTCCCCCTCAAGTTGGGATTTATGATAGGGACGTATGGAACCGAACCTTGTAAGCTGTCGCTGTTTGAAACCTTGAGGCAAGGATTGAGAGGGAGGAGGCACGTGAACACATGCAGAGCAGGGCGCTCCTGGAGCGTGGTCCGAACTTCCCAAGTTCGCTAGCCAGCATCGCAGAGCACGAAGGATTGAGTTCCGAGGTTCCCAGGTTCCCAGGCTGTGTGAGTGCCTGTGCCCTGCTTAGGGGGGAGCCCTGGGGACCTCCTGGGGTCTGCTCACTGCTGAGGATGACAGCAGCTGGCCGCGTGCTGAGGACACGGGTCTGGAAGCCTGGCGGCGCGGGAGCACGTTAGCTGCTGCGGACACCAGCGTCTGATGCCTTCTAGTTGTAAGAGGCAGAAGCGGAAGGCAGCGCTGGCTGTGACTTCCTGATGAGCTCACGCCCTTCGTCACCTTGCTGCGTCATCTGATCTTTGTCAAGTGCACATCTGTTCTATTTCTGTGAGGGTCCCCCCCCGCCCCACCACCACCTCCAGTTACTGATTTCTCATTTCCTTCCAGTTGCTCAATCAAAATCACCTTTTCAGAAACGGGTCCGCATCAGTCCTTTCTCTGAAGCGGGTTCTCTTCTGCCACGTTCTTCTTTGCTGTTTTATTTTGTTTACCAACTGTCTCCACTCACCAGAGTGTAAATTCCACAGACGGAGGGGGCTCTGAGTGTTTCTTCATAGTGTCTCTGAGGTGCCTAGACCCTTGCCTGAGGCACAGCAGGTGTTGAGTGAAAGTTAGTCTATGAAAGGAGGCTCCCCGTGGGCTTTCCTGGTCCCAGCTTTGGCCCATTGGAGGCCGTGGTTTCTTCTGAGTTCCTGATACTTTGAAGTGACTTGTCACCTCACCCCACCTTTCCGCGTTAGCGTAATGGTGTTGGCTGGGTGGTGGCTCTCATTCCCTTGAGAAGGAAGTCTAATTGGAGACTTTTCTTACATGCTGTTTCTCGGGACTGGAGTTTAGGCTCCCGGCTTCTGCTGCACAGGGAGGCCTCCCCCCAGGGGACGAGCCCTAGGGTGCCCTGCGCAGCCCTTCATCGGGCGAAGCAAATGTTTTTTACCCGTTGTGGGTTCTTCCTGTCTAATCGCCACTCTGGGTTCCATTGTTCATCGAGCTGCAGTTTCACGTTCCGCTGTGGTTTTACTTCGCCTCAATCCTTTATTAATTACCTCTTGTTCAAACTCCCTAAGAGCAGATTATCCTTCCCTTCGGCTTCTGCTCCCTCGCCATTGAATTTCTTTGTTTTCAGTCATGACTTGAGAAAAATAACCAAGAACTTGCAAGTGGGGCTGTTTTGTCTCCATCCAGTTTATTCCTATCTTATCAGTATTTGACTTTAAAATGCTAAGGGTGCCTGGGTGGCTCACTCGGTTGAGTATCTGAGTTCGGCTCAGGTCATGATCTTACGTTTGTGGGTTTGAGCCCCACGTCAGGCTTTGTGCTCACAGCTCAGAGTCTGGAGCCTGCTTCGGATTCTGTGTCTCCCTATCTCTCTGTCCCTCCCCTGTTCACGCTCTGTCTCTTAAAAATAAATAAATGTAAAAAAATTTTTTTACATAAATAAATGCTAAAGATCGCTGTTGCTCAGCCTGTGAACTTTTCATGGGCCACAACATGGTCAGTGATATTCTAGGATCTGCCTACCAGATGGCTTGGGATTTGTCCTAAGTACCTTATCCCCAGGGCCTCATAGGCCTAGGCTGTCACGATGCCCGATAAAGCAATTACTGCAGACGTGTGGGTACCTGGAATGCTGTCTATGCAAGTGACCAAGACGCAGATGACTTGCTAGGATTTTCCAGCCCAGTAGCAAAAACGGACAGGTCAGGAGATGATTGCCGTACTGACTGACTTCTCCTGACCGGCACTGGGGGTTTGGGCATAAGCAGCATTCTCAGAGACAGCTGAGCTGACCTTTAAGGTTGAATAAGGGTCATGTTCAGGCAAGATAGGTGCAGGGCATTGCTAGCAGAGGGAAGGACACGGTGTGTTTGCAGAACTAAGAATTGCCCCCTTGGCTAAGTGTGTGAGGCACGTGGGAGATGGCACCGTAGAGGCAGGCAGGGGCCAGGGCTGGGCAGACAGGTATTCTCCGGACTTTGTCTTGCAGGTTACAAAGAACCGATTCAGAGTGGGTGATTCCTGTGAGTTGGACCGGGGTGGTTGGGTTAATATTTGGCTGCATTAGTGAGATGTAGAGGGGAGGAGGTTGGGACTCGCGGTGAATTTCAACCTTCAAGTGTTTTTTAATCACTGAGCTTGGATAGACAGAAGATTTCTTCCTCTGTTTGCCTAGTGCTCAAGCCTTGGGTCCTCAAAATTACAGACTACAGGAACACAGAGTGTAAATCTAATTAGCGGCTAATAATTGTTATTTGGCGAGAATACACAGTTACCCCACACATCCCGTTTCTCAAATTTGGATTGCATGTGTCGGCCCAGGGTTTTGTGTTCATTTATAAGGAGTCATGCTGTTATCTGAATGTTAGTTGCCAAGGTCTCAAACTGCTTTTTCAATATAGCTCCTGAATATTATTCCCGCAGAATGGAGAAGTACACGTTCGCCTTGCTAGGGGTCATCTAACATACTTGATCCCCAGCAACTCAAAAGAGGACAGATCAGGTCTTGTTTTGTGGTGGCACCTGCTGTGTCCACAAATGGCATGCACTGTATTTTATTTTCTTGTGATTGCTGTTTAACGGTATCTCCGTCCACATCAGCTGCATAAAAATTAGAGGTTAATTGCAATGAATGTTTTCTCAATCATGTGCCTTTATTAAGTAAGGGCAGTTTGGCGTGTGGAGATTCTCATCTATATGGAATCTTACACATCTTCATTTCTTCTTCTTTTTTTTAATGTTTGTTTACTTTTGAAAGAGACAGTGCATGAGCGGGAGAGGGGCAAAGAGAGAGAGGGAGACACAGAATCCAAAGCAGGCTCCAGGCTCTGAGCTGTCAGCTCGAACTCCTGAACCATGTGATCATGACCTGAGCCAAAATCAGAAGCTTAACTGACTGAGCCACCCAGCACCCGTACAGCTATTCATTTCAAAAGCAAACCTTTTTAGGGTTGGGAAAAAATCAGCAACACACTACAAAGGCCTGAAAAACAACAACTGGAATAAAAATTTATCTTGGCATGTAGTGAACTAGTGACGCATTTCTTAATCTCCCTTTCCAGTTGACAAGTAATTAACAATCTAATCAAGGTTTCTGGACTTAACTTGTTTGTTGTTTCTCCTAAGTTAGTCCTCAAACATTAGTATTTCTTGTGTCCTCTTAGATTTGAATATTTAAGTTTCTCATACAAGTGTGTGTCAATGCCGGAAGTTAGTCGTTAAAAGTTTTTGCATTTAGTTGATCAAAAGTGCTCATGATGTTAGGTTTTGGTATTGGTTAACATTATTGCTGAAATGAGATTCATTGAAACTTTATTTCCCTCCATTTTGCTGTTTCTTTGAATATATTTGAGCCTCTAACTGAGGGCACTCTAGGAAATGACCTCATGGCTCCCACATTGTGGAAAAGGGAAGAAAGTAAAGAAAAGGAGATTTACGTGGAAACTACATTATGTAGTTGAATGTGATCAAGTATGAGATAAACTGAGAAATGCATGTTTTGGCAGCTCAGGCAAGACCACGTTTCCAAATGTATGACCCTGGGAAGATGTTACATCAATAATGAGGTGTAGGAAGTCAAGCACCCAAGAAATATTTACTGAGGATTTGTTCTGTGAGACGTTAGGTGGAAAATGCAGACAGGCCTAAGATGCAGATAGTTTAAGAAAATTAAGACTTACACACTTGAGAAAGGACTAATAGTGCAGAAAGGCCACACATTTCAGCGGCAAGAGCGTGGTCTAAACGGTCACAGGTGGAGGAAGGTAGAGCCTGGAGAGGCTGGTGAGTCTAGGGTGGTTGGTTCTGGGAAGAAGAGGGCGAGGTGGTGCCGGCTACCTGGATTTCCTTGGAGGGGAGAGTGCACAGGCACCCACAAGTGAGCATGCTCCAAAGGGTGAGCGGGCTGAAAACTTTGAAGGTGGTAGATTGGCATCGTTGGGGAATCAGACAGGTGCGAATGGTGGCGACAAGTGGTTTAATTAGGTTCTGCACTTACTGCCGCATGGAAGTTCTTCAGCGCAGAATGAGAGTGAACCAAGGATCCCATGTCTTACTTGAGCATAATAGAGGTCTGACCACTGCACTTCTGATGGGAAAGGTGCGTTTTGTTCTGTGCGCTCTCACTGCACGATTGTCGGACCCTACTGCAGGGTCACAGGGACAGAGAGAAACCTCAGTCTGTACAACAGAGTTATCTAGTGGCATAAACCTTAATGCTCAAACACCCACGTCCGTGACCTATGGTGGTGCGAGCAGGACCAGTCCCTACTCACAATTCTAGAACCTTCCCTGGCTCTCCTTAGAACCCCTTCAGTAGCCAGTCTTCTCTAACACAGTGACTTAAGGGAGGATTTTAAGATGTCTGAACACCAGGAAAATCTTTCGTGTACATCCAGCTTTGGCACTGTGCTAAGGGGCTCTGGGGCTGGCACCAGTGGGGGGCAAGCAGGTTAGCAGACATCGGTAATGCCGATGAAGGCTTCGTGTCTTCTACAAACCTCCTTTCTTCTTGATGACACAGGGGCCCGGGAGGCTCAGATGTGAGTACCTGCTGTATATTTATCTCCTAGCCGGGGAAGAATGTGTGCTGTGTGATGCCCCTCTCTTGCCAGCATGGGGGCGTGGGGCATGGTCATCATCTTGCCCTCTTTCTATTGATTATACTTGTTTTTCTTCCTGTGATAATACTGTGAAGCATCATTGTCTTGCCTCTCTTTTAAAATTCTGTTTTGGAAGGCCTTGTGGTGATACAGCACAGAACTCAGCATAATGGACCAGTCAAGTATCTAGTGGTTTGTTTACATGTACAATAGCCTTGGAGATAGAACTTTTTAAAAATTACTTTGCAAAAATTTTTTTTAAGAGTTGAGGGCATACTTTTGTTTCTGTGAGTAACTGTAGGATTTCACAGCAGCTTTGTTTTTTGTGAGCGGTCTGAACGTGATTGGCAAGGTGGCATTAAGAGTACATGTATTTTTGGGGCGCCTGGGGGGCTCAGTCGGTTGAGTGTCCGACTGCGGCTCAGGTTGTGATCTTGCAATTCACAAACTGGAGCCCAGCTTTGGGCTCTGGGCTGACAGCTCAGAGCCTGGAGCCTGCTTCGGAATCTGTGTCTCCCTCAAAAATAAATAAATCATTAAAAAAAACCATTTTTTTAAGTACCTGTATTTTAAGTTGTTCTACAACTTGGTAAAGGTCTATCATCTGTTTTGTTTGCTTGATTGAAATGTTTGTTTATTTTTGAGAAAGAGAAGGACAAAGAGTGAGTAGGGGAGGGGCAGAGAGAGAGGGAGACACAGAATCTGAAGCAGGCTCCAGGCTCTGAGCTGTCAGCACAGAGCCCGATGTGGGGCTCGAACTCATGAACTGTGGGATCATGACAGCCGAAGTTGGATGCTCAAGTGACTGAGCCACCCAGGTGCCCCAGGCCTGTAATCTCTCACCTGCAATTCCAAAATCCAAAAAGCCCTGGAAACTTGGAACATTTTTGTAGGTTTGTAGGAAACTCATTGGATGACAAACGCAGACTGAGCAGACTTGAGTGTTTCTGGTGCTTCTGCAGAATACTTGATAGAACCCGTCATACGTACTGCGTGCATCTAACACTTGATGGTGGGCTTTGCCCCAAGCCCCTCCTGGGAGTGTTACGTCAGAATTCAAATAGACGGTCATCTTTCTGAAAGGAGCAAGAAGTGAGAGTTCTAGAACACATTCAGCTCCAAGGGTCTCTGATCAAGGCCAGCTTTAATGGAGTGTTGGCTTAAAACCCAGACCCGCATTGTCTCACCGTCCTGGGGCCACAAGCCAGGAATCCGTGCGTCAGCAGGGCCGTGCTCCCGCTGGGGGCACCTCCTCCCGTGCCTTCTTTCTCCTCTGGTGTTTGCTGATGATCTTTAGCATCTCTCAGCCTGGAGCTGCGTCCTTCTGTCCCTGTGTGTCTTCGTATGTGCACGTCTGTCACTGTGCACATTTTTTCCTCTTGTAAGGACACTATCATGTTGGATGAGGGCCCACCCTGATGACCTCATATTAACTGGATTACTTCTAGAAAGGCCCTATTTACTTTTATTTTTTTATATTCATTTTTTGAGAGAGCAAGCATGAACAGGGGAGGGGCAGAGAGAAAGGGAGACACAGAATCCGAGGCAGGCTCTAGGCTCTGAGCTGTCAGCCGAGAGCCTGACACGGGGATCAAACAAACGGTGAGATCACAACATGAGCCGAAGTGGGACACTCAACCAACTGAGCCACCCAGGGGCCCCCAGGCCCTATTTCATAATGTCGCATTCTGAGATGCTGGGATACTTCAGCTTATCTGTCTTTTGTTGGGAGGGAGCATGATTTAGCCTATATCACAGGCAATGGTTCAAGATGAGCTAGTCCCTTCTTTCTGGGTTCAGGTATGCACCAAGTTCAAGACCTCAGCCTCAGGGCTTTCCTGGTCTCCCCACCCCTGGCAGCTACATCACTGGATGGGCACCGCTCCTGAGGCTGCTTGTTGAAACCTCAGAAGCTGCTGCGTCTCCTGCTAACCTCAGTGGGGGACGAATTTCTTTTCTCAAGAGAGTCTTGCTTGTGAGAAGGAAGATTCTTGTGGCGAGGGCTGCACTTAGGGTTGACTCCTGAGGTCCATCTGGGACCACGGTCACTCCCAGCCTTGAGGGGTCTACATTCTTACAAAGTAGGTTAAAGGAAAGATCGTACAGAAAGTGCTGGCACAGCGTAAATGCTTGGGGGTAAAGAGGTTAGTGTTTACGTATGTGCCTAGGACACGGTGAGCAAATCCACAACCGGCTTCCGGTCCCTCTTTTCCCCACACCCTTCCCTGTTTGCCTGAGGCTTGCTCTCAGCCGACCTGCCCTTCACCAGTCCTCTGCTCTACCTTTGTTCCTGGGACCGAGGGGGCGGGGGCGGCTGAGCACCTGTCTCTGTGTGTCCCCTTCAGTCCTGGCATCCCAGAGCATGCGGTGACCCCGTGGGAACCAACACTCCTAAGAGTTCTTTAAAAGTCTCAATTCCTCTGGTTCGTTAGTGAAGGCCGAGCTGATCCTGCTTCGGCGCTGAGCTCCGGGTTCCTCTGTCGGAGCAGCAGTGTTTCCTTCACCATCATCACAATGGCGCGGTGGGATTAGCCAAGGAGCTGACCGCCGTGTTCCCGAAGAGTGAGGACACTGGCCGATTTCGGGGCCATCCTGTGTCTGTGCACCTGTTTTTTAAGGCTACTGACTTGATCAGTTGGGGGTAAAGGCAACTGATTTATTTTTAAAAAATGAGACTGTATCTTTAATTTTCATTTGGATTGACGTTTCTTTTGAACCGTGCGAGAAGTAGATGAGGAGGTATCCATAGCCTACCAGCCTCCCGTAAGATCACACAGGCTGACCGAAGTATCACTCGATTCTCACCCTCGCCCCCCATTTCCTTTAGAATGGAATTCCCGACAGGCCTGTGTAACTGTTCTCATTAGACAAGGGTGTGTTTTTAAAGAGGCAAGAACCGGCTCACCTTTGCTCTAAAATAAACAAAAAGCAGTACTGGCTGGTTCATTGAAATTACAGGTAGGCCTTGTAGGTGCCCTTCCTGCCACCCCAGTAAACAAGGGCAGCATCAGGCATTAAAGACCTTGGCCTCCTTCGGTAGAGGTGAGGCTGTGCCCTCCTCCCACGCTCCAGGGGTGATTGGATAGCGGGGATGGAGACACTGAGTTGAATGGACCCCTTGCGCTGCTGGCTCATGGAGAAGCCGAGAGGAAGAGCGGTCTCGGTCCCCAATGCCGGGCGCCCAGATGAGTAGATTGTTAGAAATGCAGACTATCCTGTTCTGCCTCGGATCAGAACTGGAAACCTGGGGATGGGGGCCCAGCAACCTGTGTTTCTATCAGCCCTCCAAGTGATTCTAATGGCCGCCCCAGTTCGAGAACCTCTGGGAATTCCTAATCCCCAGGTCGCAGCCAGTGTGGTGATGCTGTGTGTGCTGGAGAACGGACCGGTCTGCCTTGGAGTCTTCGTAGTGTGCGTTCGACAGACCGACATGTGCACCTATTCTCAGTTGTTCTGGTTAATATTTACGGAGGGCAGACACTGTCAGGGTATCGGTACCGCCAAGTGAGAGCCAGATCGAAGCCCTCAGTAGGTGCCTGGACGAAGGTGAAATATAGACGGAGGGTGGGGGCCGCATCTTGTGACAGGATGGGGAATCTTAGGAAGTTTCCTTGCTTGATAAATCTCCCCAACTTCCTAAGTTTTCATAGGAGCAGTATCCTCTGTGACCCAAGGGTTCTTTTTTTTTTTAAATATATTTTTAATGTTTTTTATTTATTTTTGAGAGACAGAAAGAGACAGCGCAAGCAGGGGAGGGTCAGAGAGAGAGGGAGACATAGAATCTGAAGCAGGCTTCAGGCTCTGAGCTGTCAGCAGGGAGCCTGATGTGGGGCTTGAACCCACGAACTGTGAGATCATGACCTGAGCCAAAGCCAGATGCTTAACCAACTGAGCCACCCAGGTGCCCCCCAAGGGTTCTTATATGGTGACTTTGTGGCCCACGTAGATTGCTTCTCTGGGCTGGAAGGTTAATAGATTGAGCAAATTTCTTTGTCTGCTGGACTGTAAAATGTGCTTACATCATGGAGTTGGACTGTACGGCTTTCTAAGAACTTCTTTGGAGATGATTTAGCATTTAGGCTCCCCCTCCCCCCCAGTCACTTAGGATCTATAGGACTTGTAAGATAGAAACCTGTGTTCAGCCAGCTCAGGATTCTGTCAGTGGGAACCTCAAGGAAGACACCAGAAAGGAGGGTATGGCTGTTGTCACACGGGAGAGCCCGGTGAATTGCACTCTTTCTTGATAGCCATTTATGCATCTGTTATTAACAGGTTTGCCCCACCCAGAGAGTTTCTGCACAACTACTTGGAATTCCTGTCTGTTTTTCTTTTTTGGAGTTCTAGAAGCTCATTACCCTTTGTGCAAAGCAAAGGTATGGTGATTTACATAAACATTTAGAGTTGGTAAGACTGTTGCAGGCAGGAGTGAATACACAAGCATGGTAGAGATAAATTGGTCTTTGAAAATGTATATGGCTTTTGGGTTATGCTAATTATTCAGTTAAATAAGTAGGATTGACAAAGACCATATGCTCTCTTAAATAACAGTAGGAGGGCTTTTTGTGTGTGTGCATGTGTTTTTACAAATGGGTGCACATTTAAAAAGTTTGTTTGCCAGAGAGAATTTTCATTTACGGAACTGTATCTGGGACTGTGATCGAGGGCGAAATGGGGAGATGATTCATTACATAGACTTGTATTCAGCCAGAGCGTCTAAGGAGTATTTAAAGTTTATAAAAAGTGAACCTGAGTTCTGTATCTTTAGTGTGCATACTCTGTGGTTCTAGTTAACCCAGGATCCTTAAAATTAGGGCCCCTATGGATGTGGGTTATTGTCTACTGCTTTATGCTGGGCTAGTCCTGGGGAGGTTTTAAATGTGACTAGTTATAAAGGTTGAAAACAATGATTAAAAGTACCTCTGAACTATCATGACAACTTGAAACTAGTGATAAATGTAATTATGTTTGATATAGTGGTCTTGTTTCACTGAAGATTTTCTTAATGTCATTGCATATTAAGAGAGAGCATTGAGGCGCCAGGGTGGCTCTGTTGAGCGTCTGACTCTTGATTTCAGCTCAGGTCATGATCTTGTGGTTCATGGAATTGAGCCATGTATCGGCCTCCATGCTGTTTTGGAGCCTGCTTGGGATTCTCTCCCTCCCTCTGTGCCTCTCCCCTGCTCCTTGTCTCTCTCTCTCTCTCTCTCAAAATAAACATAAAAAAGAAAAAAAAAGACAATACTACTATGCTACCTGAGGACGATCAAAGGAGTTTTAACTGTGTTGGTCCCTTTCTAGTGTGTGAAGTGTACATCTTTTGATCTCTGGATGGCTTATTTTGGGATATTCACTTACATTAGACCATAAGCCCCTTAAACTTTCCAAACACTCTTAGGTTGTGGAATGCTTCCTGCATGTGGGTATGTGCCTGTGCCCCTGCCTTCCTGAATTACTTCTTCAGAAGATAGACTCTTGTGTGCGAAGTCTTATCTCATTAGTTTGGAAAGTGGATGATTTCTCTCCAAAGCACACGTTTGAATTGCTCCCTCTCTTAAATGTGCATGAGGGCTAACAGTCGAGGCCTTTGGCAGAATGGATTTTTAGACCCTCCTAAAGAGATAGTAAAGAAGGTGCTGTGACCTGGTCATTATTCTTGCTTCATTGGCATGGGCCCCACAGGGCAAAGCATGCTGTCCCAACAACGATGAAGCAGATTTCCCCAACAGGACATTGAACGTATATACTTTCAAAATTAAGATCTTCCCTTTTCCTCCACTTACTGTGTTCCAGACATGTCTTCCAGGGCTCTTTGAGACGTCTTTGCTGCTTAAAAAGGAAGGTGGCTGTTAAATCAGGGATTGATATGAAAGCTGGAAATGCCTTTATACCTACTTTATTGGCATGCACATGATATTTTTAAGTTGAATTTTCTAGTTGTTGCCATTTGGGACCATTTCTGAAGTCAGGGTTGGGGAGGGCGGTGGCCACTGTGAGGCTGGCTGTGACCTTCAGTCTTGGCATCCCGGCTCTGCTGTTTGGAATATATGGAGAAATGAGAGGAAGGGGAAAAAAATCACATGGTCTCATTAATACAGTAATAAACACTATTTTATAGTTTGGTATATTTATAGTGCAGTAGTTCTATTTGTTTATGGTTGTGATAATATACAATTTTAACTTTATTTTTAAACAAAGCACAGGCAGCTGAATCAGGTTTATTAGTCTCATCTTAATGTCTCCATAGCTATTTCATAGGTACATGTATATATTAGGACATCTTTTCCTCATTCGTGAAACGGAGTTGCTAACATCCTCCTTGGCGGGACTGTTTCAGGGATTAGAGATGGTGTGTACAGAAAACCTCACATACAACCCTAGTCATCCAGGAAGTACTGGAGAAATGATTCTGGAAGTTACTATCTCTGTTCATAAGATAGTCCCTGCATCTCTGATTGTCTTAGAATAGTCATAGAAACTTACAGCTTCTTTGAGGTCTTAGTATGCCCGGCCTACTTCATAACGGCAGCATTTGCGTTATGTGCCTCCATTTCTCGTCTGACTCTGGTTTCTGTGGAGGGGAGGAGAGGGGAGGGGAGAGACCATCTCTCTGAGGGCCCCATGTCCACTGTGTCTCTTTATCTCTGTACCTCTGCCACCCACTTCTTTGACCTCCTCCGTTGGTGCCCACCACGGTCCTTTGCGTATGGTGGACACTCAGTGACTATTTAAGGAATTAAATCAATTACCAGGCAGTTTTTGGAAAGGGAGCTGTTTTTGTTTTCCCTCCTTTATGACTTTGCAAGCTGCTCTCCGCTCTGTTAAAGCTTTACCAGAAAGCCATTTACTTAACCGTTTATAGCTGCACACACGTGGGGAAAATACATAATAAGAATGCTGGAGATAAAGGCTCCTGTATGAACATTTCATCATTTGTAGGTGAAACTTTGGTTTTTAGTGACGATATGAAATGAACGATAGTTATTCTATTAGAACATAACAAAACATTGGTTTTAAACAGTTGTTTGTTTTTTTTTAAACAAACTCTTTTAAATATTTTCGGGAGCTGATCCATGTCTACAGAGGTGTCAACAAACTGTGGGTGTGTCTTAGAGATAGGCAGCTGGGGCTGCAGTGGTGCCCCCCGACCCCCTGCTAGGCTCCCAGGGCTCTCCGGGACCTCCCCTCTCCCCCTCCCCCAAGCAACTGGTTGTAGATGGCAGGCGACCAAGAGTCAGTCCTGACTAGCAATTTCTTTCTTTTCTTTTTTTTATTGAAAAATATATGTTTTTGTTTTACTTACCTTTGAGAGAGAGAGAGAGAGACAGCATGAGCAGGGGATGGACAGAGAGAAAGAGAGGGAGACACAGGATCTGAAGCAGGCGCCAGGCTCTGAGCTAGCTGTCAGCACAGAGCCCGACGCGGGGCTCAAACCCACAAACCATGTGATCATGCCCTGAGCCGAAACCGGATGCTTAACGGACTGAGCCACCCAGGCGCCCCGTGACTAGCAATTTTAAGCCTTAGGTGATAGGAAAGGTTGTAGGATCGGGTTAAGCCACTCATCGCTTCCAACCACAACATCCTAACCAAAGCACTGCAAAGTGTATTCTTTTTGAGCAGGTTCACAGAATATGCCCAAGCTGTAAAATTGTAATGGCTCTCTGAACCTGCCTTGAGCCAACGCAAGAATTCTAAGCTGCCCACTGCTGTCCTGTGTGTGTTGAAGGATTGTCCAGAGTAACTTCTTACCGCCATTGGTAACGAGTGATATATTCCAGAGTATGTTTCATGCCTTTCATTAAGTCTCAAGGACTGGAATGTATATGCATATTCTTTCCAAAATCTCTAGTAGTCCTCCATTTAAGGCAATTGTCTGGATAGAAAAAAAATTTTTTGAAGCCCTTTTGGGTTTTTATTGAAATGTAGACTAGCCATGAAATTACAGGTTTCACTGCTTCGTCAAAGAGTTTATTATGCTTGAAGCATATGTGTAACTGTTATTGGTATTTTCGTAACGTTTTTGTATTTATAAAAATAGTACTTCCCCATAGTACTATTAGAAAAGAACTATGAAGAAGAAAATCAGCATAATTCATAAATCTAGAGAGAACAGCTATTTAGCTATGTTTTCCATTACTTTCATATGTACATAGAATTAGCCACATCTTTAGGTCCTCTGACTCCCTCTCTCCCTGCCTCTCCCCCACTGGTGTTCGCTCTCGCTCTCGCTCTTTCTCTCAAAATAAATAAACTTTAAAAATGCTATTTGAAAACATGATTTTCACGGTTTCATATGCTCGCACATGATCACATCATAATTTATTGAATCACTTCCCTATTGGGCTGAAAGGTTGCTTCTAATTTCTTTTTATATATGATGCTGTACTGAATATCTTTTGCACATCAGTATTTGCCTGCATGTCTGGTTGTTTCTTTGGGATTAATCCTTAGAAATAAGTTGAATCAAAGTCATCAACTCTTCATGCTGGGTGCCTGCTGCCCCAGGGCTTCTAGAAACCTTGTAATAATTTCTTTCTGTTAGTAGAATATTAAGATGTGTGCCTCTTCAAAAAGTGTGGGTTACCTTTTTTTTTTCCATCATTGACCATTTGTTAGACCAAGATCTTCAGCGTCAACAGTATTGCTAAATTCCCGTGTTTTACTCTCTCACACTTTCTAGGTAATATTTTTCTTTGTTTTGTGCTGCTTCTTGATTACAGATGTCAGTAATTTATGCAACACTCGCTATACTAATAGCAGGGGAAAGAATGAGGAAAATCTTCAACAAATAGGTTTCCCAATGAGACTTTCTCTGGGTCAGCTAAGTCTTTGTCACATACCTCAGGGAGTCCAAGCAGACTTGACATACGGCATGATGTAATTTGCTCCTCAAGCCCTCTGTTCTTGGTGTTAGGGAAAACAGACACCACCCTTTCATAGGCTGCCCCGGTAGGATATTGGGCAACCTCATGGTACAGGAAAGAATGCTTGCTTCCTTCAGGTTATAATTTGGTGTTCCCTTAGGGGTAAAAAAAAAAAAAATGCTTGAAAAATGAAGACCTTTCTCATGATTCCTCTGATATCCAAGAGTCTTGGAAGGACACTTTGATAGCTGGGGGACGAGACCATGTCGCTTCAACCTAGCTGCAGCCAGAACGTGACGCATCTTGAATGCTCTGCCCCGTGGAGGCCACTCTGTCCTCCTGCCCCTTCTCCTCCTCACTGCCCCGCCTCCTTTAAAATCATGCACCTCAGCAAAGACTGTTTAGTCTGACAAAAATAAGTGAATGATCTGTGCAAAAGGATTAGCCTTTACGCAGTCTTGCTTGTCATAGAACATTTCAGTCGGCCAGATGGAGAGGGCCAAGCATTGCTCCATTAGTGTCGCCTCATTCTAACTGTCCTAGCTCATGGTGACTCTGAAGGCTGAGCAGGAGCCATACCCAGAAAGTCTTTTTTTTTTTTTTTAATTTTTTTTTTTTTTAATTTTGTTTATTTTTGAGAGACAGAGAATGAGCAGAGGAGAGCAAAGAGAGAGGGAGACACAGAATCCGAAGCAGGCTCCAGGCTCTGAGCTGTCAGCACAGAGCCCAACGCGGGGCTCAAATTCACGAGCCGTGAGATCATGACCTGAGCCCAAGTCAGCCGCCTGACCTACTGAGTCCCCCAGGCGTCCCAAGAAGGTCTTATTTTCATCTCTCTCTGAAAAACGGGCTTGTCCTCACTGTTGCTGCTTAATGGTGACAAAGGTGGAATGAGACCCATCTCTGAATTTTTGTCCCGTAGAGAAAAGTGGAAAAGAGGGCCCAGGGGAGGGGAAACCCAATTTTCAGCACTGGGCTCCATGGGGAGTGACCGGGACAACAGTTTCAATGTTCTTTGCTCAGCAGTTTTGAAAATCAGGATGGTTTATCAACTAAGGTTTCTTAGTGACTTCTCATGAGAGAGCAGGTACCTGTGAATTTTGTTGGGCATCTCGGCATTTGTTGGATTCCTAAGAATTTCATTCCAGTTGACAGGATCTGTCTTGTGGCCATTGATTTCATGCAGTTTCTGGTGCCCTCTACGTGCAAGACACGGTGGTGGCTTTCTATTTTTTCCCCTCAAAAGTCATCTGTGTACGTATGAGGGGTGTTACTGTGAGCAGCCTGAATCTCCCAGGCCATTTTCTCTTCTGAAATTTACATTGAAAAATACAGAGGAACCTAAGAGCCTTCGGGATGCATTTTGTGGTTGCTCAATCTAGACATAGACACATGGGGGCCAATTCTAACTTTCACACTTCTCATGTAAACAACATTAAATCATTAGGATTCTGGAGACAGACCATAGCATTTGATATGCCCTTGCAGACCTAAGTACAAGTTCATCATCATGGGCAGGAAGCAAAAGAGCCAAGGCCTCTTGGGTGATGGCCTAAAACTTCAAGAGCTGTGTAAAGGACGTTGGTTATAAAGGCAAGGCCCTAGGTGGTGCCTTGGAACTCATGGGCTTCTCCATATGGTAGAGCAGCCTTGTTAGCGAGTGCCTCCCGCTCCTAGGTGGGTGATGTTGCTGGCCTGATAAGGGATTAAAGCCCCAGTACTGTCCTGTAGCCTGAGACCGTGCACAGTCAACCAGGCCTGTAAGTTGGAAGTTGGCAGGCACTCCCTCCTTACCCGACTTCTCACCGCATTCCTTTGGCCACCCAGTGCCACCTTTGGGCTGTTCCCAGTCCTTTGTTTTTGATCCTGACTGCTTGCTGTGTTTGGACCTTTCTCAGTCCTTGCTGCAGAAGCCTCCCAGCTGGTCTGTCTAGCCGCTGTCTGATCTCCTTGCAATGAGTCTGATCGAGAATCTTCCCTTTCAACAACTCTGCAGTAATACTGAGGTCATGGCAGAGATAGCTGAGGGTTATGGAGTGCCTACTAAATGTCAAGCACTGTTGTTGTTTTCATCTTCCTAACAGCCTCCTTAGAATAAAAGGAAGTAGTGCTGTTATCCCCATTACATAAATGGTGAAACTGAGGCACAAATAGGCTAGAGAAGCTTTTAGCAGTCCTATGGCTACAAATAAGGGAGCCAGGATTGATCCCCGGTGGCCATGGCCGGCTCTTCGGTTGCACACAGGGTCCTCATGGTTTGAGCCATGGTGCAGCCTCCAGCTGCCTTTCTCCCCAAGCCCTTGAGGCTGCAGCTGTGCCAAACACCCTGGCTGCAGCCTGCCACAGGACCTTTGCTTCTGCTTTTCTCTTTGGAGAAATCTTACCTTGCTCTTGGTTCTCCCTTCTTGGCCTCAGATGCCTCTCTGGAAGGGGTGACCAGATTGGCCAATGCATGGAAATCATGGGGGACATTTGACAAATGCAGAATCCCAGGTCCCAACCCTGGAGATTCTGATCTAGCCGGCTTGGGGTGGGGACAGGCACCCGATGATGGGTAACCCTGGTGAGCTCATGGTCAGGAACCACTGCTGTAGAGTGCTGTATTCCTGGGTACTTGGCACACCCTGTCTGAGTCATTGCTTTACTTCCCTGTGTCTGGTTCAGAGGGGGCAGGGACCATGTCTTTCATTAACATTGCTTGTCTCCTTGCCTGGTTGCTCAGTAAAATAGGATGTATCAGATCCTATCTGCTAGGAGCAGACAGGTGTGAACAAAACATGATTAAAACAACAAAGGTCATTAATGGGCATTTATGACTGGCCCTCAGCTGGGGCAAGGACGTGGTGCCTTCACTGTGCAGAGAAGGCAAAAGGTTTGTGAAATATAACGTCTCTCCTAATCCACGGGGATTGAGCTTCTCAGCAAGTAATGTCCTTGCTGGCCCTGAGCTGTCCTAAACACCAGACACCAGGATGGTAACTAGTTGCCAGGAGTGAATTCTGAGGTTTGCTGTAAATATGATGAGCAGTCTGATGGTCTCCGTCCAGATGCCCATGAAGCCACATGCAATAGTTCAGTGAGGGGGGATGGGACCCGGTATGCCATGGCCGGCCAGCCCCCAGTTTGCAGTAGGAGGTGATCAGTGGCAAATCAAATCGGCAATCACAGCAGAAATCAGGGGCTCAGAAGGAACAACAGAGAACTGCAAAGGTCTCCCCGGAGAGGAAAGCACAGATTCAAGTTACGACGGCTGTCATTGGTAAAGCACCTGTACTGTGTGTCTGGTGCTGAGTGGGGACTGATACTAACACGCGATTTTATATCTGATCCTCACACTGATCCTCTGAGTTAAAAACTGTTCCCATTTCATTGATGAACAATCTGAAGTTCTGAGTGGTGAAGTGACTATCTGAAGGTCACTCAGTTGATGAAGCTGAGATTTGAGACACCAGTGGAAATGGTCAAGGGCCTCCATTGGAGGAGAAACACCATCAGAGGAAGGAGGGATGTTTCCTTCTATGCCCTGCCTATTGTGTTTTCTGTGGTTTTTTTCTTTAAGTTTATTTGTTTTGAGAGAGAGAGAGAGAGAGAGAGAGAGAACATGAGCGGGGCAGAGGGAGAGACAGAATCCCCAGCAGGCTCTGTGCTGTCAGCATGGAGCCCGACATGGGGCTTGAACTCACGAACCTCAAGATCATGACCCGAGCTGAAATCGAGTCAATGCTCAACCGACTGAGCCACCCAGGCACCCCTATTTTGTTCTTCTAAAAGTATATGTATTAATGGTTACCTACAACAACAAAATCTTCCACCTGCAAGCATATAAGTAGTAACATGAACCAGAACTCTCTACCCCTAACACCCTGTACCTACACCCCATAATGGGAGCTTCGATGACCTGCTCTGGTGTCTTTCCTAAACTTCCAGGTGATCTAGGAGTGGAGGAAGTCTTAACTAAGCCTTGACCTTGAGACTCCTTTAGGCTTTTGTAGCAAAGGTATGGAATATATTGAGGTAGAACTTCAGAGAGCAGAGAGTCTTCCAGAACTGCTGTCTTTATTGGAGAGCTTTGTGGAGTCAGGTGTGGAAAGGACTCTGGACACAGAATTCTTCCTCTCGCCGCTCGTGCAGAATGTCATGTTCACAATGAAGGCCGTCCAGGGACCGCAAACTCCCCACCAGCCTCTTCTCAAATGCCTGGATGTTTCAACCCCAGATGACCTCATTTCCTTGCCCTAGACTCACGTGCAGACACCTACACATGCCTCTTGGGTTGTGCTTGTTGCTTAGGTCATAGGTTTTTGATACCTAGCAGGTAGATTGGTTAGAAGCTGGGAACATGTTTCAGAAGGTTTCAGCCCGGTGTTGATCAAGAGTGATTTCTTGCACTCAAAACTGTGGGCTTCCCCCTTTATGCTCTGAGTGAGAAAACCTCTTAGTAGAGATTAGGGCTTTATTCCCTGTACCTCCTGCATCTAGAGATAGTCAGGCTGTATTTATTTAGGATGCGCTAGGCTTTGGTTCGACTGAGTGATGAGCAGTGAGTTGGAATTGTTTTGCAATTCAGAATATTCTAACTAAGGGATCATGCAGTCTAAGAGTTTACAACTTTTTTGAAAAAAATTAAAGGACCCTGTCCAAAAATAAAATTCTAACTTGGAATCCCATTATACAAAACATTACAGAGGAAATGGTAGCCTGTCGCTACCCCGTGAGGGTTACGCAAAACCTAAGGCTCTGTAGATAGTCTGCAGTTTGAAAACCCCTGATTTAGTCTAACCCCTTTATTTTAGAGATAACGAAAATTGAGGCTCAGCGCGTTACAGTGCCTTGTCCAAGGCGCCCAGCTGGCTATTTGGGGTGTTGAGAAGCAGATAAGATCTCAAGGTGTGGCCTTTCCTAAAAGCAGACACTTAGCCCGGGCATCTCGATCTCCCACCAGACGCTGTGACAGCAGAGATAAAAATTAGGCCATCCTTAAAGTCACCGTACAGCACAAAATGTTTTCGCACTTGGCAGGATTTTAGGAACTCCTGTCCGCAGGTCTTCCGCCCAGCCAACTCCGTTGGTGGTCAACACATTGCAGCAAGGATTCACAGCACATACGCTGCTGAGAGCTGGATTCTAGAAGCAAGCAGCCTGCATCCCTTCCTATTCTCCCCTGCTTGCCCTTCAGCTTGATTTCTCCTTCTTGGTTTCTTCCCTGGAAAATGTGCCAACTTAACAAGCTTAACCAATGAGGATCCATTGAGATCCTGCGCATATCTTGCGTGTGACAGCGCGGATTGGGTGCTTGATGGCGATGCGCCGGGCTTGTGGTGGTGACGGTGATGGTGGCACTGGTGCCGACCGTGCTCATAGTTGAGGTGGCATCGATGACTGTCCACACTGCTATAGCACCTTGCTGCTCATTTGCCGCTGCGTGAGCCCTGTCCCATCCGTATCTCAGCTTTGTGCTCTAGTGACATTCACCGCGTTGACCAGGAAAGTGCCCTCATCCTCACTCAGTGCATTAGTGACCTTTGTTGTTTTAATCCTGTTTTGTTGTTCTCTCCTGTGTGCTTCTAGCAAAGCCTTTTGAAGGTGGTTGGTGCTCTCAGTAAATACCCGTTGATGTGAGTGATACTGCTGTACCTCAGAGAGGGAGGAGGGACCCGGAACCAGTCTGGGTGACTGCAGCCTCCCACCGCCCTTGAACTTAGCTCTTACTGTTGCCCTATGCTCCACCCCTTTAACTTACATCTCCTTTTACCAGTACCCACACTTTGGGCTCTCCCTTCATGCAGCATTCTCTTCTAGGGAGTTTCCTGGTAGATCTTTCGTGCAGACACCCTAGTACCTCCCTCTACCTGGCTGAGTACTCACGACATGCAGAGTCATGTCTTCCGGTCACAGCTGGAGACCTTGTCCCACTCAGAGACCCCACTCTGAATTCCCAACTGCATGTGTCACTTACTGTGACCTATTCCGGGCATTCAAACCAAAGCAAGTAAATGATTAGTAGAAGAGTGTGCGTGTTATTAAAGTGAATGCTTATGTGTTTATTGCAGTTAGGTGACAGGCAGCAGTCATGATAGCCAAGGGCCATGAAAACAAGAGATGGCCATCAGCCACTTCTGGTGTTGTCTGTGGTCTGGGAGTGTGTGTGTGCGTGCTCACGTGTGTGTGCACACACGTGTACACATTCACCTTCATGGCCCACTCAGAGCCTGGTTTTGAGATAACAGAGATAACAGACCTTGAGCTTTTTTAAGCAATGGCTTGGTGGCTGGAAATAGAAAATTAGCTTCTATAGCTTAGAAAAATTTTTTTTCTACTACTATCTAGAAAAGCCGTTTTCAGTGTGTGGTTTCTAGATTAAGGACATCAGCATCACTAGGACTTTATTACAAATACAAATTCTAGGGTCTCACTTAAGACTAACTAGATCTTTGGGAGGGTCTTTGGGATGAGGGCCCAGCAATCCATGTTTCAGCTACCCCCTGCCCCAGGCAGTTCTGTTCGGCTAAAATCTGAGAGCCTCTGGCCTTAGAAACTGCCTCCTGATTCATCACCAGACCACAGTTCTAATTAGGAAGGTGCTGTCGGGGTCTGTAGGCCTAGACTGAGTTCTAGCTCTCCATTCGTCTTTATCCTGAGGTTGATGGCGTTCAGATAACAAGTAGGTACGTTGGGTTTGATGATCTTTAATCGAATAAATCTACAGATTATGGATAAGAGGCAAAAGATGACTAATACCTTCTAAACCAGAATGTTAAAAATATTTACTGATAACAGAATATAATCAAGCAGATTCTGCTGCTGGTTTTTATTTCTTGTTTGTTTGTTTTTTGCAAGAGATATGTTGTAGCTTCCATTAAGATGCATTTTATGGGTAATAGATACTGTATATACCAAAAGTATTTTTCACTGACTTTTGATTTCTGTTTTGGATATGAAGTCCTTTTATTACCAAACTTAATTATATCATACCTTTCTCTTTCTTTAAAGGATTTCATAGAATATTTATTGAGGTATTGAATAAAAATCAATCTAAAGTATTTTATGATGCTCTGCGTAATCTTTGGAAATATCCTAGAAGTTGCAAAGTAAGGGTTAATGGTCATGGCGTAGCCACTAAAGGTTATTTTCAAATTGGATAGAAATAAATCATTATGTACTTAGATGAGTAGAAATTTGGGGGTTGAATCCATGAGAGCCATATCTATGATTTTCAGGATCTCCAGTGTGAAACAGAAGAACCTGGAATTTTTTTTAAATTTGTTTTTATGTCTTTTAAAATTTATTTTTGAGAGACAGAGACATCATGAGCTGGGGAGGGACAGAGAGAGAGGGAGACACAGAATTTGAAACAGGCTCCAGGCTCTGAGCTAGCAGCTACCACAGAGCCTGACACAGGGCCTTAGCCCACCAACCGTGTGAGATCATGACCTGGGCCGAAGTCGGACGCTTAACCGACTGAGCCACCCAGGCGCCCCAAGAACCTGGATTTTTAACGCTTGTGAGTGACAGTTTGAATAGATTTGAGCTATGTCAGTGTTAGTTAAGACTTTCAGAACATGTGAGTGGACTTAATTATTGACTCTTAGGAGAAAGTCTACACTAAGTAGTCCTTTTCATATACTTCTCGCTAAAAGAGTTCAGTTAATCTAGACTTTCCTGAAATCTACAACATTGGGCAGATCTCTTTTGATTTCCTGGACTCTTCTTTTGGTTTTGAGTTTTTGTTTTAATCTGTAGAATGATAGGTGTTGGTTTAGATGATCAGTGCCTGTTCTACCTTCACTAAAGGAACAGTAATTTTTACCTATATAGTGGAAATCAGGATATAAATAAGATGCAAACTGAATTTTTTGGCTAGGTTTTGCTAGTCTGAGAAAATCCATTTAGTAATCTTTTGTGTAATATTTTCAGAATCTGTTTAGGAAAAGAAATATGGCAGGTTAGTTCATTTGAATTAAGGGAAAAGATGAAAAGTTAGTGTATGCTTCATGTGTTTCATGGCACTTTTGCCTTTAAATAAGCATCATTGACTCTTGATAGAAACTTTTCTTGTGAATTTCCTTAGTAGGCATGTTAAAAATGTGCTTCATTTGTAGAACTTACATAAGCTGGGTCATTAACTGATATTTGCATTTTCATTTAGGTTTTGTCTACTTTCTTTGTGTATTTCTTTAAATGAAAGGTATTATCCCTCTAAATCCTGAAATATTTTCTTACAGTGATCCGTATGTGAAACTTTCATTGTACGTAGCTGATGAGAACCGAGAACTGGCATTGGTACAGACAAAAACCATTAAAAAGGTAGGTGCCTGTCCTTAATTAACTTCATGTAAATCATAATTTAATCCAATTACATTAAGTACTTTGGCTATATAGAAGTTGGGCAATATCTTTATTTTAAGCATCTCCCAGTATTAAATCTATAAATTTAACATAGACCAAGCTTTTCTGCATTAACTCAAGATATCCATTCTGGCTTTTAGTTAAATGACTTTAGAAACAATATTCTTAAAACTAAGTATTATTAAAAGTAGCAGTCTTTTTTTTCTGTAAAGAATACAGCAAAGCAAGGATTTGTTCTGGTTGGCTTGTTATTGTTCATGAAGACACTTAAAATAATTTAAAATACATTTAATGGAATGGAATGGCTTGCAAAATTGGTAAGCACCAAAGGAATTGTTTAACTTGAAACCAATATTACCAAAGGAAGCAGAAGATTAGCTTAGTTCCATGAAAACACATTAAAACGTTAACAAACTATACATTTATATGTATCGATTTTCTAAATCTTACAGGCTTTCATTAAAGGTGTTTACATAATTTAATTCATCTACGTGTTTCGTGTGTGTGTGCGTGTGCGCATTTGTGTGTGTAAACGTAAGCTTTTACTCCATGTTTGGGGGGCATTTATTGAAGGTGTAGGACTTTTTTTTTTT
>NC_043713.1:16692840-16700851 GCF_006229205.1 Suricata suricatta | reverse complement strand
GCCTCCCTCCCGGTCCCCGTAGCGGGTGCAGCGCCGCCGCCGGGGCCGCCGCGCGTCGCTCGCTCGCAGCCTCCGGGTTAGTATTTCCGTGCTGCGCGCGCGCCCGGTCTCGGGCACCGCTGTCCTCCTGCCTGGTGGCTGGCCGCCTGGCCCTTCGCGCGCCCTTCCTCACCTGTCCTTCGCCTGCCGCCCCGCGCGTGTGTGTGCCCCGCGTCCGGGACCGCAGCGGCCGGCGGCAGGCCTGGTCCTGCGCTGCCTCTCCGGCCGCCTGCCTGGCACCCCTGCCTGCTTCTCTGCTCTCCGCCACTCCTTTACCGTCCCGGCTCCATGCACAGCGAAAAGTATGAAGCCCGTCCTTTCGGATCCGGATCGGATTCCCTCTGGAGCTGTGGGTGGGCAGAGGGCTGAGGGTTTTTTTGTTTTCAAATGCCAGTTGGGTGTTGTGTGAATTCTGTGTTCGTTGTTTTTTTTATGGTGCATTTCATTTGTTACATCTCTGCTCCTTCGCGTGCTAGTGTGTGAGAGGAAATAGATAAAGGCAAATCTTGGTCAGACTAAAAATGCGCGCAGCCTTCGGTTGAGGTGGTGATGTTTCAGTCTCAGGTTTTAGATAGAATTTTTGAGAGATGTGCTTCCCAGTGTTGTGCATGTCCAGATGCATAAACGTGTACGTGTGTGTTCTTTCACAGTGTCTGTTCCATCTTCATTTCAAAGGATGCTTGCAGTCCCTCTTTTGTCCTAACTTGAGGACAAAAGTATCCTATTCGTGTCCTTGTGAGATAAGTATTTAGTAGATGGGTATGGAGATGGATGGACAGACAGAAGAATGGATAGAGAAAGACTGAAGGATAGAGGGGTGAAGATTAAAAAAAAACTGGTTATTGGGGGTAGAGATGAGAAAAGACACTTTTGGTTCATAACTGGCAGGGTTTTTTTTCATGTACTATAATCTGATTGTCAGTATTGTCCTTTATGCAATATTCTTCGGATTGCAGTATTTACATAAGTGGTGAATACATCCACCCGTCTGCCACCTGCTTCCTTGCTCTTCAGAATAGATTTGGGGTAGGGGTAGGGTACGGGAAGTGAACAAAGTTCGTTTCCTTCTTGATGAAATGATGACTATCAATGTGAATTTCTTGAAGAATATGTTTATATTTTCATGTTGATGGCTCTTTGTAGTCCCCTGACATTGTTCCTTCTGATGGATAGCACACAATTTGTGGTTTCTTTATCTATGAATCATCTGTTGCATAAAAACATCCCTTCCCATCTAGTTTGGTTTATAGAATAGGCTCAGATAACTGCTTCTTTTTATTGCCATTTTGAAGAGCTCTTAGCTGTTATTTTTAATCACAAAAAACATTCAAGCAAAGATATGGACTGCCTTGTACTAGTACCTTTCATGTTTCAAAGACTGTGAAAGATATTACAAGATAATTTCTTTTCCAGACGCTGAACCCAAAGTGGAATGAAGAATTTTATTTTAGAGTAAGTTTTCATTTCTCTTTAATAATAATTGTTATTGGTGATTAGATTGGTGTCTTATCACAGTAGGTCCAAATTGAGTGGAAGCTTTAAATTTTTCTGTGAAATTCCTTCTGAGACCCGGCCTGGTAGCCATCTCACGTGGCCTAAATTTTCAAAGAAAATGTTTCCGGGGGGTAGCAAAATCTGGACTTGTTTCATTTGGAGATGTTTGAGAGAAGCACAAAACAAAGTTATCTCAGTATTTTAGCTTTTCTACTCACGAGTTTTCTTTAAAAATAAGGTAAAATGCAATGAAAACAATGGCCTAATTAGGTAGATGAGGTACGGATTATGAATGATTTTTAGAGATAAAGCACTAGAGGCAGCATGATTAGAAGGAATCCTAAAAATTATCAGTCCTGTTCCAGTTAGGACAGGAGAGTTTTAGAACTCCAGTATGTGGTGTGTGTGTATGAGTGCAGTATAAAACTGCTTTGGGACTTCATAAATATCACTCTATTCAGTAATATTTCCTCAACCTTATATATTTAACAGCTAGAAGAGCCATATTTAGAAATGACTGAATTCTGTGAATTATCGGAGGTTACTATTCAAGGATTTTTTTTGTGATGGTTTTTGTATTTTTGGTACTAAAAAAATCAGAAATACTAAACTGCTCAGCTATTGAATGGGGAAAAAGGTTTTTTTTTCGTTCCTCTCTTCAAAATAAATATATTTTGTCTGGGTAGCTGTGATATTCAAGTCTCATTTACCTCCAGAAATCCTCCAGAGGAGATCTACAGATTGGTGTAGATTCCCAAAGAACACTATTACTGTTCGACCCATTACAATTGGTCCTCACTTTTTCCTTTCCGTCACAGTAGTATTTCATGTGCTCCAAACGGAGGTTACTGGTACGACATCTGCTCCCTATTATGTTCAGAGCTGAAATATGGCATCGATATTTTAATACTCGGTAGATCCTATGTGTAACCTCTACCAGATGCATTTTAAATCACTTCATGAAGGACTGAAAAGCTGATGGGGCCAGAGTTAAGTCTCAAATACAGCTTTCCACTTGTAAAACTCCAAATGACTCTATCTCACTCCTTTTAGTTTAACACCTGGGTCACAATTTCAGTGCACCCAAGATCTTGTCAACTTATCTTGGCTATAGATGCTTGTAAATTCTATTTTTCTTGGCTTTGAGAAACAAGGGTGGGGGGGGGCTTTGTTTCATTCATTCCACCAATCTCTCTGGAGCACCTACTGTGGACCACTCCTGCAACAGCCTGTGGATACACTGGTCAGCACAACCTTCACAGAGCTTCTAGACAGATCGTAACCCGCCCTGTCCATCTGCTTGCTCGATCACTAAGCTGAGGGCAGGCCATGGGGCCAGAAGCCCACAACGCACTCCATGCTGTCTTGTCAATCTTCATTTCATCCCACCCCACTTCCCATATGAAGCAGCCCAGACTTCGTCAGAGTAGACCCAAATCCTATCCCTGGCTGTCCCACTCACAGCCTTTGGGACCTTGGCACTCCACCCGAAGACTGGCATTCGCTATGGGTTCCTTAGACTGGCATTCGCTATGGGTTCCTTACCCCTCATGTAGGAGAGAGAAACTACTTGATCGGTAGTTTTCAGGATTTACATGCGATCATGTAAATAAGAGCGCTTATCACCGTGTCTCACCTTAGATCAGTAATTAATAAATGGTGGTTGAGCCAGAATGATGATTCCTGCCATTTGGGTGAGGTTTTGGTCAATAGACAGAAGCAAAAACATACTGAAAGCCCAGGAGCTCACATATTTGACCCCCTGGTTGCAGGAAGTGGAGACATCTTTTATTTGTTTGCTCTGTGATTTCAAAGCATGGGCTCTGGAGACCATCAGGTCGGCCCTGGTTGGGGTTCTTAGTTGCTGTCCATACGAGCTATGGGCTCATGGGCAAGTGTAGCTCCTTATTTGCAAAATTGGGGGGACAGCTCTACATCATAGGTTGCTGTCAGGATTAAATGAGATCATGTGTTTTTAATATTTAATAAGGAGACCATGTCTTAGAAAATAAGCATGGAATGATAAATAGCTTGTTTTGCTGTTTTCTTCCTTTTTGTCATTGCTAGAGTCATTATAGGCCTCGAGATTTCTCCAGGCCTAGACCTTAGTGAGGATATCACCTTGCTTTCCATGTCTTTGTCGAAGGGATTTAGAAGCTCCCTCAAACTATTTAAAATTTTCTTTGCAGCTGAAAGCATTTTTTTCTAAAATGCCTAAATATTAGGCATAGAATAATGAAGACATCAATAATAGAAAATGTGACTTAGTAGATACAAGATTTACAAAAGGGTAGGTTAATTATTTAGATTATACACATGAGCTGGGTGCCTTATAAAGCATTTTATTCGTTGTCTTATTTTATCCTTTGAACCATTCCTGCTTATTTTTGAAAATAATATTGTTGTCCCCTTTATAGGTAAACCCATCTAACCACAGACTCCTGTTTGAAGTATTTGATGAAAACAGACTGGTAAGTGGGTCCCAGCTCTTGATTTTTGCTTCATCTTTTTAAAAACTGAATTTTAAAGCCGCATCTTTCAGAACTCTATCATCCGTGTTGTACATTTGGTAGTACATATTACCCACCCCCAAGACTCTCTTTGTCCTATTACTATTTGATGGTTCTGACAAATATTTTTGTACGGCTAGGACAGAAACTGTATTTGTGTATATGTATGCTTTCATCAGAGTCCGTATTAGTGAAAATCACACGAGTGATGTATCAAGCCCTGTGCCGATGCTGTTGCGTTGGGCTCACCCAACAGTAGGCACATCTATAAAGAAACCATCAGTCACATAAATAAGCATTTCAGGCACTTTAAATATAAGCCAGACGACAACCCTTTTACCCACTCAATAGCAAATCTATGATGATTCTCTTTGGGAAAGCAAAAATCTAATTAACATTATATAGCAAAAAGTGTATCTATATTTAGCTGGCAAAATTAAGCTGTATTTTAAAAGAGGTACCTTCTCAAGGGAAATTCATAGAAAGTACCTTGAAAGAACCTAAGATACGCCTGAAATGTAAAACTCATACAGATATCCTATATATGGATTCATAGGTAAGATATGGACATACTACACATCTATTTATATAATATATATGACTGAGATTTCATTTTAAAAATGAAATTTCAGAAGCAAATCTGGCTTAAAGCATTTTGGCGGAATCTGCTAACTAGACTGTATTCATCAGGTACCCACAAGCCAAATGTTCAGCTACAAAGATGAACATAATTATGTTCTGCGTAAGCCTTTAAGGAACTCTCAAAATTGGTATTATAAGTCACTATAGTCTCTTGTCAGTTGTAATCAAATTTACTTTCCGTGAAACTTGTGTATATTTCTTTGTTAAAAGGAGTGTTCTCATTTAAAAAGAAAAAAAGAGAGAAGCCTTATAAAATAGACACTGAACTATAGAGAACATATTGAGGTTTGATGGAGGGATGTGGGTGGGGATGGGCATTAAGGAGGACACTTGGGAGGAGCACTGGGTGTTGTATTTTAAGTGATGAGTCCCTCAACTCCTGAAACCAACATTACACCGTATGGGAATTAACCAGAATTTAAGTAAAAACTTGAAACAAATAAAAAAGAGTGTTCTTACAAATCCTTCTTGCTACTGATTGAAGCTGAAACTCCCAAGTTTTTGAGTAAGTTAAACTTAATAGAATATTGAAGGAGGAGCCTTAAAATACAAATCCATTAACTCTCTGCCCTCGAGCACGAGATGAGTGAGGTCTAGAGCCTTCACATAATTTAAACACGTCCGCCAGTGGCCGCACCCTGGCGGGATCTGCTGTTCTCCTAAATCCTCAGGCCAACGGTGGTGAATAGCCAGGCCTTTTACCCTTATCATGGAACTTGGGAGTATATTTAATATCCTGGGCTTAGTATTCTTCAAATTGGAAGTCAACTGATTCTGGCCTATGGTACTGGTGCATTTTCTACTAAAATATATGAAGTCCTGAAGGCTTCACACCGAACTCCGTGTTTCTTACCTTGGGTGAGAAGTAGTATAGTGCCAAATAACTAACTCGCTTTTGCTGCGTGTATGAAGCTATTTTCTTACTAAATTGAACGAGAGATTCAGACGAGGGTGCGCTTGCTAGCGCTCCGTGTCTTACCCGGCAAATACTGAATCAGGCCAAGTTCAGTGGCCTGTCCGTCAGTCCATGGAGACCCAGATACATCCACATACTAATCCTTATTCTCTCATGTATTGAGAAGAACAGCACCTCTCCAATGTGAAGAAAGGTTCAGAACGGAGGAAAAATTGCCTCTTGTCAGATATGTCACAGTTCATTATTTTTCTTTTTATTCTTAGTAGAAATTCGCTGTAAAAAAAATCGTTCTCTTTTTCTGTTGTCGAAAACAATGACCGTTGTGGAGATGACCTTGCCGTGGACCCTAAACCATCCTTCCAAACCCAAAAGAGCTTTGAATGCAGAGCTCTAAGAAATGAGGTGTGAATGAATATACACTTCATCTGCAAAACCGCTTCATGAAAACTGCCGCCTCGCTTGGCCCCCGGGCTGCTTGCGGTGGCGTCACCAGGCCCCAAGTGCTGCGGTGGTGGTGGTGGTGGTGGTGGTGTTCCTTGCTTCCTTGGCTCTTTATCCGGCTAAGATCATCCATGACTGTAGCAATACTTGGCAGTTTCCGCGTTAAACAAACTAGCTTCCATTTCTCTCCTGGAGATCATTTTTGGCATTTCAAACACAAGCCTTTACAAAACAGGTTTGGATGTATGTAAACACAGGGTTAATCCTCCACACCCTCAATTCCCGAGCTGTTGACAAAGTCATGCTTTGCGGATTTTAAAATAAACTTTTTGTCACTCTTTACAGCTGGGTATTTCTCCCTCCCATTTTCTACTCCCTCCTAAATAAGCTGCTTTGTTATTACTAAGTGACGTTTCTGGATCATGGAAAATAGTAAGTTTAAAACACACAGGATATATCCAACTTGACTACAAATCCAACAACAGTTTTTTGAACGTGGACTTTTATTACTTAGGTCCTTTTGGGCCCTTCACAAAAATGGTGCAATTCCACGTTTGTGATACTATTGCTGACGTTTACCGGAAAACGGTTAGCTCCGGCAGCCTTTCTTTCTGTATGGTATTTAAGTTAACTCACTACAAAAAGCACATTCACACCCTTCTTCAATTTTTCTTCCTTTTGGGGGAGGGGTGCGGTTCGACGGTGATTTCTCCCCCCTCCCATTAGGCATAGAAGTGAATGTTTTCTCCAGCCGGGCTCCTTGTCTCTGGTACCTCCTTGTCTGACAGTCATATTATGTGTGAGATCGTCCCCCTGCCCCCAGTCCTTTGCAGTGAAAAATACAGTAGTAGGAGGCAGACAGCTTAACTGACAGTGTTCTGAGCTGTGCCTCCCTCCACTCAGCTATTTTGTTACTTGTAGATCATGGTCTAATTATTTAGCATAAAGGGACACTAGTCCTGTGGGGTGTGTAATCATATTTATAGTACCTTTTATTAGTTTGCATTCCATCGTGGTAATGTGGTGATATCATAAATAACAGAGAAACATAATATCCAATGCTTGTGGAAGGGTTTTCCTGCAGCCGGAACATTTTTCCTTGTCGTTGTTTGGCTTGCCCAGGGAGGTGGGGAAAGTCACAGTGTGTGCTCATGTGTTCAAGGCCGGGTCCCGAGCATTGGTCGCAGACTCCCAGCGCCCTGCCTCGTTCAGAAAGAACTGTCCTGTGAATTCGATGCGGCTTAGATTTACAGCAGCATGGCTTGGACTGTTTTGCTGCCTTAGTCAGCTGTGAGAGCTCCCTGCTGGGGCCACTCCTGTCTGATGGAAAAGCAGCAGCTGGGAAGGTGCTGTTTCAGGCTCTTGCTGTTTAAAAAAAAATGAGAGCAAGAGAGGGGGGAAAACTCCACTAAGTCCACAAGCTGGCATTGGAGGGGGAGACCGTGGTCATGTGGTTCTGGCCACCCTACCCTCTGTCACAGTGTGGATGAGAGCTTTTTGCTCTTATCCAATCATGCCTGGAATGCCGCTTGCCACTCGGGTTATTTCTGCTATCTGTCGCTCTTGGTGCCGCAGTGCTAACGGTTTGGCAGATGGGACACTTTTTCTTGGAGTTTGCGTCTTCGGTTTTTGACTTCTGGCAGCGCCGGGCTTGCTGTTGCCGCTCGCCCTCTCCCTCCCTGCCCCCCTGGGCACCATGGCCCATCGGCTTCGGTTTCATTTTGGCTCTGGGCGCAGCAACACAGCCCCCGAGTCCGAGATCCTAGACCAGGAGAGGGAAGACGACTTTTTCATGGCATTCCACACGCTGCCGCGGAGAAGCGGCCCGCACCCCTTCGCCCAGCCCGGAGCAGAGGACGGCGGCGGCCTGCCGGAGGCCGTGGGCGCGCTCAAGCGCAGCACGTCCATGTTCATCCCGCAGCTCCTGGGCCCGCTCGACGCGCGGCCCACCCGCAGCTCGTCCGTGCAG
>NC_043713.1:16667988-16692740 GCF_006229205.1 Suricata suricatta | reverse complement strand
CGGCGGGCTGCGGATCCAGCACCGCGCCTCCAGCGCCGACGTGCGCCAGGTGAGGCTGACGCCCTTCGGGGCCGACGGCCAGAGCGGCCCCTCGGCGCCGGAGCCCCGGCGCTGGTCCCTGCAGCACGTTCCGGACGCTTCTGGAAGCTCTGGGAAGCGCTGCTTCGTCTTCCAGTTGCAGCAGCCACAACCGGGCGCTCCGGGGCTGGGTGGGGACTTCAACTTCGGCTTCACCGGTACGAAGGGGGACCGGCTGGTGAGGTACCCCCGCATCCGGCTGGAGAGGAGCACCTCGTACCCCACGCAGCCCCGAGCGGAGCGCGGGAGCCCCACGGAAGAGCGGGGCCACCCGGAGACGCCGCCTCGGGGCCGCAGGGGGGCTCCCGAAATCCACAGGACGAACTCGGCGGAAAGGGCGCCACAGGGGCAGGGCTGCACGTTTAAGATCAGACAGGATCAAAATGCGGGGCAACAGCACTTCAGGATTCTCGTGACTCGGGGGCCGGAGGAGGCGCCCCAGAACCCCGAGGAGAATAACGCCAGCAGCCCGGGTCCCACGGTGGCAGCCGCCCCGGTAAGTTGGCGCGCGTGTCCGTGTGACCGCAGGTCTGCGGGGACTGAGTCAACCCAGAAGGCTTCTTCGGCAGCCTAATTAAAACAGACTTCATCCTCTTCCTTTCTGGGAGTTTCCCTCCTTCGGGCCAATGTAACAATGGCCGGAGCTCTGAGATCATGATTTGTAGCCCAGTATTTGGTAGGGGCTCGTAAAACTAGTTAGCGTTTTAGGAAGATACCGTTTCTTGAGATCCTAAAAGTCAAACAACTGTTTTGAAGATCAGACAATCCGTGCACACACACCCCCCCCCCCCGCACCGCCCCTTTCTACTTTCTGAATAGAAGAATTTTAAAAATTTATTACTTAATCTTCCGGTGACCCAACCTGTTGTTGGAAATGCCTTTAAAAGCCACTTGCACACGTAGCCTGGGATAACAGTGTTATTTAAAAACGATCAGGTCTCATAAAGGTGAGAGAATATTGCAAAACTTGAGTCTCTTAACTAAGTGCATGTAAAGGTTGATCAGTTCTTCCTAATGGCCTTTTTGCTGTGGAAAGTTGGCTGTCTTTATAGAATTTATTGTCTTTGGGTTTTGGTCCCATTAAGGAGTATTGGACAAAAGTAGTCACACTTGTGGGACAGTAAGAAATGTGTTCTTGAGGCAGTGGGCTTATGGGCCAGGGCTAGGCCAAACAGCTTGGGGACTTGTTAATGGTCACATTGCAGTGGCCATGCAACTTAACACTGGCCACTTGAGTGTCTAAGCTGGATGCTGTATATAGAATAGTAAGTACCGTGTCTCCAGCTGTGGAAGCAGACGCCCTAGGACAGATTTTGGCCTTTATTTCTCTTGTGTTCTTGATGTCTCCCTTTCCGTGAAATGGAGTACAGAAAGACAGCTGCTCACTTCACCAGGCAAATGATGACTCTGCAGCTTTGATGGTTTAGAGTGGAATGAAAAGTGTTTGTTTCATCAGTTACCTTTCTCTTACTAGTAATCACCACCCACTGAATGCACTATGTAAACAACACGGTGCTTATATGTTGAATTGGGTTCCCCGCCCCGGATTTATGTGATGACTGATTTGAAGATATGGTCCTGAAACATTGAGGGAACTTTCCGTTTGGGTTTTAGCTGTGCACTGTGACTTTTCAAAGCGGATGACTATTACGGTGGAATTGTATCATTTTTTGCTGTGTGTTCAGAAAAGTTTTTGGCTGTTGAAGCAGACTTTATCGTGCTGCTCCATCAATGGTTTTCACCGCTTTGAAGGCGTAATCAGATGCTAAATACAAATATGATGTTTCACCTGGTATTATGTCAGTGTTTCTTCTTCTGTTCTCTTCTGTATATCCTTTTTTAAAAAATTTTTTCATCTCTAACCCTTTTGTTAGGACATGTCTGAGTGCTGAGTCTTAATCTGAACCAGTACCATTTTTATATAATTGTATGAACTTCAGTAGGAATTTGATAGTGTAATACGTCTAACCTTCATCCCAAGAAAGTGTATCACAGCAGTTGTAGGCTTCCCTGGGCCACACGGTCAGTTCAAGGCTGAACTTGCACCAGTTACTAGCTGATTCAATAAACAAAATTCATTCCAAAAGTTTTTTTTTTAAGTTTGTTTATTTATTTTGAGGCAGAGAGAGGAGGGAGAGAGAGAATCCTGAACAGGCTTCTTGCTGATAGTGCGGAGCCGGACACAGGACTTGAACCTGCAAACCATGAGTTTGTGACCTGAGCCGAAATCAAGAATCGGACCCTTAACTGAGCTACCCAGACGCCCTTGCATTCCTCAGATTTTGATGACTCTTCAGTTATATTACCGAAAACTTAAGTCACTTTGTAGTTAGATGTTGAAGCCCAATGGATTTATAGAACTAAAGTCTCATTTGGCTTGAGATTTCTAATAGAATTAGAAAACAAATCGAATATACTAAAAATTATGGGTTCTTTGATACAAGGGCTGGTCTAACTCGAAAGGGCTATTCAATGGAAAACAAATTTCCTCAAATTTGGAAACTTGAGGTCTAGAATAAAGAGCTCTTCTTGAGAAAAGTTCAGTCACGGTTTTTTAGGTGAATTTTTATATACCTGTGTATTTTGGTTCACGTGCCTGAATTATTAGTAAATGGTTGGTAAGCAGCTGGCATTTTCTAAGCATCAACTTTTTTCCTTATGAAACAAAAATAAAACTCCTCACGGACGGCCCCATTCGGCACTTTGTTGACGTTTCTTACCGGAAGGGGCGATACGTGGGGGTAGCAGCCTTATTTATCTTGAAGGAAAACATTCACGTGGGCGTCAACGGCCCGATGGCCACCGGGCTTTTTTCATGGTTCCCATGTCTGCTGCTTGGGTGGGAAGGGTACTTCGTTATCAGGTTACGTGAAAAATCAACTAAAATCTTTTGCCATCTGGTTTTTAAAAGACCTAAGAAATCTTGCTTAGTTGGGCAGATTGCTCAGGATTCCTTTTACAAATGTGCTCACATCGCACAAATCTGTGCCTTAGACCTTAGTACAAGGTTATCCTATTGAGTATTTGCGTGTCTGCTCCCGAACATCCTAGCAAATGTAGCATGACTTCAAAAAATGTTAACCAGCTAGATTCCTGGGGGGGGGGAGGGAATACACAGAAACCCCTTATGCTGGTGGCTTTCCAACTGGTACACACCCATTCACTTCAGTAGAATTTGGTTCTTGTAGTCAAATTCATTGTGATCTTTCAGAGCGCTTAGAACTAAGCAATCCCGTCTGCGGTGTTATGAGCCAGTCATTTAAAGGAGAACTTATTTTCTTAGTTTTTGAGTTGTTTGGTTCGGTTATGGACTTCTTCACTGTATTTGGGTTTTTCCGAGGAAGTAGGATCACTGTTTGCCTGCCCTGTGCTCCCCCTCCCCCCACCCTGGTTCAACATAGTTTCAGGTGGAGTCACTGCTAGGTTCTGCATTTTACTGGCCAAGTTCTCTGATCCCATTAATGTCAAGTGTCCAAGGTCCACTGTGGATGTAACAATACACTGGGCGCTTGGAAAGTTTCAAGGGCTGTCTTCAGTTGCTTGCTGACACGGTTTGTTACGGAACAGAGGGAGGAGGAGGGTCAGGGGCAAAAACAGGTTATTTTTCTCACCTACTACATATCCTCTTAAGGCAGGGAGTGTTTCTCTTGTACCTCCACCTGCCTCTCCCTGCGCCCTGTCAGCGGACCTATGCTTCACAGAAGTAGTGTAATAATCTGTTGTGATAAAAAAAATTCACTTTACTGTAAATGACAAAGGAATACCCAAACTATTCCTACTTGTGGGAGAGGGTATCTCTTTTAGAGAAGATTATTTTGCTGTACAGAAAAATCTTGACAATAATATATTAACTGGTGTCAGTTTCCTATGAATATATATGTATAAATCATCCATTTGTTTAAAAACCTATCAACAGCAGTGTAATGAATAAGAAAAAAGCTAGTATTCTTTTCATGCCTTTGGGTGTTTTTTTTTTTTTTTTAAGTTTATTTATTTTTGAGAGCGAGCGAGCAGGGAAGGGGCGGAGAGAGAATCCCAAGCAGGCTCTCCACTGTCAGGGCAGAGCCCAGTGCAGGGCTCGAACTTACAAACCATGAGATCATGACCTGAGCTGAAACCAAGAGTCAGACACTTAGCATACTGAGCCATCCAGGCACCCCTCCTTGGTTTGGATTGGATTGTATACACATTGTTTCCCTTGAATATAGTAACTACCTCTTAATGTGATCAGGTGATTGTATGAGACTATTCTAATACTATGTAACAAAATTTCAGCTCTTTTTATGGATGTATACACACAGACACCTGCTTGGAGCAAAATCTCCAGTCTGTCTGTAACACTTCACCTTGAAGAATGCCTTCATTTATTTCGCTTAGTCCCTGTAACTAACATCTGATTGCAGAAGCATTGCCTCATGCAGCCTTTCCTGCTAGCGTGTGAAATAGTGCTGTTTTCCTGCTTCACGTGATGGTATGTGATGCTGTCATTAGATGTGGAAACTAGCTTATCAAATCACTTTGTGCATAATGGGAATTTAAAAAATAACTAGCATATCATATCACTTGTTTGTGTACAACGGGAATTTAAAAAATACCCTTGCACAATTAAAAAGTCCATGTAGCCAAACAAGCAGTTAAATGTTTCTAAATGATGTGACATTTTTGCTGAAAATTTTGGAGGTGGGGCCGTGCCCCCATTTGGTGCCTTGCAGCCCTGGCTTCACAGAGAGAGGACGCTGTTTTAGAGACCTCAGAGGCAGCTGGGCAGTTTACTGACCTGTCTGGGGGGAGTCGGAAGCCCTCTCTGAGCCTGCTTGCAAATGGAAGAAGAGGATCAAAAAGTGTCCAGCTCACAGGTTTATGGTGAGGTTTAAACAAGGCAGCACATGTGGAAGTATGTGATTGGTGTCACTGTCGGGGCGGTTTTCCTGCCTGTCCAAGGATTTGTAATGCACAGGGTTTTTCCTCTGAGGAAGAGAATTAAGTTAACTGTGAACAGTCCATTTTTGACCAGCGTCAGGCACAGCATGGGTTTAAGGCATGCCTGGAAGTGTTTAATAGCTAGTTTATTAAACTAGTCCTTGCTGCCACCATCTCCTCCGTCCTGAGTCTCTCTACCGCTGGAAAATCAGCATCACAGATCCCTAACACCACCTGTAATGATAGGTCTTTGAAAAGATTCAACTTGGTGAGCTATGATGCACTGCAGAAAAGGACTTGTAATTGTATTTGCTGTATTGAATTTTGAAACTTTGAAACATCTGTTTTGGCTTTTCAGACAGGCTATATTTTTACCATATCATTTTGCTTGACTTTTCCACTGGTTAAGTGTACTTGTCCTTCTTAAAGCATGAAGCTTTTGAGCAGCACTCTAACGTTATCTGGACAAAATATAAATACAAATCATACAAAATCTCTGCCATGTGTGATTTGCAAATGAGGACAGTATGGGAATTGGACTTACCAGATACTGCCTTTCAGGGGGTTTTCATAAAACGCTGCAGCTGTTTCTCTTGGCTAAGCCTGGTGCCAGAGTTCCTAGGCATTGAAATTAATCTATAATTTTGTAACACATGTTAATAAGAAAATTGTTACCTCTACCTAAAAGTTCACAATACCAGAAGAAATTTACTCCATGTAAGAATTATCTTAAAATTTAATAAATGTTGGGTGGTAATGTATTTGTACAACTTGAGATGATGAAGTACATTTTTAATAAAAATAAGTGCAGATTATTGCTGAGCTAGATTACTGCCGTAAATACTTTGACTTTATTGTTATTATTTTTTTACTTAATAATACTACCAAGACATTTACAATGAGGGAAAAGCTGGAAATTCACAGATGATGTCAAAACTATTGATCGAGTGCATAAATACCAGAATATCCAAGTTTCCACTATAATTGCCTAAAGGAGCTTTGGAAACCTAGCTCCAGAATTGCCTAGCAACTGTTGAGAGGCTTAATTTCCTGTCTTTGGTCATCCAGTTCTCTTGATTCCCATCAAGCAGCATGATCCTCCATGTCCTGCCCAAGAGAGAGAACCCCAAGACAGTCCACCTGCTGTAGACACCCTGCTCCAGAATAAAGATTAAAAGGACCCGAAGGGGGGTCGCCTGGGTGGCTCAGTCGGTCGAGTGTTCCAACTTTGGCTCAGGTCATGCTCTCACAGTTGACAAGTTCCAGCCCTGCTTTGGGCTCTGTGCTGACAGCTCAGAGCCTGGAGCCTGCCTCAGATTCTGTGTCTCCCTCACTCTCTGCCCCGCTCCTGCTCCTGCTCTGTCTCTTTTTATCTCAAAAATAAATGTAAACATTAAAAAAAAATTTTTAAGGGCCTAAAGGGAGAGAGTGCTGAAAATATTAGTTACAATTTATATTTCAGGAGGTCTGTGACTTTCCCAGGCAAGTGGAGATTCTCGAAAGATTTTTAGCTTGACTCCTTATGCATCATAGATGGATAAATGTTATCAATGGATGTTCCTTTCTGAAGCTTGTTTATTATTCCGCTCTAGCTTATTTAGGTGAACTGGGGTACAGAGGGCTATAAAAGAACAAGTGAAACAGGTGGCCTCAACATAAGGGGTTGGTGGCCTGGCCGGTTCTTTGCTGTCCTGAGTTGACACTTCGGTGGTCTCTAGGCATCACCACGTGGCAACAGGAAGTTGAGCTTTCAGTATGGAGGATGGAAGAGATTGAATTTCAAGAAGCCTGCTTTTTATACCCTGATCATTTTAGAACCATGAACTGTTCTGACATTTTGGAATCAAGGGCTTAATGGGAAGGGAAAGGTCCTGAAAGTATCAGAAATTGAGTTGGAAAGCAGCCTCTTTTCTCTAGACTGCTGTTGCTACACTTAGTGAGTGTTCAGATACTTTGTATCAAGTCCTTGAAGTGCCTGCCTTAACTACCTAATCTTTTATGTTTCATTATAGAGAGAGAGCACTCAATCAGGGGAGAGGGGCAGAGGGAGAGAAAGAGAATCTTTCGCTGGCTCCACACCCAGCATGGAGCTGGACGCAGAGCTCCATCCCACAGTGCTGGGATCCTGACCTGAGCCAAAACCAAGAGTTGGACACTCAACCAACGGAGCCACCTAAGCGCCCCAACTACCTATTCTTTGAAACCATTCTTTGTTTATATAGTGTTATTGTACCATATTCTGCTTACTGGACAAGTAGAAAATGACAGGGGGCCGAGGGTGGATTTACTCCAGGGAGGCGAGGCCAGCATTTCCCCAGCAAATCTGCCTGTCACACTCCTGAAATTCATTTATATAGCTTTCTTCTAGGACTTAATTTTTATAGATCAGAGTCAAGAGGCTTTTATATCCCTCAATCATGATTTTTAGGAATCTGCTTTCAACCTGTGGTCTTTTGTCCTGTTACCTACCCCTCTCTGGGGGGGCCAAGAAAGGGTAGGGAGGGTTCTAGGCATATTAAGTATTCGATGATTCAAATAGATAGACTTACAATTCTTACTCTCTCTGTCCATCCAGAACTGATAGACCTCTAAAGTATACTTATTGATCCACATGTCACATCTCCTCAGTTTCCTTGAGACTTTCATAATCATTTGTATTTCTTGCCATTTTTTTTCATATCCTTTTAAAAATATATGATTAGATATTTGACTCTTGGCGGGGGGGAGCTGCTTTGGACCAGATATTTGAATAGAGAAGTTGAGTTGCAGCAGGAATAAGGAAATGTGTACATTGAGCTCCAGCTAAGACACCTGGTACTTCTTCACAGCTGGGAGCTTTGGGCTGGGAGTTCTGTGGTTCAGCCAGCCACTCCCTTTCCCCCCTCTGAGGACTTTGACTTAACCCCTGCACGCTTGCGGCACAACTCTGGGGTGCTTTTGTATTCTCATGAGTGAAAATGTCTTAATATTAGGATCCGTTCAGTATGTACGTACTGATTATATTTTCCCCTTGGCGAAGAGAGGCACTAAATTCTAACAAAACTCTAAACTTATGATGCAGTTTTAATATTTAAGTTGACTTGACCACTTAAGATAGTAGAAACCATGCTTTAAAAAAACATGGGGGGGTGCGCTTGGGTGGCTCAGTCAGCTAAGTGTCTGACTTTGGCTCAGGTCATGATCTTGCAGTTCCTGCATGAGTTCAAGCCCCACATCGGGTTCTGTGCTGACAGCTCGGAGCCCGGACCCTGCTTCAGATTTTGTGTCTCCCTCTCTTTCTGCTCCTCTGCTCAAGCTCGCTCTTGCTCTCACGTGCTCTCTCTCTGTCTTAAAAAAATTAAAAAAAACTTTTTTAAAAAAGTAAATAAAAAAATAATTATAGTATTCCACACATTAACATGCATTATTAGGGTGCTCAGGTACTATAGAAAGGATAAAGCAGTAAAAATAGTTTTATATAAACACAGTGTGCCTAAGGGCCTGCCTGCACCCTCCGTTGAAATTGAATGAGCAAAAATGCTCCCGTGTTTTGTAATATGGCATTGACTTCTACCTAATGTGTGCAGAAGTCGTTTTTACATTTTCTATTCATAAACTTAGCTGTGGATGATGATGATGATGATAATGATGATTACTTAGAGAGCTTAGGAATTATGTCAGCCAAGTCCTTTCAGCGTTAAGATGAGGAAACTGCATTAATTCTGCAGTCACGGGTAACACGTGAAACGATGATGGCTCATAATGCTGCCTGTGCACTTCCTGTACATGCAGCATACTATTTGATGTTAGAAACGGAAGAGGTTGCAAAGCCTGACATCTTGGAGCTTTCCAGGTGGCAGACAGGAGAGTGGGCCTGACGCGTGGCCCACAGGAGTGTTGGGCCCAGCACAGGCGATGGGTGACAGGTTGCTTCCACATGGGCAGGAGCGGTGGGTCATGGGGAACAAAAACGATGTCACCGAGCGTACGATTAGAACCAGATCTGGAAGGATGATTGTGATCTGTGTCAGTGGACCAGCGAAAGGGGCTTTGCTCAAAAGCCTGAAGGTAGAAGTGACCGCCCATGACAGGCTTCCCGTGTGGCCCAGGAGTTTCCTTGATCACGATCAGCCAGTCTCAGATTGGTTTTGATGTGAAACTTTGTTGAAGAATTTTGGGGTGTAGTCATCGGCACGAATGATTCTTCTCTTTCCCATCAGACGTGGAGTCAAATGATTTCCTTCCTTGCCTGTCTGCCTGCTCTTTCATGGGTCTCTTGTAGAAGCACCTGCTTATACAAGCAAGTCAAGGACAAAAAGATACCAAGACAGTTCATGCCATTAAGTGGTGGCAACAGGAAGTAAACTGGTGCCTGTCACCTTCACTGTAATCTATTGTAGGCCATACCCTGAACAGAAATGCGTAAGCTTGACATATAGGGCTTGCCTCCGTTAATTGTTAATATATGCACTGCAGTATTTATTTACCCTGAAGAGGGGCTAAAGAAAATATTTTCAGCATTACTCTGTCCTTTCTGTTTGAAATGGCATTTGAACATAAAAACATACGAGTCCTTACTCTACAATATGACGTGGGAACCGCTATATTAATTATACGTAGCACTTACACTTAAGTATTATATGCATTTTGATTTAACAAAAAATATATCCAGAAAGTAACTCCCATTTCCACCATCCAGATTAATGATATTCACTTATATGTGGATATAGTCATTAAACAAAATGAGTAACATTGATTGGATCTAAAACCTAAACCAAGCACTAAAATAAGCTCCAGGTTTTCCATCTAGAGCTCAATAATTTCATATAAATCATTCCACACTGTGGAATAAGAAACAGTTAAAAAGTCAGATCTGTGACTCCTAACCGTGGAAGGAGAAAAGGGAATCACTAAAAAAAATATGGCCAGACTCAGCTATTTAAAAGTATTAAATTTCTGAGCCATGAGAAAAATTAACTTGAGAAAACCACAGATGTTTTTCTTAGCAATTAACATGATTTTCTCTACCAGGATCTCTTCTCAGCGTCTGTGATTCTGCTTACATCATCTTGCTAACAGGTTAATGTCTGCATTGCAAAAGTTCTAGTAAATCTAGGAAAATGCCCAGGTTCCTCATTCTCCTGCTTCTCCCCCCTATGCCCTGGGAAGTAGGTATGTGGAGGTGAAACCCAGAGGGATGAACAACACCACCAAAACCCACCCCCCAAGCTGCGGCACTCTGTACTTTTCCCATTACAAACATGTAAGTACATTATATGAAGTTGGGACGCTTTGTGGTTGCAGACAGGACAGTGACGCTGCAGGTGGTGTAGTGTCCGTGGACAGGACTTTAGAATGACTTCCATACAGTTAAGCATTTAAACATGATCTGGTGGAGTGGGGCGGCTCAGTTGGTGTAAGCATCCAACCTTGGCTCCGGTCGTGATCTCGCAGTTCATGGGTTTGAATCCTGCATCCGGCTCGGTGCTGACGGCTCAGAGCCTGGAGCCTGCTTCAGGTTCTGTGGCTCCCTCTCTTCTCTGTCCCTTCCCTGCTTGTGTGCTCTCTCACACTCTCTCTGTATGACTCTCTCTCTCTCTCTCTCTCTCTCTCTCTCTCTCTCTCTTTTTCTCTCCCCATTCCCCACTTGTGTGCACACGTGCTCTCTCGAAAATAAGCAGACATTTAAAAAAAATTATTAAATGATAAGGCAAATGATAGGTACTGAAATTTTTATGCTTTGAAATATTGGAGTTAATCCAGAAGACATTACAAATCTAAACAGAAGCCATTGCTGAACAGATGTTTTTATTTTCTGCTTCTTAAGGAGGTTGCCTCTCTGTACGAATTACAAAGAATGGATGGATGGAAAGAAGGGCTCTTAAGCTTCCTGGCTCCAGTTAAAATGAGTTGGTGATTGCGCAGCTACATTCAGGTCTCCGCCATTATGCCTTTTGGATAATGAGTGCTCCTTTGATCCTTCCTTGAGTACATTTGTCACCCAGAAGTTTTAAATTTGAAACATTCTTCTGACCAAATCCGTATATGAAATAGCTAAACTGAGTTGTACACATCATTATTCTTTGCTTATGAAAACTAAGAGCACAAGAATATGCTTCCTGAATGTGATGTGATCGAGCGCTCTAACGTGTTCACATTCTAGGTGGATTAATACCCTAACTTTCGATTGCCACTCGAGTTGGAGCATATTCCTTGGCAGTTTGCACAGAAAATTTTCTATATTTCATGTTTGAAAATCAAGTAGCCTACACTCCCAATGAGCTTTAAAAGAAGACCTGTTGCCTTTAAGAGGTAATGCTGGAGTCAGAGACAGTTCCCGAGGGACTGAGACCTGCTTGGGTAGGGAGCTCGGTGAACAAGTCATGTTCTGTGTCTTGGCAGAGATGCATCACGTTACACATAATGTTTTAAACTTGTGAGAGAGGCCTAGAGTTTGGGGAATATCTCTGTCCCCAAGGAGATTCCCCTTTTGAGGAGAAGAGGGGAATCACACAAATGAAAGACAGTGACGGCAGGGTCCCATGAAGGTGGCCTGTTGGCCTCCGAGAGCTTCTGATTTGACACAGGGACACTGAGAAAGATTAGAAACCAGCACCCGCATTGGTCTCCTCTGGGGAACCCTGCGAGGGGACCGTTGGCGTGGATTGAACCTATGTATTGATCTGAGGACCATGACACAGCAGAAATCCTGAAAAGGCCATCCTGTGACTTTCCAGAGCCAAAGGTAGTTGTGACTGATGGACAGGACGGCTTGTGGAAAGGGATCCGGAAGAAGCAAAAACATTCATTTTGGAGATCAAAGTTTCCTGGGTCCATGGGTTTTCCAGAAGGAAAAACGTTTAGGATCTTCTCTGTGCACGCTCGCTCACTCTTGAGCTCACGCTCTCTCTCTCTCTCTCTCTCTCTCTCTCTCATTCATGAAGTACTAATTAGTAGTCTTTTGGGAAAAAGTTTTTGTGGTTCGTGTTTTTCACGCAGACAATAGAGAAATCGATGCCTTCTCCATTCCCGCAGTCGGTATTACTTCGTATTAAAGAACAGCCCTGACCCGAAGGGCTCAGGCCGGGAAGTTAATGCAGTTCTGCACTTATTATCTGTGTCCTCGTAAGAGAGCAGAGAAAAACTAGGTGTTCTAGATTTGATGATCTCCATTTCAGTGCCTTTGTTTTGTCAAGAGTATTTTAGGAGCGATGTTGGGATGAAGGAGATGGCATGTGTTTCTGACTCACGGCATCAGAATACGTATACCTTCCTAATTAGCCTACTTCTCATCGATGGAACTAATTTTTACTTTTCGAACAAGTGGGTGGGACTCCCCAGTTGGGCTGCCTGGAGACGGATAAAAGTCCCTCATGAGGTTACCGGTAGAGGAGATGAAAAGTGAATTTATTGTGAATTTACTGTGAATTTATTGGGTCCTTCCTGCCAGACGCCATTCGATGTTCTAGGTATCCAGTAGTGAACACCCTCAGAGACCCTCTGCCTTCATGCAGTTTATATCCGGGTAGTGTGGAGACAGATACGCAAACTACAGAAGAATACAGTATGTTCAATGAGGATCTGTGCCTTGGAGAAGAGCAGTGACCGGGGTGCCGAGCGCTGTGTTTCCAGTTTACATGGGAGAAGCCAAGGAAGGCCTCCCTGAGATGATGCTGAGCAAGCCGGGCAGGTAGCTTGGAGCAGACTGTTTCAGACAGGAGGGAAGGGCCAGTACGGCTGTCCTGAGGCCCACGTGTGCCCAGAGAGCAGGCAGAACAGCACAGAGGCCAGCATGGCCAGAATGGGCCCACGGGGAGCAACTGCAGGGATTTGGAAGACAGGATGGTCATGGGGACAGACAGATCAGGGAAGGCCACAAGGAGGGGCTTGACCAGTGCAGTGAGGTGACCCCATTATATCTCCACAGACCGCGCTGGACACGGTCCCGTACTGAGACCTCAGGGCAGGAGCAGGGAGGCCATTGTAGTGCGTGTCACCTCAGAGGTGGCAGAGCCCGGGTTCTGGCCTGTGCTGCTGTCCCCTCCGAGCATTTGCTCCTCCAGATACTAAGGGCAGTCATCAATTTTCTCAGCAGCCCATCCAACCTTAGCACTTAGACTGTCAGACCTTCCTACTTAGCCTGTCATTTTCATGTTGCAGTGCCTGGAAAATAGGAAGCTTTTATTCTCTCTAAGCGAGGGTTATTTCTAGATGCTTTCTGCTGCCTGTGTCATGCTAGGGCGTGGGCGGATTTATTTTTGCAGTTTTGCACCAGGGAGTCTGCTTCTGATTTGCAGATTGCATTTATTATAAGGCATATTGTCCATTGATGAATAATGCGTGGGCTACAGAGCAGATCCACAGCTTTTTAAAATAGCTCATTTATCCCGCGAGGCTCAGCCCCGGGAGGCAGCCCCTTCAAACACCGTTGTCCGGGAGCAAGGGCTTTTCCATCTGCTTCCCCCGGTTTCTGAAGTCCTTGTTTTTGCTCTCTGGTTCAACCGTGTGTTTTCCCGATGGGCTGAGGACTTGAAACAGACCAACACGATCAGAAACTTCTAAGCGGCTGCTTAGGAAATAGATGCGCGTTTGTCTCAGCTCCAGAAAGACCATTTTTCTTACACCGTCTTGAAACAGAGGGAAATACCAGCTGCCACGCATTGTACTGTAGCCACAGCCAGTTTATCCCCGTTGCTTTGACTTGACCAACCAAGGCCTGGGAAGGGGCTCTGGGTTGGGAGGGGCCAATGGAGACCTGAAAGAGCAGAAAGCCCCATGAGAGAGAACACGCCTGGGACATTCTCTCACTCCTGGCCACGAAAGGGTCACGCGCAGGGTAGGCCATGAAGTGGTTCCAGGCCGCCGCTTCCCCAGCGGAGCCCTGTGCTTCCAGCCGCCTTCGCTCCCAGAAACCCCACTGCTGATTGCTTTTCCTTTGGAGCAGGCTCCTTGTTTGCCCTGGTGTGCTGCAATCGGCCCTCGGTGGCCAGGTCACATCTGTTGGAATGCCGGTGTGTGTTGCCAAGCAAAACAGATGCAGGAAGGTTTACCCGAAGTAGAAGGAAGAAAGGGAGGCGAGGAGGAGAGGAAGTGGGAGGCGGGTCGCGCTGCGGGCAGGGGTGGGGTGAAGCCATATTTATCTGTAGAAGGGAGGGCACAGCTTTATGAGTCTCAGAAAAGCCTCCTAGGTTCATGCAAGTATTTCCATGCCTGTCTGTCGTTTCCCACCCTGCATTCAGAGTGGTATTTAAAAGCAGAAAGAGTTACTGACCTGCCCAGCGCTAGCCACTGGTCATCAGGTTTTTTTCCCCATATTTTAATTGATTGCTATTTCTGCATATTCATAAGTTGACCCTTCATGGAATGGAATCTGACAAGGATAATGCAGACTGAATAAAAAGAATTTCACTGATTCTCATTATCCAGCTCATTAAAGGATCCTGTGGCCAGTCGTGGATTGATTGAGGGGGGAGGGGTTGCGGAGGACACCCTGATGATTATTCCGTGCCCTTGGGGGGGGACAGCTAGTCTAAGAGGTGAATGCTAGTAACAACCTAAGCCTTGATTTTTCTAGTAAGCCGTGGTGTATTTATCTGGTGCACTGATCACATGCTCCTCCATCAGCAGCCCACAAACTGAGTTTCCATTCAAATGAGGCTGTACAGTACCACCTGTGCATTAAGAACAACAGAATGTTCCAGTTGAGTATTTGCAACGTATATGGGAAAAAAAGCTTCTTTCCCAAAATAGCTTCGAATGAAAGGGATAATTTTTCTCCTCGTTTCCATCTGCACGAAGTAAGTGAAAGTGGCACTCTGACTCTAGACTGGCAAGACCGGTCCATCCTGTTAGCGTCTACATGCGCGGTTCACCCTTCTCCAGGCAGCTGACAGGTCTTCCTTCTGTACATAGTAACTGCGTGCATTTGTGTGCCTTTTGAAAATTCTCCTTGCTTCAAAGCGTTGACCAGTTGTCCCATGTTCATGAATTTCAGAGACGTGGTAATAGGAGGTCTGTCATTTATAGTATTTGAAGCAGAATATTAAAAAGGAAATGTACTGTAAAAGTTACATGGGCCAGTGTCTCATTTTTTTAAACAGGAAAGAATGGTGTCTTGTCCAAGGGCACACAGGAAGGCCATAGCAGAGCTTGGATATCAGGTGGCCTGGAGCCCACACCACGGTCTTCTTGCTTGCCCCCAGGATGGGAGAGTATTAGCTACAGCTAAACCTTGGCCATTTGGAGCCTTTTGCATATGGACTGCTCAGAGTTCACACTGTTCTAGTGCTCTCTATGAAGCCTTCTTAAGGAGAACACATATCTCAGGAATTTTGGGCGGCTCACAGTTAACCCTCAGAGCCATGGAGTATTATATAAGCTAGTCTTCCTTGTGTAAATCAATATTTTTTTAATGTTTGTTTATTTGTTTTTGAGAAAGCTCCAGCGGGGGGAGGAGCAGAGAGAGGGACAGAAGACTGGAAGCAAGCTGACAGCAGGGAGCCTGATGCGGGGCTCGAACCCACAAATCAGAGATCATGACCTGAGCAGAGGTCAGATGCTCAACTATCTGAGCCACGCGGGCTCCCCGGATATTTTTTAATGATGACTTCAGGGTCTAAGAAGTCCTCAGGACTTGGTGATTAAAGTTCTCAAGACGCCCATGATCTACCAGATAAGTTTGCTGTGTATGCTCCTTTCTCCTCTCTTACTAATCTGTGACCCCTTCTTGTCTGCCTGCGGGAAGCCCACCTCCCTCTTTTAATTGGCTGCTTCCCGTCTGCTAACGCTTGCAGGGTATTGAGGTGTTCCTGTTAAGGTTGTTTATAAAACAAGAATAGGCTCTGGGTGGGGATTCGAGTTGTTCTTCTTGAATTGAGTGCCTCCATCTGTCTTGTGTCTTTCTCCCCCCACATCTCTGCCTGGAAACACTCCTCTTCGTCCCCTTGGAGCATGTCTGGAGTCAGATACGTTATTGTACGATTTAAGTTGAAACATTCAGGGGGATAAACCGCGCCAGCTGGGCAGCATGGTGCTGGTACACATTAGTGCCTAGCACATCTTAGGTGTCTGTTGTTCCCTACGAAGGAGGAGATGTCCGTTCCCCGCAGATGGTAAGGGGTGGGAGAAGCAGAGAACCTATCCACTGATTTTATACTGGCAAACACGTTTTCAGTTTTTCTTAGTTTCTTAAATGCTGTCTGGGTTCTGTCCTTCTCCTTTAGGGTTAATAAATCTTCTACGGTGTGAATGTTAAGAACTGTGACAAAAATCAATAAAAAGCATTCTTAAAGAAGACTTTATGATTCATTAGACTAACAGGTGTCAGCAAGTTTTGTTTTTTATGACAAGTTAAAAGGACTTTGAAGGCTTTGGTGGTTTATTCTCTTTTGTAAACTTTTAAAATGTTTTTTATTTATTTTTTGAGAGACAGAGACAGCACGAGCAGGGGAGGGTCAGAGAGAGAGGGAGATACAGAATCCAAAGACAGGCTCCAGGCCCTCTGCTGTCAGCACAGAGCCCGACGCGGGGCTCCAACCCACAAACCGTGAGATCATGACCTGAGCCAAAGTCGGACGCTTAACCGACTGAGCCACCCAGGTGCCCCTTTTTTCTTTCTTAAAGGCCAGACCAAGACTACTCGTTGGTAATGGCTTTCCCCTGAATGTATTTCTGGAAGAGTTTTGATTTTCACTAAATGTACACAGAATTGTCACGATTTAAGAGTTACCCTTTAGGGGTACCTGGGTGGCTCAGTAGGTTAAGTGCCCAACTCTTGATTTCAGCTCAAGTCAACATCTCACGGTTTATGAGTTCGAGCCCTACGTCATGAATGTCGGATTCTCTCTCTCGAAAACTAACTACATTTTTAAATTAAAAAAAAAAAGAGTCACCCTTTAGATGTCTACAAATTTTTAAAGCCAAATCATCAGTCAAGGTGTGCAGGTGATTGTGAGTCCATAGCTTCCTTAGCAGTCATGTAACTGCACACATTGGTTTCTGTATTTCGCTTCTGAGGAAGATAAAAATGTAGGCATTCAGTAGTTTCCCTCTTATCATTGATTGTTTGATAAGAATTATATTTAAATTAATCTTTTGTGTGCATTTCCCCTCTCTACCCTGAATGCGCTGCTCTCTAATCTCTGAATTTCAGGAGTCTATTAATAAAGTGTGTGTAAAGAATTAGTTGCTAAATTTGGATGTGCTTGAAATGAGATTGTCAGCAAATTGCAACTTCAAACGTAGGACTGCAGTTTGTTAAGAATTGGACACCCTCCTTGGTGTGGAAGATAAATCCCAAACTTGGGAAAAATATTAAAGTTCCATTCATTACTCCTGATTTTTCTCTCTCTGATGTACCTTCCTCATTTAAGATGCTTAAAGTGGTCTGTGAGATTATACGTAGCTTTTCCATCCAGACTTCATGTTAAGATATTACAGTATTAAACTCTAGGTTAATTCTTTACCGGTTCAATAGTAAGTCTAAGTAATACCCTGCCCTCCGCCCGAGTCAGTAGGTAAGTAGCTGTGAAGTAGGCTGGTAACGCTGGAAGAAAATTAATATTATTGAATTCCGCCTCCCCTGTTTAACAGAAAATAGCAACACGTTCAGGGAGGCTGTGTGGTTTGTCTGCCGTTGCTCCCTTTGTAAACACTGACGGGAGGGCAAGTGACCCTTCTGCACCCCTTTTGCATTCCACGTACCTCTGGAAATGTAAGAGCAACGTGGCCATGGCTCTTAGGAGACTTAACGTTCTAGCTATTGTAGTTATTATAAATAGTAAAAAGAGACTGATAAGTAAAATAATTACGTATTTTCACAAGTATGCCAAAGGAAGTAAGCAGGAAGCCGAGAGACCGAGAAAATAATAGGGAGGCCTGCTTGAAGGAAGGTGCTCAGAACAAAGCCCCCCTCGAGCTGACTGAGGCCAGTACTGCCTGACAGCTGGGGGTGGGGGTCCATGTGAGTGGAATGCAGTTGGGCTCAAGATACAGAGGTCCTGCTTTTAGGAGGAGGGCTGGGTGTGTCAGAGGCACAGAAGGGGTCCCAGTGCTGCCAGGCTGCGCAGTAAGTGAAGGGGATGGTGGTCCAAGAGGAGTTGAAAGGCCTAGATCCCTAGACCATTCACACCACAGAATATGTCCACTTGTCTGATTGCCAATAACATGGAGGCACCTTGGTAGATAAAAATCACTTGAATTAATGCTGCTGCTCTGAAACTGGGGAAGATAAAGCAGCTATTCACAAAAGTAGAAATCAGGGTGCCTGGGTAGCTCAGGTCTTGATCTCATGGTTCTTGGGTTCGAGCCCCGCATCAGACTCTGGACTGACAGTGTGAAGTCTGCTTGGGATTCTCTGTCTCCCCTTCTCTGTCCCTCTCTCATTCATGCTCTCTCTCTCAAAATAAACAAAAACTTAAAAAATTTAAAAAAATCATTCAAATTACTAGAAGAAAAAAGTCCTTATGTATTGTCCCCTTTGAAATTCACAGAGGGTCTCTTCCTCTTGCTGTTCCTTCTACAAATGATAGGAAGCTACTTTTTCGTGTTTCTTTCAAAATTTTATGTCCTATCACTTGCCCCTGCTGAGGTGTGGTAAAGACCGTGTCGTCAGGACTGTGTGTGAGACCGCATCTCTAGACTCCACCTTCGCTTTTGAGGCACATGGGAGAGAAGTTGGAGCTGTTTTTGTTGGGTTGTCATCCATTTTCTGGGCACAGTTAATTGTGCCCTGTGTGGACACACTGTGTGGTTGTTGACAGTTGGGTGGCATGTTGACGCTGCTTTGTGACCACGTGACAACTGGAGCCCATGTACTTAACGGTGCACTCAGCCCTCGGTAACTTGCAGGGTGCTTTACTTCCGACCAGAGTGGTAGGCTCTGTGCCCCTTGGCGCGGTCCTGGGGCCCTGCCCTAAGACGATGTGTAGAGTTTCCATCCCTAGACCCTCTTGGAGTACGCTTGGAGGACGCATGGAAGACAGGGCGGCAGAGAGAAGGTCCCACACATGCCTCACCCGTCTGTCCCCTGAGAATGCAGCGCCAGTGACACAGGGCCACTTTGTGCTGAAGCATTTGAGGGACTGACGGCTTCTACTTTGTGTCTTTCGGAAACCTGTGCCTTCAGGATCCAGCGGCCATGAGAAGCAGCCCAAGTTAGGCACCCGGAAGTTGGCACACATTAGCCCCTCCGCACCAGAATGCCACTCAGATGGTGCAGAGCTCAGAGAGACCGCAGGGTCCGGTCAAGTGTACAGACTCTTGAGAGCTAACACCTGGCTCTTGTGCTTTCAAGCCCCAGGGTTTCTGGGTAGATTGTTAGCACCTCATAACCAAGAAGGACGATGCCTCTACTATCTCGTCCTGGGGAGTTTGAACTTGGCTTATTGGGCAGAGCCATGTCCGGTAGGTGCCGGGTCCTCTGGCAGCTGTTTTCCCGGAAGCCAGCCGGAGGGGGCGTCTGTGCCCAGAGGGAGCAGACCACATAGCTCAGGGCTGCACTTGGTGCGGACAGCTGGAAACCAACTGTGGGGGGGCCCAGAGGCGTAGGGGGAGGAGGGGTGCTCTTGGGAGCGTTTTTAGTCAACTTGAAGGGGAAAGCGAGTTTAAGGAAGTACCTCATATTTTTAGAAGTTGCAGCAGGAGGTGCATTATGAGCCTGGGCTGCTTGGAGATCCAGTTCTTTGTTCAAATCTGCTTTAGTAGTTGGGTTGGGAAGGACTTCTTCCAGATAATAAAGAACAGCTTAATACAAGATCTCTGTTTTCTTCCATCTCCGATGCTAGAGGATTTCAGTGCTCAGGAAACTTTCATTTACCATGTTCTGTAGGCCTTTGTAGCTATAACACTAAATAAAATGTTTTATGTAGAGCAGGTCCTCAGTAGATTGGATCACTTTAGTTTGTATAATAATTTGATTCATGTTACATGTGATTTAACTAAATTGGCTGTAAAGCAAAATCTGTTATTCTGTTGAAAATCACAACAGTGCCCATTGGACACCATACCTCCATACCGTAACACATTTTCTCCATGTTATGTGATTAACCTCCCCCCCCACACACACACACACTCACGCTTTCAGACCTAAAAACTTTTTTTGGCAAGCAAAGAATTTCCTACTTCTTGAGTAGTTTGAAAAGATCCGCAGCTCAGCTGCTACATCCTGAGCAGGAAGGTGTGTGTCCTCGGGCATCTGATGTCCTGCCTTCATTCCCAGGGAGCCACAGCCTGGCAGCTGGGTCAGGGCCCCTCCCCAGCCCCAAGAGTGACCTGAGTCATCTCCACCTGCACGTAGGGAGGGCTGCCGACGGCCAGCCCATCCCTGCAGCCTCAACGACCTCGGGGCCACACCCCTCACCTGTCCACTGACCCAGACCTGCGGGCCACAGCTGATCTGGAGAAGGCTGGCGTGGAGGAGAGCGGGAGAGCTTTGAGCGTCAGGCACTTGCCATCCTGGCTGTTGGTTAGACTCACCCGTGGGCCACTGATGGCCGCGGTGACAGCGGAGACCGAGTGTTAACTTGTCCGTTCTTTCTGGCACTTTATGGACCAGCACTGGCAGCAACAACTTGTTCCTTAAAGTCTTGGGCTGCTTTCCACACTTCTTATACTAATGTTTTGTTAAAGATTCTTTTTTCAAGTCAATGAGAAGAAAAACTAACACTGGCTTTATGTTTAAGTTTTGTTGGGAGTTTTAAAAATAGCCCACTGCGGTGTAGTATGTCAATAAAGAGTGAGATTTAAGGTCCTTTTTCAGCCACTGCCATGGCCCCTGGTCATTACCGTTTTCTGAGTCCACCTCTGAGTGTGTGAAATGACCACACTTGGCATTAGAGTCTCTGGAAGGAATAAACAGCATAGGCGATGAGTATGGGCTTTACAGATGTGGCTGATTACCTTACCGATCACAAAGTACTTACTAGAAAATGTCAGGAGTTCTTTTCCCTTTTTTGCCCCCAAAAACGACCCGAGAGGATTTTAGGCTGACGCAACTAAGGCAGGCCACGCGCCTTCTTGAGCAAAGTCGATCAGAGCTGCGTGCACGCCGCTGGCCTGGGGTGTACCGTGGTCCGAATGTGTCGGGCGTCCATGGTTACAAACTTTGATGCAATCGTGCGAGGGCCTTTTGATCCAGCAGACCGTGTCCTGCAGTCGATCAAACATTTCTGTGTAGAGGAACTTGCTGCTTCTTCCCTGGAGAGTATTTATTTCTCAGTGCCAGGCCTCAGGCCCTGTGCTACCCGAGGCTTGCCAGACAAGTCACGGGGCCGGAGACGGGAGTTCGGGGCAGGTCTCAGTCAGCACGCTTGTTGAGAAAAGGTACTTGGCTTTGGAAAGGGAAGCATGGTTTAGTCTGGGCTCCTCTGGGCCCACTCTGTCCTTGGGGGCTTTGATCTGAACCCCCTTACCAGGTGGGTCCTTCCTAATGGAAAAGGAAAGAAAAAAGTGCTTCCCAAATATAAGCCACAAGTAAAATTGAAGAGGGTAATCCTAGAAAAATCCCCGAGGGAGCAGAGAAAGGCAAGGGCTACCCTGAATGTCAGGAGCTCAGTTCCTGGGAGTGGGATGGGATGGGGCACGAGGGTGTGCTCCGAGATGGGACCGTGGTTGAAGAGGCTGGTAGCAGTGAAAAGAAAGGTTGTCAACCAGGCAGCTTATTAACTGGTAGATCTTGACTCGTAAGGTGACCATTTGTCCCTTTTCAGTACTTTGTTGCTAGATCTTAATTGCCAGCTGGGTCATTGGTTACATTTGCATTTCTGGCCTGCCCTTCAGCGGGTATCAGTGAAGTCACTAAGACCTAGGGCTTTCAGACTTTGCTCCCAGGGTTGCTTCTAAGGTTTTGCAGAAATTCACCTGGATTTCATCTTTCATTATTTTTAACCTTGAGCAACTACGAAGATGGATAACATACATTTAAACATATAAAATGTGTCAGGATAAAATATCCTAGAGGTATGCTTTATATTTCGAGATTCTATGTATGCTGTGTGATTTCCATTGGCATGTATATTCTGCTTGCTTATTTTTAACTACTTCTGAGTCACTGTAATATTTAAACTGGTTGGATTAGCCTGGCAGGTTGTGGTCAAAAGCTGCCATTTTTATAAGCACCCCAGGTGGTGCCTGGTCTACTTTGAAAAAACTTGCGGTTTGTGAGTTCGAGTCCCGCATCAGGCTCTGTGCTGACAGCTCAGAGCCTGGAGCCCTGCTTCAGATTCTGTGTCTCTCCCTCTCTCTGCCCCTACTATGCTCGTGCTCTCTCTCTGTCTCTCAGTAATAAATTTTAAAAAAATTGAAAAAAACCTTAGTCTGAATAATGTTGAATGATTCCTCATAAAAACTGACAACTTTGGAAATATTTTCTCCCTAGCTTTTACTTTCAGTTGCAGCATTGTTGAAGAACTACCAAAGAGGGCTTTTTCTTTTTAATGACAAAATATGTTAAAATGTGTCTATAATCCCATCTGGTTCTTCGATAGCTTTGAACTTCAGGTGGGCCTAAAATGTTTAGAGCAACTTTCTCTTCGTTGGCAATCTGTATATTTCACAACCAAGAGCGTATGATGTAGGCAGTTCTGGACTCTGGGGTCTGACTTCTAAGTGTGGCAAAGCCAGTTGAAGATGAGAAACTTTGGACGTCCCACGGGGTGCCTGGGGGGTTCAGTCTGTTAAGCATCCAGCTTTGGCTCAGGTCATGATCTCACAGTTTGTGAGTTCGAGCCCCATGTCAGGCTCTGCTGACGGTGCTGAGCCTGGGGCCTGCTTCGGGTTCTGTGTCTCTGCCCATCCCCCACTGGTCTGCACTCACTCGTCCTCTCAAAAATAAATATTAAAAAAAAGTTTGGACGCACCTTAACTCTTTTCCTACACCCAGTGTCGAGGCCTTGCCCGTTCTGTCTGTCCCGTCTTGTCCCCTCTACCGCTGCTGGGGCAACTTCCCATCTGGGGCACTAGTTTCCTAACTGTTGAGACTCCTGAGCAGCTCTAGACTGACTCCTCTCATCCGTCCTGCACATGGGAGCCCAGGGGTGTGGTCCTCTGAGCTGCAAATACTGGCTCACATTGCGCTGAAAGCCCGGAGTGGCGGTCTCTTCCCACTGCAGTGAATCTGCTTGTGTTTCCCAACTTCCGGGTCTCAGTTCCCCCTGTCCCCACAGGCACCCTCTGATGGACTGTTCTGTCCACCTGTCCTCCCCACGGCCTCTCTGCTCACGATGCCCTCCCTCCCCTTGCGCTCAGTCCCTCACCAACAGCACGTGTTCCCCCAGCGTGCCCCACTCTTACCTTCCTCTGTCCCATGGGTGTTTGCCAATCTGTCTTCTCTCAAACTAGCTTGAAAATCTTTAAATACGAAGTTGGAGGTTTTCAGAAGAAGCTGTTCACACAGTGATTATATGTTTGGCTTCTCTTACTCTAAGAAATGTTTGTTAGCTCATAGTTCAGGTGAGGGAGTCCAAGGGGATGAGGCACTGCCCTCCGTGAGCTTGCAGTCTAGGGGGAGAGCGGGCACAGAAGAAATACACGCAGGACAGCGTGTGCTCATCAAAGTAGTGAACGTTCAAATTGGGAGGAAGACAGGGCTAAAAGTTGTGGATTCTCACCACTGAGGAAAGCCGACACGCTGCAGAGAAAGAGAGGTGTGAATGGATCTGGAAGAGCGCACGGGATTTAGACTTTCAGGAAGCGCGTTCTAGCAAGAGGCTTGGAGAAGAGAAAATCGCAGGTGAGTAGGCCGGTGTTGGAAGTGAGGTGCCGGGCGAGCGGGAAAAAGACTGGAGAAGGAGGTGGAAGTAGGTCCACATAGAGATGTTGTTGGCTAGGGTGGCGGGATTTCCGGTTGGTGCGAGGGTCTGGGAGAGCATCTGTGCCATTTGAGGGCGGGGCTTTGGCACCATTGCCCAGGACACAGAACATAGTTGTGCTTGGTTGGACAAGACTTTGTTTTATATTCTAACTCGAGAGTCAGCAGCCTTTTGCTGATTCTACATTCTACACTGTTCGTTGTGAATCGCACAGATTTTGGTTGGAGAGGAAGCGTCTCTGAATTTCTTGGTCTCTGCCAAAAGTGAGGTCAAGTGGTGTTCCCAGGATTCCGCACCCTCCATCCTGAAACATGCTCTGTGAACAGGATTCTAGGCCCAGCTTTGAATCGACAGCATATAGGAGGTGCTGTGGGCTTCGCTTTTTAAATTAGAAAAGCCTCCAAGTGGCCTTTGTGATGTGCCGCTCTGTTGACGATGTGGCTGTCCACTTGTTCTCTTGTGTAGCCAAGAGAGAGCTGATGGGGCTGGCCTGGTCTGCTCGTCAAGGCCAGTGCGCAGGGCGCCATAGTGAGAAAAGAGAAGATAGGAGCCGGGCTCTAAGGTTCTTGGTTTGGTTTGAATCAACAAAAGCTGGTGGGCATTGAATAAACAGAAGCAGGTTGGGTGGGGAGAGTTGGGCATACATAGAGGTCTGCGGGGAGTGGTAAGTTGTATCGACTTAACCGCTTGGACAGACTGACTCATGGAGTCTTTCCAGAAAGCTGCTAGTGTGTTTTCAGTAGGAAGTTACAGCGGCGGGGTTGGAGGCAGGGGGCAGCGGGAATTGGAAATGAGGGATGAACCTGAGAAATAGTCCTTTTAAGTTACATGAAGTACGGTTTTCAGTATGTGTTCATTGTAGAAAAATTCGGAAGGAGGAAAACCAGAATCGCCGATGCTTATGTCACCCAGAGCCAAGCAGTGTTCCTTCTCTGCCATCCACTTGAGAGGCATTTGGAAGATGGAGTT
>NC_043713.1:16641579-16667888 GCF_006229205.1 Suricata suricatta | reverse complement strand
TTACAACACAACAGTGACCCATTAGGGCAATTTTAAAATGCTTAGGAAACATGATTTTAGTTAAAGGGTAAAGTTGGAAGAAGTCTTTTATTTTACTGTTCCAACAAAATGTTGAGATGAGTAGTCCATAGTTTCTGTTTGTTTGTTTTCCCATCTGTTCACTGCATTTCTGACAAGAAGGAATGTTTTCTAGTCTGGATAAAATTCCGTCCCGTGGCTGGTAAATCTGGTTCTGCCACCTCAGAGGAGGGACAGGTGTTCTTTCTAAAAAGGACGGACTACTTCTCATGATCTTAAGTGAACCATTTATTCATCTCTTTGCTTTTAAATGCCACTAAAATTTATACTCCAAGAAATGTAAGTGAATATAATGAATTGCAAAAAAAAAAATCTGTAAAATACTATTTGCAGGGACTGACATTAAATACAAAGTCAGTACACTTTGGATAAGATCAATTGATTTCAATAAAAAGTTGACACCCACGAACGACGGAACGAATGAACGAATGAGTTTTGCTTTGGGTGACTTAGCGTCTCTGTGAGCCGACCTGACGGGCTGGACGTGTGGGGCTCTTTGGCGGGTTTGATCCTGGTTGAGTACGAATGCTCTCAGGGCCTGAGGCAGAGCGGCTCAGACTCATGTGACATTCTGCAATTAGGCCTGTTACTTTCCATGAACTCATGTGATGGACGTCCCTCTCCTGATGACGTAACAAAGAGAAACCCAAGGGAATAGAGCAAGAATTCAGTGTAGGGAACTCCCGCCCGTGTCCTGTTGTGCTTTAGAAACAGACAAAATCTCAATGGTTTAGACCGCAGACATTGATTCCCTTGCTCAGGATCCACATCCAGCATGTTAGCTGGGGAGCAGTGCTCTTTGTGGTCCCCGAGTCCCCACGGTGATGGCGTGCCCCTCCACTGTCACTGCTATAGGGGAGAGGAACGTGACCCGTGGCACGTTGTTCCTGAAGGCTTCTGCCCGACTTCATGCTGGAGAAACGAGTGCTGCCATTGCTTAGGAGGAGGAGAAGGGATATTTGAGAACAGCCTTTGTGGCCACAGCACAGCCCATTCATTCATCCACCTGAGTGATCGTGAGGCTTTGGAGCAAATTAAAAAAACACCTTTCCTCTTACAGAAGTCCTGGCAGGCGGTCCCCCGCCCCCTGCTGGTGCTCCACACCATTCCCTTGATTCATGAGAAGTCACTTTTGAGAAAGTAGCTTAGCGAGGCAATTGTTAGGAAGTCCTGAAGTCCTAACCCCCAACAGCATAGAAATGTCGCCTGGTTTGGAAATAGGGCCTTTGTACACATAACAGGTGAGGATGAGGCCATTCCAGTGGGCCCCGATTCAATATGCCCGGCGTCTTTATAAACAAGGGAAATGGAGACACACGTAGGGAGGATGGCACGTGAAGATGGAGGCAGAGGGCAGGCTGGTGAACAGAAGCTGAGAGATGTCCAAGACAGACCGGCAGCAAGCCTCCAGGAGCTGGGGGGCAGCAAGGAACTGATTCCGCAGAGCCAGCCCTGCCGACATGTGGAGGCCCGACTTCCAGCCTCTGTAACCGTGAGACCGGAAGTTTCTGCTGTTGACGCTTCCCAGGCCGTGACACTTCAACCTTAACAAACCCATCCATTCGTCAGCGTACTTTTTAGCATTTTCCTGGGCCTGGCAAGCACAGCTACCCAGGAAACCCAAACAGGGGGCCACGTCGGGGAAGTTTGAGTCCTAGAGAGGAGACGAAGTCCGGCCAAATGAAGTCCAATGCTGCTTGCAGAGGGAATCGGCTGGAGTGATCTCCTTGGCCCCCCCACCCCCACCTCATCTGGAAGTCGCTTTTAGCCAATGTTTCTCATGTCACAGCCCTGGATATGAAGAGTCAAAGCATGTTAGTGGAAACTTAGCAAGAAGAGGAGTTTGGGGACTTGGAGGAACAGTGTGAATAATCTGTCTTCATTAGACTGTCGTAGGGGGCTTACCCAGAGAGAAAATGTTTTTGTGGGATAAATTGCTTTGGGGACAGGAGCTGGCTTTATCAACGGACGGGGGAGGGAAGACTGGCCAGAGGTGAAAGTGCTGGCGGCTTCCATCGCCGATGGTTCCCTCGTGGCGGCGTCTGGGCTTCGGGGCGGGCTGATCCGGCCTCATCTGTATTCTCAGGAAAGAGGTTTTGCCGAGCACTTAATTTTACGGAACTTTTCTATCATTGACCTTACAAGTTAAATTGCATCGCTAACCTGTACATCTGGATGTCTTGTTTTCATCATAAACCTGCTTTTTCACGATCACCGTTGTTGGAGCTGCAGTTTCTACGTAACCCGATGGGTAGCTGGTGCTGCTGCGTGACCAGGTCCCAGGCCGGGACTTCTAGGTGCTGGTGACCTCTCGGCCCTTGCACGTGTATGTTGTGGCGGGGCGTTCTTGCACTTGCTTTCCGCTCTCCGTGTGCGGCGCATACGCACAGGGCGCCCTGGATACACGCCGGTATCTTTCAGGGTCCCGGTCTACAGGATATAAAAAATGCCGAGTAGATGCTTTAAGCAAAGGATTTCTTATTTGAACTGAACAGGGCTAGAGAGGAGGTGCTAAGTGATTACCACGCTATCTGCTTTCCCCAAATGAAGTTCTACCTTTCGTGTTGCTTGTGAACCCCAGATTTGTGTGTTTTCTTATCATATGCTTTGGTATTTATTTCTTTATGTTACTGGGCTTTTTGTTTTGTTTTTTTTTTAAAGACAAGTCACATCTGATTATTTTTGTAGAACCACCCTAATAAGGGCTTTTTAAAGTTAGTAAACCTTTGGGGGCACCTGGGTGGCTCAGTTACTTGTGTCCAACTTCAGCTCAGGTCATGATCTCACGGTTCGTGGGTTCAAGCCCGCATCAGGCTCTGTGCTGACAGCTCAGAGCCTGGAGCCTGCTTCAGATTCTGTGTCTCCCTCTCTCTCTGCCCCTCTTCTGCTCATGCTCTGTCTCTGTCTCTCAAAAATAAAGATTAAAAAAAAAATTTTTGTTAGTAAACACTTGTTCTCTGGGTTAATTAATTCTTTAACTGTTTTGGACTTAGTGTGCTAAGGTTAGTAAATTCTGGTCTATTTTGTGGATACATGAGCTATCCTGAAGTTTTATGCTGCCCAAACTTGGAATACTTTATTCTAATTAGCTTAATACTTTCGGCTTTCTTTATGGCCACCAAAGACGTAGAAATATATAGCAAGAGTACTTTTTGAAAATTTTCTTCTCCAGAGGTCAAATATATGCTATAGATTGGTTCATCTTGTGCTGAAAGAGTGATAATAACAGCAATTGGACTTATTGGAGGGGAGAGCATTATAGGCAAACATCATTATCCTGCTTTTCACAACTTAATTGCAAAGCATCTCTTGGTTGTAATGTTGCAGAAACTGACTTAGAGATTTCATGTGAGATTTAGCATAGCTGAATGATGGCTCAAAGAATCAATGGGTCGTTTCTTTGTAATTTGGGGTCATCTTTTATAGTTTCTCTTGACGGTGAAAATGAGAATTGATCTGCAGGTTCGTCTGTGGCTAGGTGCTTTTCAGCACAGAAACTTGGCAAAAGCTCTGATGGGCTCTTTTTCATCCTACTTCTGACTTAGGGGAATTGTAACATCGTCATTTAGGGCAGGGGAAGTGAAAAAGAAAATATAATTCAAGGATTGTGAAATCTCTTTTCTAAAAAAAAATTTTTTTTAATGTTTATTTTTGAGAAAGAGAGCAAGGAGGCAGGGACAGGGACAGGGAGATGCAGAAGCAGGCTCCAGGCTCTGAGCTATCCATGCAGGACTCGAACCCACGAGCCGCGAGATCATGACCTGAGCCAAAGTCAGACACTTAACCGACTGAGCTACCCATGCAACCCTGGAAAATCTCTTTGCTTTGAGAAATAACACTTATGCTATCTTTTTTTTTTTTTTTAATTTATTTTGAGAGCAGCAGAGAAAGAATCCCAAGCAGGCTCCTCACTGTCAGCACAGAGCCCAACATGCGGGGCTCAAGAACCGTGAGATCATGACCTGAGCCAAAATCAAGAGCCAGACAAAGTGACGGGGCCACCCAGGCGCCCCTGGACTTGTATCTTACACTGATACAGCATTTCCTCGTAGTTGTCTTTGGAATTATATTTCACGAGTGTTCCCATATTTCTTTTTGTGTAACCTAAGGACTGCCATTAGGCACAAAAGCACCCCCTCTGTTGAAGGGGAGCATGTACTTCTGCTCCCTCTGGCTCTCTTCCATGGAGGCTGTGCTTCTGCCTCACGTACCTCTAGAGGATTATCATGTACTAAGGGTTGTGGGATCTTTTTCTCCCCTTTAACGAGATACTCCCTGGCTTTATCGTGGACTTGGGTTTCTATTTTTTCTTTGTTTATTCCCATTATATAACCAACCAGTAGAGCCATCTCCCTGTTACTAAGCAGCCGTACCCAAGTAGCACTGGACATGCCCGCAGGTGACGAGGTTGACTGCAGTCGTGAGAAGCAGGTCTTCATGGCGTTCTTACTGTCTTATTACCAGTCACCAGCAGTATTACGAAGTTGAAGGAGTGGACCCTGCACTCAAGAAATGGATGTGCTACTTGAAAAGATAAGGCTTGCGTACCAAACCTTAGAAAATACGTATTTGTTTTTGGAATTCTACCAAAATGGAAGATGGTATGTGTGTAGACACCTGTGTTGAAAAACAGTATGTTGAGACATATCCTCTAAGTGTTTTTGCTTTAATGATGAAAGTACATATTGCCCTTGTATTTAATCTTAACCCTCTTGTTTACTTAAAATAAATAAGGAAAAAATATAAAAGCCCAGCCCATACTACAGGAAATTACCAAAGCTTTATACAGTTATCCTGATAGCTATAAGTTTTGATGTTTGAGGGTTTTTTTTTTTTTAAGTTTATTTAGTTTGAGAGAGCAGGCAGGCAAATGGGTTGGGAGGAGGGGCAGAAAGAGGGAGAGCAAGAATCCTAAGCAGGCTCTGTGTTGACAGCACAGAGCGTAATGCAGAGCTCTGTCTCACAAACCATGAGATCATGATCTAAGCCAAAGTCAAGAGTCAGGCACTTAACCAGCTGAGCCACCCAGGAGCCCCTTGATATTTTGAGTTTATACTTACCTCGTGTTGTTTTCCTTTTTCAGTAAGACTCTGAATATTTCTTTACGATCTGATGGTTCTTTGTAATCTTTGGTCATATGCAGAAATACCTTGTATGGTGGGCCTGTTATGTATTAAAGCCCTGTGTGTAGTTTTCTTCTCATTAGGTGTTGGTCTTAAGAAGTTTAAGAGAAGTCATCAGAGGGTGGTTTTGGGGGACTACTCGAAGTAATTTTTAGGTAGCTGACTTTTTTTTTTTAACCAACTTCAATTCTTTTTTTTTTAATTTTTTAAAAGTTTATTCATTTTTTGAGAGAGAATGAGTGGGGGAGGAGCAGAGGGAGCAGGAGACACAGAATCCGAAGCAGGCTCCAGGCTCTGAACTGACAGCACAGAGCCCGGCGCGGAGCTCAGACTCACGAACCATGAGATCATGACCTGAGTCGAAGTTGGATGCTTAATGACTGAGCCCCCCAGGGCACCCCAACCAACCCCAATTCTTATTCCCTCGCCGTCCTGGATAACTGAGCTTTAAGGGACACAAAATTTCTTCAGATTCATCTTCATTTCATAATGATTCTTAATACTGTTTCTTGTTCCTCCCACCTCATTCGGTGCCCCTCTAAATCTCTTCTGTCCGGCTGTGGTCACGTTGCTGATTTAAGATCTGGTGCAGTCATTTTGGTGAACTGCAATTAACTTTCTTCTGGCTGGAGCCCCCAACACATTTCCATTTTCGTTATTAGCCCCATCACAAACGAGGAAGTCTGTAAATGGAAAGAGTGCTGGTGAAGATGCCCAGTAACTTTCTGGCTTACGTGGTGGTTCTTTCTGGTGTTTTCTTCACCTCATTTTCGCTCCTGTATCCAGCTTCACGTCACGTGGCACCTCCTGCCACGTATTGAAGATAACAGGTAATAAATACTTGCCGACTGACTGAACGGAAATGTGCCTGAGGCCCTTCGCAGGAAAAGACAGCTCTTACCCCTGTGTCTGTTTCAAGAAAAATGGCGTTTTATATCATCAGGGTTTTCTGTGAATGCTTCAACTTTGCCATGTTCTAGGAGTTACTAGAAGTTGTTACTTTTTTGTCAGGAAGGTCAGGAGTGGGAGGACCTCCTTAGATAAATGATGTTCACAGTTCCGAATTGTCTGTTAGGATTGTTGGAAAATACACAGAGATCCACCAGGCAAACTGACATCTTTTGCCTTCTAGATTTCTCTAGGATTGGGTTATTTCCCGCCCCTCAGTCTTCTCCTGAGGCCAGGCGCTGGCACTGCTCAATGAAGGTAGAAATCAATCCCAGAGGTGACCTATAAAATCTCTACAATAAATAGTCCACTTTCATTCAGTCACACTGGAAGTTTCTAACTCCTGTCTAGGAGAAATTCTAGAATAGTCCTGTTAGGGAAATGGACGTTCCTACTCAGATCTTAACACAGATCTTAAAACCTGTCCTCTTATTTTTATATGATTTTTTTTCCAAGAATCAAACCCTTTTCATCATGCTCCTTTATGAAAGCAGAGTGTGGAAATGAATGTAAATACTAGGTGAGCCAAATTTCTCATGGGTTCTTTCCTCATTCTTTTCAACACTTGACCCTAGAAATCCTATTCAAGCACCATATTTAATGAGCTGTTACCTTGATGACACAGAAAATAGAACATTTATTAAGTGCAGTCTCCCCACGTGTGATAAAAATGAACTTCTCAGTAGCTCAGCACCATCTCCAGACCTTACAGTTCTTCGGTCTTGATGCACATTTCAGAAACACTGTAGCGTTTTGCATGTGGGTGCACACTCTTACCCACGCGGCGTCCGTGTGTGTAAGTCTAGGGTGGTAATAGTACACATTTTGATCATGAAAACCTTAATATAATCAACTAAATTATTTCTGCTAATTCAAGTATATAAAATGAACCCTACAAACATTTGCTGAATGTGTCCCTGCAGAAATGCTGAGTTCTTTAGAATGTGGGGGACCCCTGTCTAGTCACACTTTTGGGGAACTGTCAGCACCCCAGCAAAAGTGCCACACTCCACACATTTGTTTGACCTCTGTGAAACTGTGCCATCCGTCTCTGGAAAATGAGTTTGATCTGAAGTAGTTCTTCAATTGTTTACATAAAATACCATGTTATTTTTATTTTCTTTTTACTTATTTGCATTTAATTGAGTCACAAACTTATGTCCGTGGTGTTGTCTTAAAGATAATAAACCCATTCTATGAAAATAATAAATTATATAGTTTGTATTTTTTTTTTTGAGAGAGAGAGAGAAACAGCGTGAGTAGGGGAGGGTCAGAGAGAGAAGGAGTCACAAGATCTGAAGCAGGCTCCAGGCTCTGAGCTAGCTGTCAGCACAGAGCTCAACACGGGGCTCGAACCCATGAACCGTGAGATCACGCCCTGAGCAGAAGTCGGACGCTTAACCGACTGAGCCACCCAGGTGCTCAGATATAGTTTGTATTTTTTAAAAAAAAAAAACAAAAAAAAAACTTTTGTTGATGTTTAGTAGCATGAGCGAGGGAGGGTCAGAGAGAGAGGGAGACACAGCATCCGAAGCAGGCTTCAGGCTCTGAGCTGTCAGCACAGAGCCCGACGCAGGGCTCCAACCCACAAGCTATGAGATCATACCCTGGGCCGAAGTCGGACGCCACACCAACTGAGCCACCCAGGCGCCCCTGTCATTTGTATTCTTTATCCTGTTGATAGCATGGCATCTGGCAGCAGAAGACACAGTGTTCCGGTCGGTGGAGGAGGGAAGTCCAGCACACTCAGGGTTTCATGAAGTTAACAACAATCCCAGCAGCCTGGGGGACATTGAACTGGTGGCTGAGCCTGACAAGGTAGGCCTAATGGAGATGTGTCCCTTTGATTACGCATTCAGCCATTAGCACCGCTGAGGGCGCCGCAGCACGCGGGGGCTGCGGGGAGGGAGACTCGAGCGCTTCCTCACGTGCATTTACCTGCGCTGGGGGATCCTCGCACGTGGGGGCCGGTGGAGATCTTCCCAGAAGGCCCGGGCTACATGGCTCGGTTGCTCTTGGACTGTCACCGTATTTTACCTTTTATTGCCACTGACTGAGCAACCGCAGCCTAACACTGACGCCCAAGGAATTCAGTGTGCTGAAACTTCCTTGACGAGCTGGGCAAGCTGTTCTAAAACTCTTCCTTAACTCTTTACTGGACGCTTACAGCTTGACGTTGATCAGGTTTAACTTTGTCCGCGTTCGACTTCTCTTGTGCAAACGCCGAGGGGCTTAATAAAGGTCTATATGATCAAAAAGGCAGCTCTTCACCCAGTATGAAATTCCATTCTCCTTTATTTCTGCTTGCCCACTGCCAAAGAATTCAGACAACTGCACGCTGGCCTTGCAGATAAATAGAGGACAGAGTTTGGTCAGTGATTGTGGTTAAAAGATGGAGCTGAGGGGCGCCTGCATGCCTGAGTCGGTTGAACATCCAACTTCTCAGGTCATGATCTCACGATTCATGAGTTCAAGCCCCATGTCAGGCTCTGTGCTGACAGCTCAGAGCCTGGAGCCTGCTTCAGGTTCTGTGTCTCTCTCTCTGCTCCTCTATCTCTCTCTCTCTCAAAAGTAATAAATAAACATTTGAAAAATCGTAATAATAAAAGTTGGAGCTGAAATAAATTTATGTAAAACAAATTAGCAAGAGGTATGGAAGTAAAATATACTGTTGCTTTTCTAGGATGTGCGTCCTGCCCTTGGGGTCCACAGAGTGGAATTGTGGTGGGCATCCCAGAGGATGCTTTAGCCTGCAGGTGACATTTGTCCTCCTGATCACGAGTTCATCTCTGTACTCCAGGACATTTCTGAACAAATTAAGTTCTGACTTTATATAGCAGAATCTAAACCCCAGTTCACACTGCTTTTCATGTTCCCAGGCTGTCCACAAATCCTTGATTTTATATTTTTGAAACTGAAATCCAAATGAGTTTTGTAGTGAATATTTCCACTTCCTTCCTTGTGCATCATACGTTTTGTCACATAGAAAACCCCAAACTTGGTAGACATTTGGATCCGTGTGCTGGGGTTTTAATTCTAGTGAATATCCCTTTAGAAGGCCTGTGTGTGCACGCGCATGCGCACTCTCACACACGCATGTGCCGGTGCCTTCCTGGGAAGAACAATGGGGACGCCAAGGGCAGAGCTCTTGTGCTCTTTTTAACGAAGGTGGGAAGAATTCTCTTAGAACCGTTAAAAAGAAAAAAGAAAAAGACCAAGGCAATAATGATAATCAAGTGCCCTATTCAGACTCCGGGTTCATTTACAGCTGAACACAATCTTGACTATTACAAGGAGATAAGCTTTTAAAATCGAATTACAGTAGAACTTTGCCAATTCATGCCTGACGAATTTGCCCACCCAGTAAGTAGTTCTTCCTGAAATCTCGCCTTTCTTGTACTGACTTGGAGAAAAATGTAACAGTAGACTGTGGGGAAGCTCACATTCCGTCTTTCAGCGTTTATTTTGAAAAACCACAGTGCTATACCTTAAGATATCCTGAACAAAAGAGAACACAAATCTATCTGGCAAACCATGAAGAGAAAGCATCTGCTGAAAGCCTGGGTTCTGTCTTTCTTTCTTTTTTAACTGTAGGATGTTTGAAAGAAAACCGCCCATAAATTTTCCTGGTGTGAAATAAAATTATGAAAGCAATCAACTGTAGAGATAAATGTCAGACGGCTTATGTAAGACTGTGAGGTGGCCTTAACGTGATTGAGTAATAGTTTTATGACAGAACTTTGTTCTGTCGTGAAAGAAAGTGCTTTTAACTGTGTTCTGTACTTTCGTGTGTTATCTACAGAGACCCCGATCTGCTCTTTGCAAATAAAAGAAATTTTGATTCAGTATCGACTTTAGTTCTAACCCTCAATGGATGCTAACCACTGGGTACCAGCAAAACCATTGTAGGGTTTTTACATTTTATTTTATCGAAGTACCAGGGAAGTACCCTGGTATTCATTATAACTTTTTCCACAGTCTAGATAAACATTCCTGTCTTGCTACCAAAATCCTGAAGGCTCCGGTAACTAATGGTTTGTCCCTCCTCCGATTAGAAGGTAGAAGTAGCAGATAAACAGAGTGTTCCCATTTAGCCACGTTCTCAATATAGATTCAACTTGATTCCTTACACCACACATCCAAGGGTGTAAAAATAAGTGTACAGACAAAAGAAAAGGCCCATAATTAGGCACCATATCTTGGGTCCAAATATAGTTATAATGTAAAGTGTTTGCTGTTTTATTCTGAGAATTGAAACATCCTTCTGCAGTTCCACTAAGTTCATTTGCATCTGCATTTATCTAGATTCGCTGTGAGAATGAATGACCTATATAACTTGTGAATGTCTTCCCCAAGTCAGTTTGACGGCAAATTGCTCATGTTTACAAAAGACCACTTTGTGTCTAAAGTAGCTGGCAGTCATGGTTTTTCTGTGCTAACCTCATTCTCAGGTGTATCTCCAAAGGCACTGGGTGAGAGGGGCTCTGGCAAATGAACGGTTTTCTCTTGGGACATCGCTGGTAAGCCTGGGCGCTCCTGGACTGCAGCCTTGGGCTACATGGCCAATACCAATGTCATGTCTGGAGAGGAAGAAAGGTTGAGAACAGATGAGCCAAAGCATTCCATGTACTGAGTCTTCATATTTTGATTAGTAGAATCTTTTTTTTTAATGTTTATTTTTGAGAGCAAGAGACCAAGTATGAGCAGGGGAGGGTCAGAGAGAGAGGGAGACACAGAATCTGAAGCAGGCTTCAGGCTCTGAGCTGTCAGCACAGAGCCCGAGGTGGGGCTCGAACCCACGAACCGCGAGCTCATGATGTGAGCTGAGGTCAGACTCTTAACCGACTCAGGCGCCCCTAGAATCTGCTTTTTAAAGTGACTTTTGAAAGAAGGTTGCGAACAGAAGTGTGTGTTGCACACAGACTGCAAAGAGCGAGCCCTTCAGGTGTCCAAGTCTGCAGGGTCTCAGAGGCCCCTGCCTCGGCCCCCACACGGTGGCCGTGAGCGTGCTAGAACCGCCGCACAGGAAGCCTGCAGTAATGACGGAAGGAAGCCTCCACTTCGCGCCTCATCACCACCAAGTATTTATAAAGCGTCCTTAGTACCCAAGGCAGGAGAAGGTCTTTTATGGAGTTCACCTATTTTAGGACGACCAGAGTTATAAACCCCCTGCAATCCGTATGTGCCTAAGTAGAAATACCTATACAACTCTTTACAAGGTTTCAAATTCTACCTTAAATTATGTGTGTCTGTATGTGAGTAATCTCTGTACCCAGTGTGGGGCTCAGGCTCACAGCCCCTGAGGTCAAGAGCCTCCTGGTCTGCTGACTGAGCCAGCCAGGCACCCTTCAGAGTCTACCTTAAATTAAATTCTACCTTAATTGCTCTCATCAATCTGAAGTCTTACCCCAGCATCATATGCAATAACGTTGATTTTCCTAATTTCCTTGGTAAAATTAATTGAATTGACTTTCAGGAACATCATTCCTTATGCATCAAGTTCCCCTGTAACAGTCAAAAGTAAGGCACTTAATATCCTTCTGTTTGTGTTATTAAAACAAAATACCCCTAACTGCCAAGCCTCTCTAGTGGTCGGACAGACATTTTAATAAACTAATAGTATCATCAACCCGTAGACTGGCATTAGACTCTGGATGCTTGGGGCCTGTTACGTGCTTAGCACAAAGTAGGTGCAGTAACTATTAGTTGAATGAATGAAGCAAAGAAAAGACTAACAGGCCAACCACTGGTGTTACTGTTTAGTAATCAGGAAGTTCACTGGGGACGTACAGTGACCAGATTTCTTCTGCTGATCGTAGCACAAAATATTACAAGAATAGATCCACGTTTATTGTTGGGACAAGCTAAAATAGATCCAAACCGTTTGGACTTGATAGTTTGGACTTGATGAATGCGGGATAAAATAGACGTCAGTCCTTGTCACCTGCACGATGCCCTGCTCTTACCAATAGACTCTCACCCTTGGCAAATGCAGCACGGTAGCCGGCCCGAAAACTTCGAGGTCACTCCAAATGTATATAAACACCATCGGCCAGGCCCAGAGCTGACAGAGCATCTAAAAATAGAGAAGTAATCCCTTATCCTGTTGCATATGAAAATAGTATTTATGTGAAGCAACACGATTAGAAATGACGTGTGAGGGAAGAATGCATGTGGGGTCTTCTGCAGTCGGGAGTGAGCAAACAAATTAGTGGGCCTTTGAAGCGCAGGATTAGTGCTGCTGGACCGGGGACTGAAATCGCAGCCAGCTTCTCTTTGATGAAAAGAAACTGTTGATTCCTGCAGACCTGTAACGCTCTGTCTTGTAGAGACTTGTCCTCTGCCCTGGTTTTCTGCCAGATGTCCGCTGAGGAGCCCACCGGTGATGGTCATTGAAAAAGAGAGGTTAACACACACACACACAACCCCCTCCCCCATCTTAGCGGCTGAACACACCTCGGGTTTCCTTCTCACTCGTGCTCCTTGCCGGCCCAGGGTGGCGGACATTGCGATCCAGATGGTCACAGACCCAGCCCAGCAGAAGGTTGTGCAGGACCTTTTCCCAAGCCTCCACTCTGGGGTGACACTTGTCACCTCTTCTCTGAAGGCATTGGCCAAAACTAGTAATCTGTCCCTGCCCGACTGCCAGGGGCCTGGGAAGCAGTCATTTCTGTGTCTAGGAAGGTGAGAGAAGTGAAAAGCAGGGAGCAACATTGGTAATTGGTAATATTTTTGTATTAGAATCAGCAAGAGCATGCTACAATAAACTCTTCACCATAGGCACATTTTTTTAATGGGATGATTTAAAAAATTTTTTTCTAATGTTTCTATTTATTTTTGAGAGAGAGAGGGAGAGACAGTGTGAGCAGGGGAGGGTCAGAGAGAGAGGGAGATAGAGAATCTGAAGCAGGCTCCAGGCTCTGAGCTAATTGCCAGCAGAGAGCCCGATGCAGGGCCCAAACCCACAAACCATGAGATCATGACCTGAGCTGAAGCCAGACGCTTAAATAACTGAGCCACGCAGGCGCCCCTAATGATATGATTTAATTAAGCTGCATTCCATGTCAATTGGCTACTTTCTGAGTTTTGAGAAATAACGGAGTCTGGCTGATTTCCTGCTGTACCAACTTGCTGGCACACGATGGATTTTTGCCGGTGGTATAATGTTTGCCTAAGAAAGAAAGCACTCCTTTTTATGTTTGATATTTTCCAAGATGCTGGTGTATCAGTTTTTAAAACTGAAGCACAGCTGGGTGAAACTCAGGACAAAAAGTTTGCCGTTAACCATTTTGATAAACAGGAATTTTCAAAGATTTTTGCCCCCTGGGTTTAGTGAACGTTTGCCAGCGGCTAGGGATGGCAAAGATAAAAAGCATTTCATCTTCCAGGGGTGCTTGGGTGGCTGTGTCGATTAAGTGTCCAACTTCAGCTCAGGTCATAATCTCTTGGTTGGAGGGTTCAAGTCCCATGTTGGGCCCTACGCTGACAGCTCAGAGCCTGGAGCCTGCTTCGGATCCTGTGTATCCCTCTCTCTGTATGCCCCTCCCTCACTTGCACTCATGAGCACCATCTCTCTCTCTGTCTCTCTCTCTTTCTCTCTCTCTCTCTCTCTCTCTCTCTCTGTCAAAAATAAATAAACAAAAAGTTTCTTTTAATATTTAATTTCCCTTTTCCCGCCCCTCCTACAAACCACAACACACATCCACACCCCCTTCCTGCTTACTTAGGAAGAAAAAAATCCAAGTCCTTCTCTTAACACGAGACAGAGCCAACTAAGAGGCCGGGTTACATAAGTAACCTGTTAGTTACCTGTAAGCTCAGGTGGGATGAGCAGCATGCTGGGGTGCGGGCCTGGGGGTTCCCAGGAGGCTTAGCGAGAACCTGGATTCACGGGTGTTAGGTGACATCCAGTGCACACACTTGGGACTGGTGGGGACCTGTGGCCTTCACCTCCAAGAGCACTCAGGGAAACCGAGCAGTGTAGCCTCTCCCCGTGCTGCGGGACTCGCAGGATGAGCTGGGCCTGGGGTGCGTCTCCTCCACCTCCGTCCCTGCTGCCTCCGTGCCTTCCCATCTCCCTCCAGATGCCTCAAGGTGCTCTGGGCCTCGCTCAGGTTCACAAAGCGTTTTCCCTTCCGCTCTTCCCCCCCAGGAAGCTCTCCTCTGGCCCTGCAGGGAGGGCGGACCTCCTCTCTGCTGCCGCCCCATCCTGGTCCTTCTCCCCTTCACAGGGGCCCCCGCGGCCCCTTCTGGGCGTCCCCACCCAGGCCTTGCTGTTGGTGTGCCTTGCTTGTGGCCCGTCTTCCGCTCTGTTGTAGTGAGATATTTCTGCGTATGCCATGTCCCCTTTGTCTTCCTTTTCTCTAAGCTTCTGTGAGGTCAGGTGCTGGTTTAGTCATTTTCTTATACCTCATGTTGGCCACCATAGTGCTTTATAATGTGACTGAATGCTCATTAGGTATAAATGAATTCATTAACTTTTTGGATACCTAGGTTACATACAGTGCAAGTAAATGCCTGTACAATAGAATTCACTCTGGAAAATGAGCTTTTTTTGTCCATAGGATATTCGTCTTTGAAACACCTTTGTAATTTTTTACTCTCTTTTAGGAGTTTAGCTCATGGCCGCTGAAAATATACTAACCTGTTTTGGGGCAGGATCTACCTAAAGTCCTGTTTTACCCTCGGATCATTTTGCTGGGTTTTACACTATCCAGCTGGTCCATGTCCAGGGATTCGAGAGTAGAGGTTCAGAGAAACTGGTCGGACGGGATGGGAAAATCCAAAGTGAGCGGATTACCTGGTGCTCAGATTTGTTTTTCACTGTGGGAGGATTGCACCCGTGGGTTCTTGGTTAACCGTTGGATCGTGTTTCTTAATAAAATTATTTTATGAAGGTGGGATGAGAACCGGTCTATTCTGTTCTTGGCAGAATCAGTGCTGGTGTAGTTACTGCACTAGTCTAGCTGGATTTTAATTTAAAGAACAAATTACCTCTAAAATAATAAATCGCCCCTTTGAATAGCAAAAAGATGTGAATTCATGCATACGGGGTAATTATCCTGTCATTAAAAAGCACAGCAATTTTAATAACCCAGGTTGTGTGCAGTGAAGCTCTTCTTAAGAATACATCAGCTATGTGCTATGATCATGAAATAATAAACTTCTTTTTACTTACACTCTTACCTATTTAATGTTTATTTTAAATGTTTTTATCCAGTTTTGAGAGACAGATGCGCAGAGCACGAGCAGGGGAGAGGCAGGGAGAGGGAGACCCAGAATCTGAAGCAGGCTCCAGGCTCTGAGCTGTCAGCACAGAGCCCGACACGAGGCTCAAACCCATGAACCGCGAGATCATGACCTGAGCTGAAGTCGGATGCTGAACCAACTGAGCCACCAGGCACCCACCTATTTAAAGTTTTAATTAACATAACCCGATCTTTGCAAAAATCTTAGTGCTTTTCACTCCTATATTCTCCAGTGTATAATCATGGATTGTGATTTGTTTATTTTAAATGGTCTCTTATTTACTCCGGGTAAGGGAGTTTTGATCTTAGGCAATGTTTCATATGCCTTTTGTCTTCAGTGACCTGAAGGCCCACTTTATACTGACCTTCATGACCTTACGCTGACTTTTCACGTCAGCACAAGGGAAATCTGATAATGAATCAACATATAGAAGTGCACGTCACACTTTCTGCTTGCTTTTTCTCAAAATAAGCTAAGGGTTCCCCTTCCCGCCACCTTCTGGTAATATTTTCTCACTTAATTTAGGTAAGCAAGGTAGTGAGAAGGCTTTCATAATCCATGGTGGGGTATCTTCTCAAGACTCTTGAATTTGGTTTGATTCAGATTCAATTTTGGATCCCCCCTCTTTTTTTTTAAGAATAAATTGCATCTGGGGTTGAGAGGAAACACTTTCACTGAATGGCTCCAATTTCAGTGCCTTATTTCTGAGCCGAGCAGCTGTTCCTACAGATTTCTTAGGAAGCGGCTAAATAAAAAAACGGCACTTCTGAAATGAACGAAATAGCTGCTTTATCAAAAACTAACAGCTGCCAACATGTGATTTGTGGGCCATCAGTACTTGTTTTTCTTAGACCTCCTCATTGTCATATATTCGATTAAACTACTAGACCAGGTTCCTTTTTTCTTTCAGTTTTTGAGCTCCTAGGTAACAGCCATGGAGTGATTTTACGTTGTTTCTTTGTCTTCTGTTTTTAACGAATGGTCACAGCCATTACGTAGCACTAGCACACCAGACAGGAGCATGGCGGCCACAACAAAAAGCCTCAAACATTTGAATGGCCAGAGGAGCTTTATTTTCTTTTCTTTTACTTTTTTATTTTTTTGATGTTTATTTATTTTTGAGAGAGAGACAGAGCGTGAGCAGGGGAAGGACAGAGAGAGGAGACTAGACTCCGAAACAGGCTCCAGGCCCTGAGCTATCAGCACAGAGCCCCACACGGAGCTCGAACTCACGAACCGCGAGATCATGACCTGAGCCGAAGTCGGCTGCTCAACCGACAGTGTGGAGCTTTATTTTAAAAGGAACCATTGTTCAAATAGAACTCTATTCCCTCGACAGTCTAAAGTTTCTTAGGTTGATCGTGTGGTTTCAGGAACAACAGTGTAAGGAGCACGGAATCGCGATGGCTCTGACACAGTATGCTTGCGTCTTAACCTTGTGGAGAAAGACAGTTGTGACAGACTTCTGTGTAAGGCCATGTGCCACCAGCTGTGGCTCTTCCTGGGCACTCGGGACAGGCAGATAAAAATGGGGCAGAATTTTGGCTTTGAGAAAGGAAATTACTGGCAGAAAATAGAAATCCTGTCCATGATCCTTTAGGTTTTAGGGAGGTGGGGTGAGGAATAGTTGTTTTAAACAGACCTTTGAAGGGATCTGTCATGGAAAAAGGTATTTCGTTTTTGTTATTGTCTTCTTGTGTGTGTTTCCAAGAAGAAAGTTCTCCCAGTGTGCAGGCACAGATGAGTAGGGGTGGGCAGGAGAGGGGAACCCTGTTAACGAAGTGGTAAAATAACGTTGGAGCAGACCTTCCGACAGTCTCCTGGTCTCCCTTGCAGATTCTGAGTTTGGGCCATGGAGATGGCATTTTTATTTTGGGAGGGGTGCCCAGAATAAAGGTCCGTACGGAACCTCACATCGATTGTCATCAGGAGGTTCTTTGGGTGAGAACGGAATTCCCCCGGCACACCAGTCTTTGCTGGATTCACAGCAAGACCGTTCTTGTCATGGATCCGAGGGCGAGGCACCTCCGAGACCTTCAGTTCCTGTCCTCCCAAACTTGTTTCTGGATTGGTCCATGTGCATTATGCATTTCCTGTGGCTGCCATAACTAGTTACTACAAACGTGGCTGAGAAATGCAAGACTTCCTTCTCTGGCTGCTCTGGAAGGCCAGAAGTACAGAATTGGTACTGCCGAACTGGAGGAGAAGGTGCACAGGGCTGCGCTCCCACTGGAGGCTCTGCGAGAGGATCGTCACTTGCCTCCTCCCGCTGCACTTGACTGTGGGCCTCGGTGTCTGTCTCTGTGGCCATGTTGCCACCACCTCTGCTGTATCAGAGCTCCCTGTGCATTTCTCTTCTGAGGACACTTGTGATTCCATTTCGAATCTCCCCACCCCAAGATCCTTAACTTAGTCACATCTACAAAGACCTTTTTCCACATAAGGTGACCTATACAGGCTCCAGGGATGAGGACCTGATACGTTTGCAGGCTTTTTTTTTTTTTCAGCCTGCTACACCCACCCCATTTTTGACAACTGGGATGGCTTCCGGAGAGAAGCACAGAGTTCAGATTCTATCCCCCTGGGGTCATTTTACTCTGAAATTAAACCGAGTGATTATTGAGAACATACTATGTGTTGATGCTGTTGCTAAGATACAAAGACACACAACTAGGCCTGCCCCGTGGTGGTTTGCGATTTTGCTGAAAGAGAAGACGTGTGCTTGTAAAATGAATCCTATCCCGAGAACCAGAAAGTGGTACCAGCCGTGATTGCTTGAGCCTCTGAGCCGACATACTTGGCATGCATCACTCTGTGTGCTGAGCTGTTTGACCCCAGGGAAATGGAGATGGTCATGTCCAGTCCCCCGGCTGACTGTTCCCCATCCCATCTTTTGTCCTGTCTCTCGGTCTTTTCCGGGAGCTGCCTCCTGCAAGCATACCTTCCTGTGTATCTTCTTCTTTCCTGTTGTATTGGCCGGTGCATTGTCTGTTCTTTAGTTTCTCTTTGTCCAGTAAAACAACAGTTCAGATTCTTGAAGGGAAGCCATCCAGAGATAACGCATCTGTACAAACAAGCACAAGTGGAATCACCTCTGCAAATCAGTGATAGAGAATAGGAATGAAATGAGTGAAACTCAGGTTTACGGTAGAATCTATTACAACGTCCTGTTACATCCTTTTGGGTCATTTGAATTTATCCTAGCTTAATCCACCTGCATGAACGTTACATATCCTAGTGAAAACGTGGCAATACGCTTTTAAAAAGAAAAGTAGTTTTTTTCCCCCCTGGACGTATTTTAAGGGCCTCCGATTTCTCTGTGTTGCCAAGGGCATGACGTTGATAAGAATTCAGGGATGGCTGGGGTGCGGAAATGGGGTGGGTGTAGCAGGCTGAAAAAAAAAAAAAGCCTGCAAACATATCAGGTCCTCATCCCTGGAGCCTGTATAGGTCACCTTATGTGGACCTATACAAGCTCTGCGACCTTGGTCATCTTAACTCAGTCTGCAGTGACAGCTCGGAAAGATGAGGCAGGTTTGAGTTTGAATGCGGGGTCTGGGGCTACGTAACTTTTCTAAAGCACGCTCTGCTCATCTTCAACACGGGGCACATAATGGCACCTGCCTCAGGCCTTCCGGTTTGATGAAGTGAGCTCGTGCATACTAAGTGTTGAGACCATCGTCTTAAAGTTTGGTTTTTCCTTCTCTCTCCCCTTTTTTCTTTAAAAAGAAAAAAGTCCATTTACTGGCTCTGTTGAGCATACCACCCCAGGTAATCAAACACTGTCGTGTCTGGTCCCACCCACCAAGCGCATGATGACAAACCCAACATTTCTTGGGCTACCATTTCACCCCGGAACATAAACCAGGCTTCTAAATTACATTTTATATGACAATGTCTCCCTGTGTTTTCGTCGCTGGGACTTCTTGAATTGCAGCAGAGCATGTTCTGTCCAGTAAAACTCGAAATTAAATAAATAAATGGTTAAGTTGCAGACTGTGGCTAATAATGCTTTGTGCCATGGCCGAGGATTAAATAGCCGTTAACCTTTAACAATGGCAGTTGCCTCCTCCATACTTATCTTTAATCAGATCACTCCAGTGTTTGCATACGCTTTTGCTTCTCAACTGTGACGTGTGGATGTGTGTGTGCACACGCATACACACCTCTGTGTGTGAGAAGGTTGGAGGCAGCATGTGGTTGACTACGGTTTGGTCTAGGTTGAACAGCAGTTGTTCTGGAGTTCATTATTCTATCTTACTAAAATTCCAACACCTCTGATGGTGTCCCCCCAGTGCCTTTGTCCAGTGGCCATCTTGTATCCTAGGTCGCCTTTGCAGGGAGAGGGACAGAGGCCAAGTCCCACTGGAGTGGGTAACTGTGATGTATTGCTTGGCTGCTGGACACCAAGATTTTTTTTTTAATTGATGGATGCATAAAAAGAAATGCGATATGTACTAATGAATCAGAAACTGTTTTCAGTACCTCTGTATGAATTGAATGCATTTTGATTTCTTTTTGAAAACTAAACTCTGAAGCCAGTCTCCATCACCATGACTTTGAAATGCCCTGAATTATTTTCTGTGAGTGGGTAGACCCCACTTAGCCACACTTTGACAGCTTTACAGAGAGGTCCTGAAACAGATGTATTTCATACACTGTTGTTGTATTTCATAAACTGATAAGCAATTGTCTTCTGTGCACTGGCCCCTTTTAGAGATCAGTCGGGATTAAGGTAGTGGATACTTGAGAAAACTCTCAGGGGACCTGGGTGACTCTGTCAGTTTAGCGTCCCAACTCTTGATTTCGGATCAGGTCACGATCTCACAGGTTGTGAGTTCAAGCCCCAAATCAGACTCTGCGCTGACAGCGCAGAGCCTGCTTGGGATTCTCTGTCTCCTCCTCGCTCTGACCCTCCTCTGCTCTCACGTGCTCTCTCTTCTCTTCTCTTCTCTTCTCTCTCTCTCTCTCTCTCTCTCTCTCTCAAAATAAATAAATAAACTTAAGGTTTTTATCCAGCAGAAAATGAAAAGATGTAAGAACTGGAGGTTCAAGATATGGGAATTCAGATCTTGGCTGTGCTCTTTGGCACCTCTCTGATCTTGGGCACATTTTGCTGAGCCGTTCTTTGCTTTAGTTTGCTCCTCTGTAAAATGGGTGTTAGAAGGGTGAAGAGAGAGGAGTGGTGTGGAGCACTCAGAATGTGCTGATAGGCTGACCGTTGTTGATGTACGGCCGAAGCAGACCCGTGTCGTGCCGTTAGGAAGGTTGTCTACATCAGCTCATGTAGAAGACGCTACTGCACTTTGTATTTCGATTTAGTCCTACCTCCCGCCTGTTGCTTTTGACCCATGTCCTGTCCTCTCCCCACAAAAGTTACTGCTCATCCTGACATTCGTTTTTAGTATGTTTATTATCCCCACTTTGCAGATGAGGAAACAGAGGCTTGGGTGAATGGGCTTTGATCACTGAGGACGTTAGGAATTATGTGGGAATGTAATGATATTTTCAGGGGCCTGTTTTGTATAGACCTCTGTTCAGCTGATGGCTGTGAACCCATAAACCGACTCACCGGGGACTGTCTCCAATTTGTGACTCTTTCTGGTGGTCTCGTTGGGGAAGTACCCTGTAGAATGACAGTTGACTTGTCCGGAATCCCCTTCGTTGAATGTCTTGGGCTAGTTTTGTGTACCCTGTATTCACGGTTATGGTAATAATGCATTGGATTATATCCATTCACACCGCTCCCTTCGAGATCCCCCAGAAGGGCAGGGACTTTGTTCCAGGTCAGAGAGAAAGCCCCTGAACAGTTCTGTCGGGGTCCCTCCTATTGAGGTGGGGGTGGGGGGCTGTGCATTTCTAGCTAATGTTTGAAAATCACAAAGTTGAAGCCTGCCTAGTATCCTGAAATCATAGTTTTAACTTAGAGATTTTTGTGGAAAAATCATAACTCTCAAGGCATGGAGTTGAACGCAGAATTCTCGTTCATGTTCACAATGACCAAAACTGTGGCCTTGGATCCGAACCCGGTTCTGGAAGTGACTTGCCTCTGCTGTCAGTCACTGTCCCCGTGCCCTGCTGTGTCCTGCTGGTGACCCCCAAAGCGCACCGTTGTCCACTTGGAGGGGTGGCAATGTGATGACGTCAGTGGGGGCTCCTCACGTCCCTTTGTCACCCCAGCTTGTGGGGAGTATCAGCGAAGGAGCTGGGCGTGGCTGGGGGTGAGGATGGAGTCCCGGATTAGTGCCGCTTCATGTCCGGTTATTTCACAGACTGTATTGGGTTTGTGGTCTGGCCCTGGGACCCTGCCCATGTTAGGATTATGGGGTTAATGTTCTGGATACCCAGCGTATACATGAACGGACTCTTATTATTAATTGACTAGCCTCACAACAGATTAGCTTTTTAAAAAAACAAAAGGGGAGCCATCTCTAAGCATAGAGTAAGCTTTATCGTCTTCTTTGGTCTTCCATCTTGGTTCTTAACATTGTCTTTCATTTTCATGTATTTATTTTTTTAAGGGATAATTCATTTTATAATAGTTCAATCTGTTCTGAAAGCCCTTTCATCTGCTTTGCCCTCACAGGCTAGAACAGGGCTTCTCAAACGGTACGTGCTAAACCCCTAGCAGTACACGAAAAGGCCTTTGATCGGACACCAGACAGATGAAACCACCGAGTTTCTGAAAAGAGCTGCTTGCTTTCCAGTTGGCCAGCATTGGCAGGGACCTATCTTCTCCCATTTCTCAACTCTCATTTTTTTAAATACTCACTAATAATAGAAGCCTCAGAACATTCGGTAGTAGCTTGCACAAAGCCTCCACATGCACCGACCTTTGAGGTGTGTAACCGTTTATGCAATAGGAGGCAGGTGGTCACAGCCCCGTGTTGCAGATGAGGAGCCTGGTGGCAGGGAAGGCTCCGTGCCCGAAGTCATCTGGCCAGTCAGTCCCTGAGCCAGCACGGCACCTGGCAGTCTTTCCCCCCGCCTCCCGATGCCTCTCAGGGTTCTGTTCCCTGGTACACATCAGAACCACACCTGAATTTAGAAGACCTGCTTCTAGACAGTGTACTTCTCAGAGATAGGACTTGCCCCTTCTTTGGGTCGTTGAGGCAGGGCAGACAGTGCCACACCTGTGGGTTCAGGGCCAGGACTGATGTGGGGCCAGAGAGGCATGAGGGTTCGGAGTTTAAGTAAGTGCCACCATCAGCCCTGAGCAGCCCTGCTCAGGGGACCTTGCTGGGCTCATCGTGGTTCCAGTGGGTTTTATAGGCACAGGGATCAGCCTCCACCTCTCAGACAGTATGCGGGTGCCCGGATGAGTGGCCGTCCCCTGTCAGGCTTTGGAAAAGTCACGACTTCCCTCCCCTAGGTTTACCTGGTGTGTTAAGCCATCAGTAAAGACTTAAACTTGGGTGCTTCCTGTGTTCGCTCCCTCTTCAGCAGTTTGATTGATCAGGACTCGGCGTGACACTAAAGGGAGCATGGAGGGATTTTTCTCCTTCGTGATGTATATCTGAGGTACACTCACACTCTCTCCCGAGTTCCTGGGACTCTCGGCTTGGACCCCAGCTCCCTACGCAGCACAGGCCCTTGCTCTGGGCAGGTTTTTGGCTCAGAGCTTCATTTCCTTCCTGATTGATAACTGCATAGTTTTTGCTGTTGTTTGTAAACGGAACTCAGCGAGGCCAGGAGCTCAGTCTCCGTTTCTCAGGATTTTCCTGGCACCCGGATAGTGAGCTATGTCACGCTCGCTGCTCTTCCCTTTATTTGGAAAATAGGCTGGTGCATGTAGCTTTGCTTGCAGACCTCTTAAAAAAAAAAAAAGAAAGAAAGAAAATACTGTGGGAAGTGAAAGGGAAACCAGATGAAGGATAAGAACATGAGGGGGGCGCCTGGGTGGCTCAGTCGGTTAAATGGCTGACTTCAGCTCAGGTCATGATCTCACGGTTCGTGGGTTCGAGCCCTGTGTCGGGTTGTGCTGACAGCTCAAAACCTGGAGCTTGCTTCAGATTCTGTGTCTCCCTCTCTCTCTGCTCCTCCCCCACTCATGCTCTGTCTCTCTCTGTCTCAAAAATAAATAAGCTATAAAAAATTTTTTTAAAAAGAACATGAGAACTTTCTTGAAATAAGTGATCGAGCTGTCCCGTTCCCTGTGTAAAATGATTATCCCCTAGGAAAAAATATAACCCAATAGTGTAGAAACAAATATAAGTGCTGGAGTCACAGAGATTCTAGTTTAAACCTCAGCTTTCCCACTTTCTAGCTATAGAAAGTCCTAGTTACAGAAGCTCCCTGGTGCTTTAGGGGAGTTGAAAAATCAGCGGGTTGCCAGCACATCCTTTCCAGAATTGCTCAAAGAGGACGTGAACACCTTACAGAGCCTACGGAGGGAGGTGGGATTGGACGGTGGTTCTCCACTGGTCCTGTCCGCACCCCCACACACGTACATGGGACAGCGTTTGGAGACCTCCTCTGGCTGTCACAGCTGGGGGGCAGGAGTTGCCACCACATGTTGTGGGTAAAAGCCAGAGGTGTTTCTAGAAACTCTACAAAACAAAGTAGCCCACCAAGCAAAGCATTCTCTAGCCCCAAACGCCAGTGGCTCTGAGTCTGAGAAACCTTGCGGCAGGAACAATGGTCACTGAATCTCCCTGTCCTGCTTAGTGTCCAGTGATGGCGCAAGATGGAGTTGTTTGCATTCCCGCTTCACAGATGAGAAGACTGACCTTTGGTGGCAATTCAGAAACTTGGCTTTGGTTATTGAATTATCCTTTCTGCTGGCCTGGCAGTGTGTGCCCATCATGGCTGGTCAGAACCAAGCAGAGCGAGCACCTGCGGGGAGGGGGGGTAAGTATGCCCATCTCAGATGCATGTTGCACTCGATGACTTTTGGGGTCCCTCCTGAGAATTGAAATGGGCTGTCCACACACACACACACACACACACACACACACACACACATACACACACGCCCCCCCGCCCCCGTGTTTTAGAGTGACGGGCAGATAGTTCATGGCCATGACCAGTGAGATCCCTGTGCTTTGTCCGCACACCTGCGAGTCTTGCTCCCACTGCTATCCCAGCACCATCAGACCAGGAGGCTGGGGTTCGGGACAGGAGCCCCGGAATGCCTCCCCTCCCCCATCTCCTCTGCGTTCTAGGCCCACGGAGTTATTTTACCCACGTGTGTAAATGGGCCCGGCTAGTCATCCTGCCGGAGGACGGTAGAGGCACAAATGAGGGGACATGGGGAGGAGAGGCAAGGAAACCTATTTTAAACTTGCGGAAAGATTGCAATTCAATGTCGGTCGCTCTTCAGCATAATTCTCCCAGCGTTGCAGGTAATGACAGTTTCTCTTGTGAACAAGGAAAACCGAGAACTTTCCTCAGTGGCTGCCACCCCGGCCACAGATAAGAGTCAGCTTGAGAGCTTGCGAGGCACACCTGTGTCTGAGCCCCTCTCCCAGAAATTTAATTCTCTCAGAGGAGGCCTGGGTGCCTGGCTAGGGCTTGTCGGGAGGGCCTGGAGACCGCCTGGTTAACGCCACACTTCGGTCCTGCCGTCCTGCTCGGAAAGACCGGGCCCGGGTGCCTGGTGACAAGATTCTGTCTCCAGGAGACTAGGAGGAGGGTGGGGGGCTAGGCTTTGTGCCCCCAGCGTGTCCTCTGTGTCTTGCAGGGAGCAGAAGAGGGGACACACTCGGGCCTTGACTTGACACCTGCCAGAATTGTAAATTAATGTAAATTTCTCGTCATCCTTCAAATTTCGTGTCTTAAATTGTTTGCTGGTGAGCTACACATTAAGTAATCGTTTGCATAATTTTTTGTGAAGCGGGGAAGTTTTCTCTCCAGACCAGGTTTCTCACCAACACTGTACTGGGAAGGGGGTGACCTTCATTTTCAACTTTTCATTTTTGTTTCCACTTCCATCGCCGTCTAAAGCTCCTGTACCTTAGAGAGAGAAGCTTTAAATACTTCATGAGCTATGAGGGAAACTTTTTAACAACAGCCTAGTTAATGGCCTGACATTATGATGGATTGTATGCCTTAACCTGTACTCTCCAAACACTTTTGCTCAGTCAACCTTATGAAGAATTCTGAAGAACTGTGTCCCACACTTGAAAAAAAATTTTTTCTTCTCATACATTTTTTGACACCTGTAATTTATCAGTAGCCCAGTAAGTTATTAGTCCAGTAGTTCTAAAAGATGTAATTTCTAGTATCCTGAGTATATGACCAATTTGGATGGGGTTTTTTTTTTTTGTATTTTCCAATTAAGGACATGGCTCATTTTATGGAAAATATCTGCCATAATATTAACAAAATCATTCCATTATTATTACATACAGTTGGCCATATCAGGCTTATTTCCTGTGACTAGAAATCTGACTTCATTTAAAATCAAATAAACAGAAAATGGAGCAGCAGATGGTGGATAGGCAAGACACTGCCATTCAGTGTCCTAAGGAGCCTGTCGCCCTCCCGCCCCCCAGGCAGTGGCGAAAGAAGACATGTGTCTCGTGTTCTCTCTTCTGTCTCTGCTCCCTCCGGGGCTGTCCGTGTTCAGAGCCTCCCTTCAAGCTTTTTATACCCAGCCGCATGATGCTGGTCGGCCTCAGGAAGGGTGAGCAGTGCCCCTTTCCTGGGAAGCAGGAGAAGGGGAGCTGTGGTTTAGGGAAGAGCAGGTAGGGAAGGAGAGGCAGCAGAAGACGGACACGGTTCTCCGGCAGATGGGGTGTAGGAAAGAGAACATATGGAAGGATGTAGAAAATGATTTCTTTAAAAGCACCCGTGCGCCCAAGTTCCCAGAAGGTCCTTGTGCATCCAAAGAGGTGGGCAGACTTCATTTTAAGGGCCCCACTCTGAGAGATGGGGGCGGGGGGAGTTAGTAAGAATCAGGATGACTCC